>NC_053391.1:509215212-509537547 GCF_905171765.1 Bufo bufo | reverse complement strand
AGAAATGGGCAGGATCTGTAAGGTAAGTACTCTTTATTGCAGGGTGAGCCATAGAATTGTCAGACATCAAATTTTTTTCACATTACGCCCACAAAGTTATATGTATTTTATTGGGATTTATGTGACAGACTAAAACAAAGTAGCAAGCATTTGTGAAATGAAAAGAAAATGGTACTGTACATGGTTTTAAAAAAATTTTTATAAATAAAAATGTGGAAAGTGCATTTTTATTCAGCCCCCTGAGTCAATACTTTGAAGGACAACCTTTCGCTGTAATTATAGCTGCAAGTCTTTGGGGACATGTCTCTATCAGCTTTGCACATCTAGAGGCCGAAATTTTTGTCTGTTTCTCTTTGCAAAATAGCTCAAACTCAGTCAGATTGATCTCAGTCTGTGAACAGCAATTTTCAAGTCTTGCCACAAATTCTCAACATGACTAAGATTTTAACTAAAACAATCCATTGTATCTCTGGCTCTATGTCTAGGGTTGTTGCCCTGCTGGATGGTGAACCTCCACCCCAGTCTCAAGTCTCTTGCAGTCTGTACCAGGTTTTCCTTCAGGATTGCCCTGTATTTAGCTCCATCCATCTTCCCATCAACTTTGACCAGCTTTCTTGTCCCTGCTGAAGAAAAGTATCCCCCCAGCAGACAGCATGATGCTGCCACAACCATGGTTTATGGTGAGTAGTGATGGACGAACATCGACCAGGACGATTCATGAACGCGAACGCGCGTTCACAATCAAATGTTCGCAAACCGCACGCTCGCTGCGGGACCCATTCACTTTAATGGCAGGCGAACCCGAAAAACTTTCAGGTTATATTTGCAGCCAGCAAACATATAATAGAAGTACACAAATAGTCCCACAACATGGACAGTGATATATCAGAGGGGGATCATTGGCAAAAATTCCCACAAAAAAATATGTATTTTAATCAGGGGCCATTTTTATGCGTCTTAAAGGGAAAAACTCAAAAATGGGCACTGCTGGAGACTAGAAATTTTTTATTTTAGGCCACGGGAGCATGGGCCCCAAAAATTAGGCATTCACCTGACAGAAAAGAACTTGTGATTATGTGGCTAGAGGTACATTAGGCGGTCACTGGCTGAAAATTTTACTGTAGGCCAGTACAGGCCCCAAAAATTAGGCATTCACCTGACAGAAAAGAACTTGTGATTCTGTGGCTGGAGGAAAATTAGGCGGTCACTGGATAAAAATAGAACTGTAGGCCACTGGAGTAAAGGCCCCAAAAGATAGGCATTTGCCTGACACAAAAGAACTTGTGATTCTGTGGTTGGAGGAACATTAGGCGATCACTGGATACAAATTTTACTGTAGGCCACTGGAGTACAGGCCCCAAAAATTTGGCATTCACCGGACAGAAAAGAACTTTGGCTGATGTGGCTGGAGGTACATTAGGCGTTCACTGGATAAACATTTTACTGTAGGCCAGTACAGACCACAAAAATTTGGCATTTACCGAACAGAAAGGAACTTTGGCTGATGTGGCTGGAGGTACATTAAGCGGTCACTGGATAAATATTTTACTGTAGGCCACTGGAGTACAGGCCCCAAAAATTTGGCATTCACCTGACACAAAAGAACTTGTGATTCTGTGGCTGGAGGTACATTAGGCGGTCACTGGATAAAAATAGAACTGTAGGCCACTGGAGTAGAGGCCCCAAAAATTAGGCACTCACGTGACACAAAAGAACTTGTGATTCTGTGGCTGCAGGTACATTAGACAGTCACTTGCTAAAAATTGCACTGTATGCCACTGGAGTAGAGACCCCAAAAATTAGGCATTCACCTAACAGAAAAGGCCTTTTATGCCAGTGTATATACAGTGTCTTGCAAAAGTATTCACCCCCCTTGACTTTTTTCGTATTTTGTTAAATTACAGACTTAAGTTCAATGTTTTGTTAATCAGAATTTTATGTGATGGACCAGAACACAATAGTCTAAGATGGTGAAGTGAAATGAGAAAAAAATATAAATAAAACTATTGTTTAGAAATAGAAAACAGAAAATTGGCATGTGCGCATTCACCCCCTTTGTTAGGAAGCCCATAAAAAGCAACCAATTACCTTCAGAAGTCACATAATTAGTGAAATTATGTCACCTGTGCGCAATCTAAGTGTCACATGATCTGTCATTACATATGCACACCTTTTTTGAATGGCCCCAGAGGCTGCAACACCTAAGCAAGAGGCATCACTAACCAAACACTGCCATGAAGACCAAGGAACTCTCCAAACAAGTAAGAGACAATATTGTGTAGAAGTACAAGTCAGGGTTAGGTTATAAAAAAATATCCAAATCTTTGATGATCCCCAGGAGCACCATCAAATCTATCATAACCGAATGGAAAGAACATATCACAACAGCAAACCTGCCAAGAGACGGCCGCCCACCAAAACTCATGGACTGGGCAAGGAGGGCATTATTCAGAGATACAGCACAGAGACCTAAGGTAACCCTGGAGGAGCTGCAGAGTTCCACAGTAGAGACTGGAGTATCTGTACATAGGACAACAATAAGCCGTATGCTCCATAGAATTGGGCTCTATAGCAGAGTGGCCAGAAGAAAGCCATTTATTTCAGCTAAAAACAAAAAGGCACGTTGTGAGTTTGCGAGAAGGCATGTGGGAGACGCCCAAAATGTATGGAGGAAGGTGCTCTGGTCTGATGAGACTAAAATTGAACTTTTCTGCCATCAAAGAAAATGCTATGTCTTGCTCAAACCCAACACTAGTGACGGACGAACATCTGCCGGGACGATTCGCGAACGCGATCAAATGTTCGCGAACCGCAAGTTTGCGGCGGGTCCATTTTTTTTAATGGCAGGCGAACCTGAAAAACCTTCAGCTCATATTTGCAGCCAAGAAATAATTACTAGAAGTGCACAAATAGTCCCACAACATAGACAGTGACATACCAGATGTATTATTCGAATTTGAGATCTCCATTCATTATTTTTTTTAAATGCGAAATATTGGCAATATAATCTTCGCGTACGCGCATGCGCACACCAGTTATAATTATTTTTTCCAATACTGTTTGTCACTGTGTGTAGCAGAGGGAACGCAGCAAAACAGCAAACAAATGCTGCAGTATCCAAATGCACTATATAGAAAGTATATAATAGGTATACACCCCGCTTCTATCAGTTTTTTTGGGGGGCGACTGGTATATCACACCAGTTATAATTATTTTTTCTAATTGCGTTTGTCACTCTGTGTAGCTGCAGTATCGCTGCAGAACCACTCGCCACTGCTGCACAATACAAATCCACTATAATATACTTTCTATGTTAGAAAGTATAAGTGTATTAAACCCCTCTGTACTGCACACCTATCGATAGTACACCTATACCAGTCCTTAAAAGGACTTTTGTGGACCTATTTGATAGCGTTTGGTGTCCCTAACAGTCTGTCCCTGCTCCACACAGCAACCTTTCCCTACACTGACAAAAGACTGAATGTAAAATGGCAGCCAGATCGGGTCTATTTATAAGGTAGGGGGTATGTCCATGTGCTGAAACTTTTCAAGTGGCTGTCCTGTACCCCCTGATGGATGTGTCATGGGTCAAAGTTCTTCACAATGTAAAAGAATATGGCAGGCGCGAATATCTCCATATGTTCGCATGATCGGTGAATCGCAAACGAGCAAAGTTCGCCGCAAACTGACCACCGGGCGAACCGCAAGGCCATCACTACCCAACATATCCCATCACCCAAAGAACATCATACCCACAGTGAAACATGGTGGTGGCAGCATCCTGCTAGGGGATGGGACTGAGAAACTGGTCAGAGTTGAGGGAAAGATGGATGGTGCTAAATACAGGGATATTCTTGAGTACAACCTGTACCACTCTGTGTGTGATCTGAGGCTAGGACGGAGGTTCACCTTCCAGCAGGACAATGACCCCAAACACACTGCTAAAGCAACACTTGAGTGGTTTAAGGGGAAACATGTAAATGTGTTGGAATGGCCTAGTCAGAGCCCAGATCTCAATCCAATAGAAAATCTGTGGTCAGACTTAAAGATTACTGTTCACAAGCACAAACCATCCAACTTGAAGGAGCTGGAGCAGTTTTGCAAGGAGAAATGGGCAAAAATCCCAGTGGTAAGATGTGGCAAGCTGTGATTGCCGCAAAAGGTGGGTCTACAAAGTATTGACTTTAGGGGGTGAATAGTTATGCACATTAGTTTTATCTCTAAATGCAGTGACACCCGCGCTCCCGTCTTATCTTAGCCACACTCCTATCTGTGTTCGTTTAGAGGGGGATGTTTGGCCGCTGCTGGGTATTGTTGAGAGGTCTGCTGTTCTGCCCTCAAGATAATGTGCTTACAAGTAGGGAAACTCTGAATCATAAATCAGAGAGGGAATACCCGCGCTGGTGAGATAATAGGAATGGTCAGTAAAAGAAAAGTGTTAGTAAAAGATGTTAATCAGTCCGTTTGATGGTGCTCATAAATTGTCTATAGTTGTTTTCTTTATTTACCTGTCCGGACAGGGGGTAGTAGGTGGAAATATCTTCTTTCCTCCTCCGCTTGGCTGCAGTGCAGGTCCGGGGTGTAAATTACTTCTTGCTCTAACCTTCAATCGTGGCGCTCCGGCCGGCAGCAGACGCTCGCGCGAGGGAGCTACAGGTCTGTTGCTAGGTAACTTCAGCTAGTGACGTCACAGCCCTTGCTACGGATGCTGTAGAGGGACAAATAAAAGTCTCCAACGCGTTTCTGAGCCTAACGGGCTCCTTCTTCAGGGATAGTGTCTCCTCACTAACTTTTGGTATTTATAGGCATCCAGTTTCTATGGCAACGCCTGTTTGTTAGGTCAATCTACTTTGTGTGATCTTCTTTTTGATTTTAACCCCTGCATGTCAGGTTCCTAAGGGAGGGGATGAAGTTATTTCAATTAAGCTTAATGAAGATACTGTTATGCATAGTTTGTTAAGCACCCTTGGTCAACCATTTTCATTTATTCATTTGGAAATATTATGTGTGCTTCATTGCAAACAAATAGTTAAATTTCCTGGTTTAGACCATTTGGTACAAGGCTATTGAGTCTGAAGATCCATTTTGTTTCACTGTGGGACATTTGTTTGATAAAGTCGCCTCCCCCCCCCCCCCCCTTTTGTTCATGACCACTTTCTCTATCCCTTCAAAATGGGATCCTTTAAATTTTCCTGCATGATGTTGTAAGTAGTGGCATGACAGTGGGTGGCCATCAAATTTTTTATTTATATTTTGTATATGTTCCTTAATTCTGGTTTTCAGCTCCCGCTTTGTCCTTCCCACATAAATGTTTTGGCAGGGGCAGATAATGCGGTATATTTCCCTATCCACATTTGTTTGCAGAGCACTTGCCATGCTCTTAACCACATTTTGCTGCCATTTGCAGCCCTCTAGCCCTTTCCATGACTTTTTTAAGGCCATTTTAGTGCTCAAAAGTTCGGGTCCCCATTGACTTTAATGGGGTTCGGGTCAAGTTCGGGTCCCGAACTTAAACTTTTTTGTGAAGTTCGGACGAACCCGTCAAACCCGAACATCCAGGTGTCCGCTCAACTCTAGTTGCTAAGAGATGTTGTTTTTATACATTCAGTTTTTTTATCACGTGCGTGCAAAATGCATTAAATTGCATTGCACCCGCGCGATAAAAACTGAACAACTGAATGCGATTGCAGGCAAAACTGAATGACTTTGCATGCGAAATCGGGCATTTTTCACTGAATGCAGTCGCAACACATCTGGACCTAATCCGGACACGCTCATCTGCAAGTGGCCTTACACTTCACCACAACTTCATCCCTGACCTGTCTGGTGTGTTCCTTGGTTTTCATTATGCTGTTTGATCACTAATATTCTCCAACAAACATCTGAGGCCTTCACAGAACAGCTGTAGTTATACTGAGAATAACTTACACACAGACAGACCCTATTGACTTCTGAAGGTAATTGGTCACACTGGATTTTATTTAGGGGTATCAGAGTACAGAGGGCTGAATAAAAATGCATGCCATATTTTTCAGATTTTTATTTATAAAATTTTTTGAAAACCATGTATCATTGTATCATTCCTTTTGACAAATTGCCTCAACAAAGCTTGTCAAAATCTTAATAATATAAATTCTGACATTTGATCCTGTCACAGTTCTATTAATGACCGCACAGAAGCACCATGTTCGTACCACTAAAAATAGTACTCAGTTCTTTCTTCAAACGGTACCTATAATCTTGAAGATTCCAAACTATAAAAAATATATATTTTAAACTAGTTTGGTTAAAAAGAAAAGTCCTAGGAAAATGTACCCACAACAGAGTTAGAACACATGGTAGGATGGTTAGGAAATATTGATGACTTTTTAGTCATTCATTCTGATAAAGGTAAGGGTACTTTCACACTAGCGTTATTCTTTTCCGGCTTTAAGTTCCGTCCTAGGGGCTCAATACCGGAAAAAAAGGTTTATGCTAATGTATTCTGAATGGAGAGCAATCCGTTCAGGATGCATCAGGATGTCTTCAGTTCAGTCTTTTTGCCTTTTCAGGATGGAGATAATACCGCAGCATGCTGCAGTTTTATCTCCATCCAAAATCGCCGGAATGCCGTCTCTGGCATTTTTTTTCCCCATTGAAATGCATTAATTCCAGATCCGTCCCCAAGTGTTCATTGCTCAGACCGCAAAAAATTTGAAAAAAATATAAATACCGGATCCATTTTTCCAGATGAGACGGATCCGGCATTTTAATGCATTTGTCAGACAGATCAAGATCCTGATCCCTCTGACAAATACCAACAGTTTGCATACGTTTTGACTGATCCGGCAGGCAGTTCTGGCGATAGAACTGCCTGCTGGAATTCTCTGCCGCAAGTGTGAAAGTACCCTAAGGCTATGCCAACATCTGTGATGGAAACTGCAAAACAATTGTTCCTGTCAAAACATCGGAAAACTAACAGAATTCACTGTGTTACAGATTCCGTGCAGCGTTGTGACTTCCGTTATAAGTGAGGGATAGAGATTAAAGGGAACCTGTCACCTGGAATTTGGGTATAAAGCTGAGGACATGGGCTGCTAAATCACCGTTAGCACATCCGCAATATCCAGTCCCCATAGCTCTATGTGCTTTTATTGTGTCACAAAAACGATTTTATAGATACAGTTGCAAGAAAAAGTATGTGAACCCTTTGGAATTATATGGATTGCTGCACAAATTGGTCATAAAATGTGATCTGATCTTCATCTAAGTCACAACAATAGACAATTACAGTCTGATTAAACTAATAACACACAAAGAATTAAATGTTACCATGTTTTTATTGAACACACCATGTAAACATTCACAGTGCAGGTGGAAAAAGTATGTGAACCCCTAGACTAATGACATCTCCAAGAGCTAATTGGAGTGAGGTGTCAGCCAAATGGAGTCCAATCAATGAGATGAGATTGGAGGTGTTGGTTACAGCTGCCCTATAAAAAACACACATCAGTTCTGGGTTTGCTTTTCACAAGAAGCATTGCCTGATGTGAATGATGCCTCGCACAAAAGAGCTCTCAGAAGACCTGCGATTAAGAATTGTTGACTTGCATAAATCTGGAAAGGGTTATAAAAGTATCTCCAAAAGCCTTGCTGTTCATCAGTCCACAGTAAGACAAATTGTCTATAAATGGAGAAAGTTCAGCACTGCTGCTACTCTCCCTAGGAGTGGCCATCCTGTAAAGAGGACTGCAAGAGCACAGCGCAGAATGCTCAATGAGGTGAAGAAGAATCCTAGAGTGTCAGCTAAAGACTTACAAAAGTCTCTGGCATATGCTAACATCCCTGTTAGCGATTCTACGATATGTAAAACACTAAACAAGAATGGATTTCATGGGTGGATACCACAGAGGAAGCCACTGCTGTCCAAAAAAAAACATTGCTGCACGTTTACAGTTTGCACAAGAGCACCTGGATGTTCCACAGCTGTACTGGCAAAATATTCTGTGGACAGATGAAACCAAAGTTGAGTTGTTTAGAAGAAACACACAACACTATGTGTGGAGAAAAAGAGGCACAGCACACCAACATCAAAACCTCATCCCAACTGTGAAGTATGGTGGTGGGGGCATCATGGTTTGGGGCTACTTTGCTGCGCCAGGGCCTGGACGGATTGCTATCATCAAAGGAAAAATGAATTCCCAAGTTTATCAAGACATTTTGCAGGAAAACTTAAGGCCATCTGTCCACCAGCTGAAGCTCAACAGAAGATGGATGTTGCAACAGGACAACAACCCAAAGCATAGAAGTAAATCAACAACAGAATTGCTTAAACAGAAGAAAATATGCCTTCTGGAGTGACCTCAACCCGATTGAGATGCTGTGGCATGACCTCAAGAAAGCGATTCACACCAGACATCCGAAGAATATTGCGGAACTGAAACAGTTCTGTAAAGAGGAATGGTCAAGAATTACTCCTGACCGTTGTGCACGTCTGAACTGCAACTGCAGGAAACGTTTGGTTGAAGTTATTGCTGCCAAAGGAGGTTCAACCAGTTACTAAATCCAAGGGTTCACATACTTTTTCCACCTGCACTGTGAATGTTTACATGGTGTGTTCAATAAAAACATGGTAACATTAAATTTTTGGTGTGTTATTAGTTTAAGCAGACTGTGATTGTCTATTGTTGTGACTTAGATGAAGATCAGATCACATTTTATGACCAATTTGTGCAGAAATCCATATCATTCCAAAGGGTTCACATACTTTTTCTTGCAACTGTATGTAAATGAGGCAAGTAAGAAGCCCAAGGAGCTGTTACTAACGTTTCCGGAGCCCAGCACCGCCCCGCATACTCCGAATCTCCTCCTTGCTCCCCGATGTCACAAAGCTAGAGCGCTGTAATCTCACAATGCGCAATCTAGCGCATGCGCAGTGTCGGCATAGTGTTCCTTCCCTGTGCTGGCATCAGCCTCAGGGAATGAACTGCGCATGCGCTAGCTCGCGCATGGCGAGATTACGGCGCTCTAGCTTTGTGACGTTGGGGAGCAAGGAGGAGATTCGGAGGATGCGGGGCGGTGCTGGGCTCCTTCACAGTGTGCGTGGCTGGGCTCAGAGTCAGAGAACGCTGGACTCATCTCTGACAGGACTCATCATTGGCTCATTTGCATATCTATAAAATGATTTTTAAAAATTACACAATAAAAGCACACAGAGCTATAGGGACTGGATATTGCGGATGTGCTAGCAGCGATCTAGCAGCCCATGTCCTCAGCTCTATACCCAAAATCCAGTTGACAGGTTCCCTTTAAAAACATGAAATCACCACAATAGGACAGAGCTGGGATATATTGCGATCAGAGATGAACACATTTCAAAAAATTAGCTTTAGTCCGATTTAGCCAAATAGGCCAAGAAATTAAATCTGGGTAAAAATCGATTCTGTCCTAATCAAAAGTGATTTCAATGCCTAGAAATGATCTCTTATATATTTCTCACTCTCTCAATTCTACCTAAACAAATCAGAAGAAATTCTGATTCTACCATATCAGAACTTATTAAACAAAATTGATTCATTTCTAACAAATCAGTTTGCTCATCTCTAAAAAAAAAAAAAAATGTTTGGCTCATTTGTACAAAACCTTTTTTTTACAAACCAAAGTAACAAGCTGATAAATCATTGATAAAACAGAATTCTCACTCACAAGCAGAAGTAGCGTTTACATCTGAAGAGGGGTTGTGCGGGATTAGTAAAACATGGCTGTTTGTGCCATTCCTGCCCATGGGCTGTATCTGGTACATAATGCAGTAAAGAAAATCTGTTGCCATGAAATGTAGTGCAACCTGCAGGCAGCATTTTTAGAGCAGGAGGAGCTGAGTTTTATGGGAAAAGATTTAGTTAATGTTTTACTTTTTTATACATTTTTAATGGAGGTAGATAGGGGACTTGCAGAAAGGAAGGGAAGCCTAAAGGCGGAACAACGGTTAAAACAGACCATTGACAGAAAATAGACATGCGTATGACTCTTAAGTAAAGGCACATGTACAGGAGTAGGATGCACGGGTACATCAGATAAATTATTGTGAAGGCATGAACTGATCTAGTTTTTAGATAATAAGACAGACCAATTTTCCTGAGGTGGATCTTTCTGAACTCAGTAACCCAAGTGGGCAGTCGTTTCAGTGATTGACAGCCTTCCTGTGTGAGCTCAGAAAAAGCAGAGTTCAACAGTAGAAAGAAAAGATGGCGGCACTCACCACTGTAGAAAAAATTCACTCACTTTATTCTTCCATGAGTAAAAGCAGGGTTGGAGCATACATGCAGTAATTCACAGCAGGTGTAGCAGTGACGACCGTTTCGCGCTGGACTAGCGCTTCATCTGGCCACTGACATCAGCACACACCTGTGTGCTGACCTTTATACCTCAAAGCGTCTCATTGCCATGACGACAATGGGCGCTTCCCTGAACAACACATGTTCCTAAAACAATACAAGTAGATGCATAATGTATCATTGCAGAATTAAATAAACACATTTAAATCATTCCTGTCATTTAATCCTCCTGGGCCTAAGGCTGCTGTTCTCATAATCCATCTCGCTTCCTTTTGGAGAAGCGAGCGGTGCTTGTCACCGCCTTGTGGCATATGTGTAACCAGCTCAATTCCTGGAAAATGAGAGACTCCTAGTATCGCCCCTATGCTGCGTACGGACATGCTCAATGAGTCTACGGCAAACCTTTCCCTGTTCTAATAGAGTTAATGTGTTCTCTAAAGCTTTCAAAGAGGGGTCGTATCGTCTTTCCTATATAGAAGGCTCCGCACTGGCACTGTATTATATACACCACATAGTTACTCCTGCATGTAATAAAGTGAGATACCTTGTATGACTCACCACCAAAACGGAGAAACTTACTTTGACTATTGTACCATAGAAGAGGATTCTTTACGGTAAGAGCAGTGAGACTATGGAACTCTCTGCCTGAGGAGGTGGTGATGGTGAGTACAATAAAGGAATTCAAGAGGGGCCTGGATGCATTTCTGGAGCGTAATAATATTACAGGCTAAGGCTACTAGAGAGGGGTCGTTGATCCAGGGAGTTAGTCTGATTGCCTGATTGGAGTCGGGAAGGAATTTTTTATTCCCCTAAAGTGGGGAAAATTGGCTTCTACCTCACAGTTTTTTTTTTTGCCTTCCTCTGGATCAACTTGCAGGATAACAGGCCGAACTGGATGGACAAATGTCTTTTTTCGGCCTTATGTACTATGTTACTATGTTACTATGTTACCTGCAGAAGGAGCAACAACCGCGGCGATAATTACCTACTGGCTTCCTATTGGACAACTAGTTGCCTGCTTTTGCACTTCGGACTTGGCTCCTCACTAACTTGTCCTTAATGGTGTGACAACGCTTAAACGTAATAAGGGGTCTGTTTTCAGTAAGACCTTGCAAACCTTCCTCATTTTTAAGCATATCCCAATTATCTTGTATGACATGCTTAATTAAATCCGCCATCGGGCTAAATTTAAACACAAATGCAAATCTCTTTTTGCGATCCTGCGTATCAACTATTTTCCTACGTAGTAACTGACCTTGCGTCTGCAGAGCCACCTTCTTGTTGGTCCCATCCACCTCATGCTCGGGGAAACCCCTAGCAACCAACCTCTCCTTAAGGCCTCATGCACACGGCCGTTTTTTTTTCCCATTTACTGGCCGTTTTTTGCGTTCCGTATACGGTCCGTATACGGAACCATTCACTTCAATGGTTCCGCAAAAAAAACGGAATGTACTCCGTATGCATTCCGTTTCCGTATTTCCGTTTTTCCGTTCCGTTTTAACATAGAACATGTCCTATTATTGCCCGCAAATCACAGTCCGTGGCTCCATTCAAGTCAATGGGTCCGCAAAAAAAACGGAACACATACGGAAATGCATCCGTATGTCTTCCGTTTCCGTTCCGTTTTTTGCTGAACCATCTATTGAAAATGTTATGCCCAGCCCAATTTTATCTATGTAATAACTGTATACTGTATATGCCATACGTAAAAACGGAACGGAAAAACGGAACAAAAACGAAAACACAACGGAAACAAAAAACGGAACAACGGATCCATGAAAAACGGACCGCAAAACACTGAAAAAGCCATACGGTCGTGTGCAATAAGCCTAAGTTCTAGTGCCTGTCGGGCGTATCCTTCCTGTGTGTTGTTAAGTGAACAAATTGACTATATGAAATGGACTTTTTAACACTGCGCGGGTGGAAGAATAAAGTGAGTGAATTTTTTCTACAGTGGTGAGTGCCGCCTTCTTTTCTTTCTACTGTTGAACTTTATTGATACTTTTTTAACTGGCTGAGCACCACCGTTACTGTTTCTATTTTGCTGCGGTCTGACAGGCCTGGTGCGGGTCAACACACGTGGCAGTGCCACCCAGCTCTGCACTCTTAAGCCTAGTTCACACGAACGTGTGTGATCCGTGGCCGTATTGTGGCCCACAAATTGCGGGCCGCAATACACAACCACAGTTCCGTGTGCATTCCGCATCACGGATGCGGACCCATTCACTTCAATGGGTCCGCAAATCCGGAATTGCGGAATGACCGCACGGAACGGGACCCCTCGGAAGCACTACGGAGTGCTTCCGTGGGGTTGTGTCCAGTACTTCCGTTCCGCAAAAAGATAGAACATGTCCTATCTTTTTGCGGAACGGGCGGATCACGGACCCATTAAAGTGAATGGGTCCGCGATCCGATGCGGCTGACCTACGGCCGGCGATCGTGCATTGCGGCACGCAATTTGCGGCCCGCAGCACGGGCACGGGTCACACACGTTCGTGTGAACTCGGCCTTACTCATATATATACCAGAAAAAACTGAGATTTTAATGAATAAAATACAAGTTTACAGAATATTTTCCCACAAAAATATGAATCTGCTCATCTCCTTCTGCTCTATAACATGCTGCCTGCTGAGTGTATTGCATTTTCATAGTGACAGGTTAAGGTGAATGGGAGCAGAAGGTCATGAATAATGACATCTTTCAGCCACACAGATGTCCTTGATTCCTCACTTTTCCATCACACATTATCTGAAATCCAAACAAATCTACTGACTTTTCATGGGGTTGAACACTTTTACAAGACACGTTACATAAATATTTATATGTCAAAAGTTATTAAAAAGGAGGCCTGCTTAAATTATTACAATTTGCCATGACAGTCAATCCACTCTGACATCCTAAGAATAGGAATGTTAATATCTTATTTTATATTCCCAAGATCAAATTAATGAGTTTTATGTAGCAGCATCATGACCTGCTAATGTGGAAATGTAACCTTCCTTCAAGTCCAAATGAAAGTGAAAACGATTCATTGCATTTTAATGCCTATTTAGATGGTTTTAGATCGTCTGTATCACAGTTCTATAATATGTAACCATAAAAGGGCCTTTACAAGGCTGTCGGCTGCTCATAATTCTAAAATTTTGCACAGAATCGTAAATTACAAGCTATTATTCCTCATCTTTCAAAACTTGTGTATAAGGGCCTTACCTATGGTGAGCAAAATAGGTTTGGTTCAAACTTTATGGATGTTGCAGCGGATGTGTGTGCTTGACCACTCTTTAATTTTTAGATTCATTCCCACAAATAACATATCCAACTAGAGATTAAATCAGAATCATTTTTGAAATGTCTACCTGAAATATACCTGTTAATATATACTGTGGGGATTTGCTCTGGTAGACCGGCTAGCGGACGCAGTACAGAGGCAACCACAAAGTCTTTAACTTAAACAGTTCAACAAAGGGAAAAACAAAAAGTAACTGTTTGCAGTCTTGGTGTTTGTTCACACCATAAAAAGTACACGGAACAAAAACCTTCACCTGGTCAGCAGTTTTTCCACCCACAGTCCACAGCAGGCTTTAGGGCCTGTTTCCCAGCAGGCATCTCTCAGCCCTTTAGCACGGCACAAGTTCTCAGTTCCAAAAACACAGAGACTGATAGCGCTCCACTGTCAGATGGAGGATAAGGGTACTTTCACACTTGCATTGTTTGATTCCGGCAGGCAGTTCCGTTGGTTGAACTGCCTGCCTGATCAGGCAAACTGTATGCAAACGCATGTCATTTTTTCTGACTGATCAGGCATTTTTCAGACTGATCAGGATCCTGATCAGTCTGAAAAATGCCTGATCCGTCAGAAAAATGCATTGCAATACCGGATCCGTTTTTCCATTGTCATCAGGCAAAACGGATCCGGTATTTATTTTTTTCTCATTTTTAAAGGTCTGCGCATGCGCAGACCGGAAAGACGGATCCGGCATTCCGGTATTTTGAATGCTTCTTCATTTTTTTTTGCCGGAGATAAAACCGGAGCATGCTACGGTTTTCTCTTTTGCCTGATCAGTCAAAATGACTGAACTGAAGACATCCTGATGCATCCTGAACAGATTACTCTCCATTCAGAATGCATGGGGATATGCCTGATCAGTTCTTTTCCAGTATAGAGCCCCTAGGACGGAACTCTATGCCAGAAAAGAAAACCGGTAGTGTGAAAGTAGCCCAATCCACACCCAGCTGAGACTGCTGGCTGGGTTTTATATAGGCCAATAAAGACCTGGCCTGGAGCGTGGTGAGGAGCCACCCATCCAGCACTTTGGCTACTGCCAGTAAGAGCCGGCCCGGATCGGCTTTACAGCCACACTAACAATAAACAGTGTCAGTCAGCATTAGCTGCCGCTGACACTTAAAGCTACCGGCTCTTACCTCACCGAGGCCAGGAATCTCGGTGACACATACCTTCTATCAATGACGGCCCCTTGCGCCTTCCTACAATACATAACAGAAAACATTAGAATTTAAGACAACTATTTCAATATGGGTTTCATAAATCTGCTCTTCAGAAGTCCATGGGATGTTATAGGCTGTTAGTGAAATAACTCCATAGTTCTCCATCTAGTGCTGCAGAGGCAAATCCTGAGGAAGTCATGGAGCTCCTGGCAGAATCCAATCACACCATATGTCATAAGTATTATTATATCTTGAAATGATTTCTGTGGGACTACTATCCAATTTTACCTATGCTAAGAAGTGAGGCTAACAAGGTACCTCTGGTGTATTCTTTCTAGACTATACAATGAAACAAAAGATGATTGTTACACCAACATGAAATATACACAAATTAGCCATAACATTTATTTAAGGCATTTACATTGCAGCTGTGAGGCGGCAGTATGTCTAGTGGCTGAGAAACACATGGAAAAATTGCATGCCGTTTACTAGAGATTAGTGAAGAAAAAATTCGATGTGGGCGATTCTCCAAAGTTAGTCAAGAAATTTGATTAGTTCTGAATTAATTTGTCACAAATCGCAATAAATCTGGTATAACCAAGGCACTCTGCCTAATCATATTTATCCTACTTGGTGGCCTAGTCTCAGTGTAAAGGCTTGGGATGGTGGAAGCAGCAACGGCAGTAGTGGCCCCATGACACAGTGGGGATGGTGGCAGCAGCAGTAGTGGCAGTAGTGGTCCCATGACAGAGTGGGGATGGTGTCGGTAGCAGCAGTGGCAGTAACCATGACAAAAGTGGCCCATGACAGAGTGGGGAGCGGGGCAGCAGCAGTGGCGGTAAGGCTGTGTTAATCATCACTGTTTATGTTTCCTTTCTACCGATCTGTCAGAAAAACATAAACAAAAAAAAACTCCTGTATTTTGAGCATGGATAAAGCCTCTATCAGACAGTTAGTATTTTGTCAGTGTTTTGCGACAGTATTTGATCAGTAATTGTAAGCCAATAACCTGGAGTGGGTCCAAAAGAGAGATAAAATTAATGAAATTATTTGCATCTCATCTGTGTTTTGGACCCACTCCTGCTTTTGGCTTACAAATTCTGGTCAAATACTGATGCAAAACACTGACTAAAAAAACGTATTAGCTACTATGAGTTTGGGTAGAGTTGGTGGAGCAATTTTGTAGTTCACTCCTCCATGCTACTTTTCAGGCTCCTGTTCCTTATAGCAATAATCCAGCCGCCATATTTGGTGCATCCAACAAGTTCTGCCCATCTGGTTTTAACCCAAATACAAGGAGTCATTTGACCCCAGGCCGTCCGCGTCCATCATCTTCAAAGGACAAGTGGCATTCTGCAATAACAGATTTGTGATGCCCTTAGATGTCCGGATCTGCACACACGCTATATTGAAGAGATCGATGTGTGTCTACTACAGATGAGCGAAGTTCTTGAAAATTCAATTCAGCTGGTTTGTCGAATTTTGCAAAAAAGTTTGCTTCATGACTAATGACTTTGTCACGAAACATATTTTTTTCAAATTAGTCAGCGCAATGATAAGGAACGGCGATTGCGCGGTCCCCAGTCATCGAGCCCCTCAGATGCCGTGTTCACGGCTAATCGCGGCATCTGAGATGCACATTGTGGCTTTCAGTGGTTAATCTGGATAGATTGGAGGCTTGGGCAGAGAAGTGGCAAATGAGGTTTAACACTGACAAATGTAAGGTTATGCACATGGGAAGGAATAATGCAAGTCACCCGTACATACTAAATGGTAAAACACTCGGTAACACTGACATGGAAAAGGACCTAGGAATTTTTGTGAACAGCAAACTAAGTTGTAGAAACCAGTGTCAGGCAACTGCTGCCAAGGCCAATAAGATAATGGGTTGTATCAAATGGGCATAGATGCCTGTGATGAGAACATAGTCCTACCACTTTACAAATCACTAGTCAGACCACACATGGAGTACTGTGTACACTTCTGGGCCCCTGTGAACAAGGTAGACATAGCAGAACTGGAGAGGGTTCAGAAATGACTGGAATGGGGGGACTACAGTACCCTGAAAGATTATCAACATTAGGGTTATTCACTTTAGAAAAAAGATGACTGAGAGGAGATCTAATAACTATGCATAAATATATCAGGGGTCAGTACAGAGATCTCTCCCATCATCTATTTATCCCCAGGACTGTGACTGTGACGAGGGGACATCCTCTGCGTCTGGAGGAAAGAAGGTTTGTACACAAACATAGAAAAAGGATTCTTTACAGTAAGAGCAGTGAGACTATGGAACTCTCTGCCTGAGGAGGTGGTGATGGTGAATTCACTAAAAGAGTTCAAGAGGGGCCTGGATGTATTTCTGGAGTGTAATAATATTACAGGCTATAGCTACTAGAGAGGGGTCGTTGATCCAGGGAGTTATTCTGATTGCCTGATTGGAGTCAGGAGGGAATTTTTTCCCCCTTAAGTGGGAAAAAATGGCTTCTACCTCACAGTTTGTTTTTTTTTGCCTTCCTCTGGATCAACTTGCAGGATAACAGGCCGAACAGGATGGACAGATGTCTTTTTTCGGCTTTATAAACTATGTTACTATGTTATTCCAATATTTGCTAAACCATGAAAAATCATTGAGTCTGTGTAATGCATCTGTTTTGAAAGAGCTGCAATATGTCAGATGAAAGCGTGTTCCATGGAAAAGTACTCAAGTTGTATATAAGTATGCATTTCATCATACACAGGCCTAAAACTTTTGGAATTAGAAAATTAATCTAATTTTGAAACACTTCATACTCTATTTCTATTTTCTATTCGCACAGTTCACCCTTTTTTACAACAACTTTGGTTTGGACTTTGGAACTTGGCATGCTGATAGCACTGCATTATAAAAAGGTAAGATAGGTACTTAAGGCACCTTTCCCTAGGGGAAGGTGCCTAAGCTTTAGGTCTTCTACTTTATAAGTTACATGCTAAGGTGTGCTGTTCATATTGTCTGCCCATGTACTAACCTCTACCGATTTACCTATACAGGGAGTGCGGAATTATTAGGCAAATGAGTATTTTGACCACATCATCCTCTTTATGCATGTTGTCTTACTCCAAGCTGTATAGGCTCGAAAGCCTACTACCAATTAAGCATATTAGGTGATATGCATCTCTGTAATGAGAAGGGGTGTGGTCTAATGACATCAACACCTTATATTAGGTGTGCATAATTATTAGGCAACTTCCTTTCCTTTGGCAAAATGGGTCAAAAGAAGGACTTGACAGGCTCAGAAAAGTCAAAAATAGTGAGATATCTTGCAGAGGGATGCAGCACTCTTAAAATTGCAAAGCTTCTGAAGCGTGATCATCGAACAATCAAGCGTTTCATTCAAAATAGTCAACAGGGTCGCAAGAAGCGTGTGGAAAAACCAAGGCGCAAAATAACTGCCCATGAACTGAGAAAAGTCAAGCGTGCAGCTGCCAAGATGCCACTTGCCACCAGTTTGGCCATATTTCAGAGCTGCAACATCACTGGAGTGCCCAAAAGCACAAGGTGTGCAATACTCAGAGACATGGCCAAGGTAAGAAAGGCTGAAAGACGACCACCACTGAACAAGACACACAAGCTGAAACGTCAAGACTGGGCCAAGAAATATCTCAAGACTGATTTTTCTAAGGTTTTATGGACTGATGAAATGAGAGTGAGTCTTGATGGGCCAGATGGATGGGCCCGTGGCTGGATTGGTAAAGGGCAGAGAGCTCCAGTCCGACTCAGACGCCAGCAAGGTGGAGGTGGAGTACTGGTTTGGGCTGGTATCATCAAGGATGAGCTTGTGGGGCCTTTTCGGGTTGAGGATGGAGTCAAGCTCAACTCCCAGTCCTACTGCCAGTTTCTGGAAGACACCTTCTTCAAGCAGTGGTACAGGAAGAAGTCTGCATCCTTCAAGAAAAACATGATTTTCATGCAGGACAATGCTACATCACACGCGTCCAAGTACTCCACAGCGTGGCTGGCAAGAAAGGGTATAAAAGTAGAAAATCTAATGACATGGCCTCCTTGTTCACCTGATCTGAACCCCATTGAGAACCTGTGGTCCATCATCAAATGTGAGATTTACAAGGAGGGAAAACAGTATACCTCTCTGAACAGTGTCTGGGAGGCTGTGGTTGCTGCTGCACGCAATGTTGATGGTGAACAGATCAAAACACTGACAGAATCCATGGATAGCAGGCTTTTGAGTGTCCTTGCAAAGAAAGGTGGCTATATTGGTCACTGATTTGTTTTTGTTTTGTTTTTGAATGTCAGAAATGTATATTTGTGAATGTTGAGATGTTATATTGGTTTCACTGGTAAAAATAAATAATTAAAATGGGCATATATTTGTTTTTTGTTAAGTTGCCTAATAATTATGCACAGTAATAGTCACCTGCACACACAGATATCCCCCTAAAATAGCTAAAACTAAAAACAAACTAAAAACTACTTCCAAAAATATTCAGCTTTGATATTAATGAGTTTTTTGGGTTAGTTGAGAACATGGTTGTTGTTCAATAATAAAATTAATCCTCAAAAATACAACTTGCCTAATAATTCTGCACTCCCTGTAGTGATGGCCTTGCGGTTCGTCGGGCAGTCAGTTCGCAGTGAACTTTGAGCGTTCTCAATCCACCGAACATGCGAACATATGACGATGTTCACATGCGCCATATTCTTTTGCATTGCGCCGAACTTTGACCCATGACACATCCATCAGGTGGTACAGGACAGCCAATTGAGACGTTTCAGCACATGGACACACCCCATACCCTATAACAGAACCCGATCTGGCTGCCATTTTACATTCTGTATTTTGTCAGTCTAGGGAGAGGTTGCTTTGTGGAGCAGGGACAGGCTGTTAGGGACACCAAACGCTAGCTAATAGGACCACAAAAGTCCTTTTAAGGGCTGGTATAGGTGTGCTATCGATAGGTGTGATATACAGAGGGGTGTAATATACTTATAATATACTTTCTAACATAGAAAGTATATTATAGCGCATTTGTACTGTGCAGCAGTTCTGTGCGGCTCTGCTGCGATACCGCAGCTATATAGAGGGACAAACGCTATTGGAACAACTAATTACAACGGGTGTGATTTACCAGTTGCCCCCCCAAAAAAATTATTGAGGCAGGGGTGTGATATACCTATAATATACTTTCTATATAACTGATTGAGGGGTGTGTTATACCTGCTTCCACAAAAGACTGATTAAGGGGTTAGATATATCTGCTTCCACCAAATATTGATTGAGACCTGCAATATACCTGCTTCCACATATACTGTTCTAGGGATTTAGGCACAGGGTCATTTTGAAAAAGGCAGGCAGAGGAAGAGGCAGGCCGTTCCGCAGGGGTGATAGGGGTCGGGCAGGTGCACCAGGCCAGAGCCTAAGTGGGAAGTCCGAGAAGGCGCGTGCAATTACTTCAAAGGACGCACCAGAGTTGGTTGAGTGGCTCACTCACCATTCCACTTTTGCACCCTCCTCATCCTTTGTATCTGCACCCTCCTCACTCTTAGCTGTGTGCACCCCCAAATCCAACATCACCAACACCACCACCATAGCCTCTCCACACGAGTCAGAGGAATTATTTTCCCATCCATTCCCAGACCTTAACGATGCGCAGCCATTCTTGACATCAGATGAGGAAGAGGAGGTAGCAACGGCCGCCACCCAGCGGTCTGACGACAGTACCCAGATTAGCAAATGTATCTGGAGCTAGCCATCCACCATGCACGGTCACTTTTGGCGCTTCCAGGATGCTGGCACATGGCTCTGCAGTGTGGGCTTTTTTTAACGTGTCAGCTGCTGACAATAGTGTTGCCATCTGCAGCCTGAGCTGTCAACGCATAAGTCGTGGTAAGCCCAACACTCACCTAGGGACGCCCGCCTTATGAAGGCACCTGGCCTCCCATCACCAAGCCCAATGGGAGCAACGCTGTCAGAACCCACAAAGCCACAATCCCGGCACTCCACGTCCTGCCTCTTCTCCTTCTCCTCTCTCGTCCCATTTGTCCTCCACTACACCTTCCACTGTGCCATCGTCACTTTCATCTGGCATAAGGCAGGCCTCCGTGGCCCAAATGTTCGAGCGTCAAGAGATGATGATGCCGGATAACCCTCTTGCCCAACGGCTTTTCGGAACTGCTAGCCCGCCAACTACTGACATATAAACTGGTGGACTTGGAGGCCTTTAGAAAATTTGTGGCCATGAGCACACTGCAATGGAAGGTAACCGAAAGGAAATATTTCTCCCAGAAGGGCCTCCCAGAGCTATATGGCCACGTTCAGCGGCAAGTGAATATATCTCTGGCACACAGTGTCGCTGCCAAGATACATCTGACCACAGACACGTGGTCTAGGAAACACGGGCAGGGAAGGTACATAACTTTTACTGCCCACTAGGTGAACCTTCTGACGGCCATAAAGCATGTAACCTGTGGCTCCCGTGTGGGTTTGGTGTTACCGCCACGGATTGCATGCAGGCCTGCCTCTTCTTTCCTCCTCCTACTCCATCCTCAGTCTCCTCCTCGGCTGACTCCTCCTTTTACACTGCTACCGCCTCTTCCGCTGCATCACCCAAGCTCCCCAGAACCTATTTGACGTCCCAGGTGAGACATTGACATGTTGTGCTGCGGATGTTGTGCCTGGAAGCCAAGAGCCTGCACTGCTTTCAGCTCTGCGGTCACAGGCCGATCAGTGGCTAACCCCGCTCAATTTGACAGTTGGTAAAGTGGTGTGCAACAACGGTGCCAATCTGCTGAGCGTGCTGAAACAGGGCAAAATGACACACGTGCCGTGCATGGCACACATCATGAACTTAGTCTCTGGCCATTTTAGAAGATCTTACACGGCCATGGCACACCTTGCTGATGTTTAGCGGCGACACCACTTGCCCATCAGACGTCTGGTTTGTGACAGCCCGACACGCTGGAACTCCACCTTGTATATGCTTGATAGGCTGCTCCAGCAACAAGGTGCCGTTAACGACTACCTGTACGAACTCTGCAGCAGGACAGGTTCTGGGGAGCTTGGTTTCTTTTCACCACGCCAGTGGCTGCTCATGTGCGACTTCTGCAGACTTCTGCAGCCATTTGATGAGATCACCAAACTGGTCAGTCACAGCCAGGGCGCCATCAGTGACATCGTACCTTACGCCTTCTTTCTGGAGCGTGCATTGTGTCGTGTCATTGTTCAAGCCATCAGGGAGCAAGAGCAGGAAGATGAGGAAGTCGCAATGCTGAATGAATTCCCGGGGGGGCTACTGCATCTGAGACAAGTCAGCAGGAGTCTGAAACGGAGTCAGAGGAGGATGGTGGTTGGGGGAGGAGGAGCAAGAAGAGAGGCCTTTAAGGGGGACTTCAAACTTTTTGGAGATCCATGGTGTTGTCCGTGGCTGGGGGGAGGAGACCGAGGACGACATTCTCCTGGGCGATGAGCAGGAGCCCACCACTTCCAATTTATTTCAAATGGGGGCCTTCATGCTCAAGTGTCTGCAGAGGGACCCCCGTATAAAAAGCATAAAGGGCAAGGACCAGTTGTGTTAGACCCCCGGTACAAACACAAAATGGCGGACATGTTACCAGCATCACAAAGGGCTGGAAGAATGCATCATTTCCAGGCCTTGCTGCGAGAGATGCTGCATTCTTCTGTTACGGGCTCTGGCAGAGGAATTTTCACCCACAGCGGAAGAGGTGCAGGTACCAATCCTACCGCGCATGCAAGAAGAGGGCGGTTTGAAGATGTGTTGGTCACTACGGATATGAGATCATTCTTGCATCCAACCCATCGACAGACGCCTCCTGTATCCAGCCTCAGGGAAAGCCTAGACAGACAGGTGTCCGACTACATCGGGTTAACGGCCGATGTGGACGCTCTGAGAAGCGAGGAACCCCTGGACTACTGGGTGTGCAGGCTTGACTTGTGGCCAGAGCTGGCACAATTTGCCATGGAACTCTTGGCTTGCCCCTCGTCGAGTGTCCTGTCCGCACTTGCCTATCTCAGGAAAGTGTGGACTACCTCACATTTCTAAATACGAATGAGGCATGGATCTCGGAGGAATTCAACACCTGTGACGACAACGTGTAATTGAATTTCAACATGCCAGCCCACACATATCCGTCACCACCCAGAACAAAGAATGGTCCTTGTCTTATGTATATACAGTGGCATAAAAGGTATTTTCTGTCAGGTGAATGCCTAATTTTTGGGGCCTCTACTCCAGTGGGTCAAAGTGCAATTTTTGTGACCACCTAATGTACTTCCAGCCACAGAATCACAAGTTCTTTTGTGTCAGGTGACTGCCTAATTTTTGGGGCCTCTACTCCAGTGCCCTACAGTTCTATTTTTATCCAGTGACCGCCTAATGTACCTCCAGCCACAGAATCACAAGATCTTTTTTGTCAGGTGAATGCCTAATTTTTGAGGCCTGTACTCCAGTGACTTACAGTTCTATTTTTATCCAGTGACCGCCTAATGTACCTCCGGCCACATCATAACAAGTTATTTTCTGTCAGGTGAATCCCTAATTTTTGGGGCCTGTACTAACATAGTAACATAGTACATAAGCCGAAAAAAGACATTTGTCCATCTAGTTCGGCCTGTCATCCTGCAAGTTGATCCAGAGGAAGGAAAAAAAAAACTGTGAGGTAGAAGCCAATTTTCTTCACTTTAGGGGAATAAAATTTTTTGATAATCTTTCAGGGTACTGTAGTTGCCCCATTCCAGTTATTACTTTAGTTGCCCTCCCCTGGACCCTCTCCAGCTCTGCTATGTCTGCCTTGTTTACAGGAGCCCAGAACTGTACACATGTGTGGTCTGACTAATGATTTGTAAAGTGGTAGGACTATGTACTGGCCGACAGTTCTATTTTTATCCAGTGACCGCCTAATGTACCTCCAGCCACATCATAGCAAGTTCTTTTCTGTCAGGTGAATGCCTAATTTTTGGGGCCCATACTCCCCTGGCCTAAAATAAAAATGTTCTAGGCTCCAGCCGGGCACATTTTTGAGAGTTTCCCTTTAAGACACATAAAAATGGCCCCTGATTAAAACACATATTTTTTGTGGGAATTTTTGCCAATGATCCCCCTCTGGTATATCACTGTCCATGTTGTGGGACTATTTGTGTACTTCTAGTAAGTGTTTGCTGGCTGCAAATATGACCTGAAGGTTTTTCAGGTTCACCTGCCATTAAAGTAAATGGGTCCCGCCGCGAACGTGTGGTTCGCGAATCGTCCCGGCCGATGTTTGCCCATCACTATTTACCTACTTTGACTGTTCTCTGCCTGATCAGACGATTGTCTGTTTACCATATTAACTTTTTGCTGCCTGCCCTGATCTCGGTCTGTTTCCTGACTATAAGTATTGCATGTTAAAATGTGGCATACGATGCTGTGCAACAAATGACATGCATCAGGGACCTCACTCATAAATTTCACTAGTGTGTACTGATTGTTTGGTGAAATTATTGTGCAAAAATATGGTTACTGTATCTACACTTAATCTTTGGTTTGAGATTTGGGCATTGATGAGTGACACATCTCACCTGTACTTGTTATCCTCTTGAGGAAAACATATACCCACTACTTTTGGGTGTGGACAAGCCACATAACTATACTTTAAGTATTTTGTTCAAAAAATTGATTGATTTTACGTTTAAGGTAGTAAAAAAGACTCCCATCCCCTAAACCTCACACCAGCCAAAACCTCAGACCTGCAGACCTCAGAACAGACAAAAATAAATAAATAAATAAATACATACTCACCTCTAGTCCTAGCACTGCACTGGGATCTGATGCTTAAGAGTGTGAGGTCAGTATGCAACGTATGCCTACGCAGTATGCACACTACGTCCTCAGTCAGGAGAGACACAGCACAGTGCCAGGTGTCCCAAAAAGAGGACCAAGAAGCAGTGAGTATTGCCAGTTCAGCTCTAAACTCACCGCACCATGGGCCCCTGTCCTAATGAGTGCTTCCACAATGGAAGCGCTCATTAGGTTCTATTAGCAACTCATTTATTTTATTTTCTTATTAAATAAAAGTGTGTCGTCCCCCTCCCCTTGCAGAAGATAGTGAGATGGAGCCCTAGGTGGGCGCCTACCTTTGCCACCTATTGTCCCAGAAAATGCGAAATCGAGATGTGTCTATAGACTTCTATGTGCTCTATGTATGTGTTTCTCTCCTCTTGTTCTGAAGAGCGGTGGGGAACTTAGCACTCAGACACCAATCTGAAAGTTTGATAAGTCTCTATGACATATACATTTAAAAAAAAAAAAGTTAATGACCCTTTAAGTGTTAAAGCAATGGCCGGACTGAGGGGGGGCGGAGCCCCCTTTAGGGGAGGCCTACATGACTAGGGTTTGGTTTAGTGAGCTGGAAGGGAGGGTGGGTCAGAATAAGGTAGGGGGAGGGCTATAGGTAGGGATGGAGGTTAGGATAGGTAGTTTGAGCTGGGGGGGTGGAGTTAAGGGGTTAAATAGGGTGAGAGGAGGAAGACAGGGGGCCATTTTAGTTTGAGAGAAGAAGCTAGCTTACCGCAGGAATGGAGCAGCTGAAAGCCATGCTGGTGGAGTTGCGGGCGGCAGCGGAGGTGAGGGGCCCAGCATGGGCTCAGGAGCAGATCCGGACGCTGCTGAGGGGGTCGGTGGAGGCGCCTGTTCTGCCTCCACATCCGGCGTTACGGCCGCGGCGGGCCAGGCCGCCGGCGCGCCTGTCGCCATCGGCTTCCCCCCCTCGGGCTCAGCGCCGCATTAGGAGCCCCTCACGGGACCCTCCACGTCGGGCGCCTACGACTCCGGCTTCTTCCAGGCCCTGACGTGGGAGGAATCCTCACGGTAGGCGGAGCCTTGCGGGTGGCCGGTCGCGGCCATCTGCGCCATCATTGGAGGTCGGCGTGGGAGCGGGACCTGGTACTGCGGGCGCCTCCGTAACTCCAGTCACGGAGGCGGCCCCTCGGCGCGGGAGGTCCGTTGGTCAGCGCGGGGCTGCTGCAGGAAGGTCCGTCGGTGGCAGCAGGCCTCAGGATGCCGGCAGTGAAAGAGGCTCCGCCCCCAGGAGCGCGTCGAACCCGGAAGTTAACCCCGGCGTCCCTGGTCCGAGTGGGGCCAGGGGACAGGAGTCAGCCGGTCCTCGGAGCTGTTCTGAGGGGTCCTGCTGCGGGGTGCATTCCTGCTCTGCTGGGAGGCAGGGTGAAGAGGAGCGGTACGGCGTCTTGGTTTATCCAGAAGAGGACGTCCCTGGTCCGAGAGGGATCAGGGGACAGTGAGAAGGGGATGGTGCGTCGCGGAGGAGTGATCGTCTGGAATCCGGACTTGCGTCTGATGGGAACACAGCACCCAGGCAGCCAGGTGAGATCTCATGGGGACCGCTTGCGCAGGTAGTGCAGGGTGTGGGGGCCGGGGTGGGAGGTCGCTCCCAGTTAGATTTGAGTAGGGGTTTGGGTCAGTTGTTGGGGGGTTTGGCGGGTTTGGTGGCGAGTTGGGGTTTGAGTGGGGGGACTCCGTTACAGGCCTGGGGGGTGCACGGTGTGGCTGCAGGCGCGGGGTCGTCGGGGGAGCAGCAGCAGCGGGGGTTGCCGGGCGTGGGGGTGTCGGTGCAAACACAGGCGGGGACGGATGGGGAGGAGGAGGCTGTTCGGGTGGATGATAAAGCGAAAGGGGAGGTTTATGTTTGTTTCGAGGGCCCGTTGGGGGCGCATTTGAAGTCTGAGGTGAGGGAGCGGATTTGGAAGGGAGAGTACATGGAGATTTTCTCCCTACTTCCGTTAGAGCGCTTTAATTTGGATAGGGTGCGGAAGGAGGACGGTAAGAGGGAAGAAGAGGAAAAGCGTCGTTATAGGCTGATACCGCGGACGTTTGCAAATTGGCTGCAGGCGTTTGCGATATTAGCAAGTGTGATTGGGGAAAAGGCGCCGGAGGCGTGTTCAGGGTTGTTTTGCTATTTGGACGCAATCGGTGAGGCGTATAGGGTGTACGGGGGGGTTGCATGGTTGCGCTATGACGAGCAATTCCGGCAGCGGAAAGCGGTGCGCCCTGAGATGCGGTGGGACCATAAGGACATCACCTTGTGGTTGAAGGTTACGGCCCCAGTGCGTGCGGTGCAGCCCTTTCGGGGGGACGGAAGTAGTGGTGGGACAGGCGGTACGGCGGTTGCCTCGGCGAGGGGACTGTGTTTTGCCTTCAATGAGGGAAACTGTAGGTTCGGCGCTAAATGTAAATTTAAGCACGAATGTTCCGGTTGCGGGGGGACTCATGGGGCTACGCGGTGTTTTAGGGGGGGCAGGCAGGCTGGAGCCAGTGGGAGAGGGGGAGATGGTGCTGGTAAAGGGGGTGACGCCGGTGCGGCTGGTAAAGATGCAGCCGTACTTAGATAGGTACCCCAATAGAGAGGCCGCGAGATTGTTGGGTTTGGGTTTTGCGGAAGGTTTTAGAATTCCGTTTGTGCCGGGGGAGGCGGTTTTGCTTAAGAAAAATTTGCGGTCGGCTAGGGAACATCATGAGGTAGTGGGGGAAAAGTTGGGGAAAGAGGTGCTGCTTGGGCGGATGGCGGGTCCATTTTTGGCACCGCCTGTTGACAATTTGAGGGTGTCGCCGTTGGGGGTCGTGCCCAAAAAGGAGGTGAATAAATTTCGCCTTATACATCATCTGTCGTTTCCGAGGGGCTCCTCGGTTAACGATGGGATTGACCCGGCAGTCTGTTCAGTAGTATATACGTCATTTGATGCGGCAGTGGGTTGGGTGAGGCGTTTTGGGGCAGGGGCGTTGATGGCGAAGACGGACATTGAGGCGGCGTTTCGGTTGTTACCGGTTCATCCGGAGTGTCAACATTTGTTGGGGTGTTTTTGGGATGGGGGGTTTTTTGTGGATCATTGTTTACCCATGGGGTGTTCGCTGTCGTGCGGTTACTTCGAAACGTTCAGCTCGTTTCTGGAGTGGGCAGTTGTGGACTCGTCAGGTTGTGATTCGTTGATTCATTACCTGGACGATTTTTTGTGTATTGGCCCCCCTGGTTCGCGGGTTTGCGCTTTGTTGTTGGAAACGTTGGGCTCTGTTTTTAGGAGGTTTGGGGTTCCGTTGGCAGAAGGTAAGACGGTGAGGCCGGTGACGGAATTGAGTTTCCTGGGCATAGTGATTGATTCGGTGAGGATGGAGTGTCGGTGTCACAACCAGACAGTTGAGAAGCTCTGACAGGAGCTTTCCAGATCCTCCTCCTTGAGTTTCTTTGTTTTGGTTAAGTTCCTCATCTCGTTAGTCTATCTCAGCTGTCATGCAGTTGGACTGATTGCTGCCCTTTAAGTTCCTCCCCAGAATGCAGTAGTGTGCGGCTTATACAACTTCCTGGAGTGTGTGTGCATGCTGTTCCTAGTTCCCAGTCCACAGTCCCCAGTCGTCTGCAAGATAAGTTCTGTTTATGTATTTATGATTTTCTGTTTTCTGGATCCAGGTGACCCTGACTCCCTCCGTGTCTGTGTAGGGAGCCGGTGGTCGTGTCCCCTCACTATTGTAGGGTCTTCAGGTGTAAGATAGTCGAGGTACATGGATATGCGCCCATCCACCTTTGGGGTGGTCGCATAGGCTGAGCAATAAGGGAGAGTGGCAGGTCTCATGCAGGGGTCTCCCTTTTGTTCCTTAGTTGTGGATCCAGTGAGTCATTGTTTATATTGTATTGTCTTGTTTCCTGTACACCATCTGTGACAGTCGGTTGCCGGGGGATAAGCTGGAGGATCTGAAAAGTTTGGTGGCAAGGGCAATTCGGGTGAAGAAGTTGCAGTTGAGGGAGATTCAATCGCTGTTAGGGAAGCTTAATTTCGCTTGTCGGATAATGCCCATGGGTCGTGTGTTCTGTAGGCGGTTGGCGCAGGCGACTGCGGGGGTGGAGAGGATGTGGGTCCCAGTGACGGACATTAAGGCCACTCGTCTCATCAGGGCTTTCCATAGGTCCCATCCTGAGAAGGTGGGCCCTGAGTGTCCGGAGTCCACTCGTAGAGGGAGGGGTACTGTCACAACCAGACAGTTGAGAAGCTCTGACAGGAGCTTTCCAGATCCTCCTCCTTGAGTTTCTTTGTTTTGGTTAAGTTCCTCATCTCGTTAGTCTATCTCAGCTGTCATGCAGTTGGACTGATTGCTGCCCTTTAAGTTCCTCCCCAGAATGCAGTAGTGTGCGGCTTATACAACTTCCTGGAGTGTGTGTGCATGCTGTTCCTAGTTCCCAGTCCACAGTTCCCAGTCGTCTGCAAGATAAGTTCTGTTTATGTATTTATGATTTTCTGTTTTCTGGATCCAGGTGACCCTGACTCCCTCCGTGTCTGTGTAGGGAGCTGGTGGTCGTGTCCCCTCACTATTGTAGGGTCTTCAGGTGTAAGATAGTCGAGGTACGTGTATATGCGCCCATCCACCTTTGGGGTGGTCGCATAGGCTGAGCAATAAGGGAGAGCGGCAGGTCTCATGCAGGGGTCTCCCTTTTGTTCCTTAGTTGTGGATCCAGTGAGTCATTGTTTATATTGTATTGTCTTGTTTCCTGTACACCATCTGTGACATTATAAGCCGCCAAAACCGTCTCAAGCATGGATCCGGTTTCACTTTTGGCTGAGCGCTTCCAGGGTCTTTCATTGGAGGTAGCTGATCTCCGTAAGACTTTTTCTCAGTTTCAAGTGACCGGTTCAGCTTGCGTTCATGGAGTTTGTTCTGAGCCTAAGATCTTGCTCCCGGATACGTTCTCCGGGGGTAGTGAGTATTTTGTGCGTTTTAGAGAGGCTTGCAAACTCCATTTTCGCCTTCTTCCCCATTCCTCTGGTGACGAAGAACAGAGGGTGGGGATCATTATATCGCTGCTCAGGGGTAACGCTCAATCCTGGGCCTTCCGTTCAGTGGATGAATTCTTTTTAGCCCTGGGTCAGATATATGATGATCCGGATCGTATTGCTCTGGCTGAGTCTAGACTACGTCTGTTATGCCAGGGTAAACAATCCGCAGAGATATACTGCTCAGAATTTCAGAGATGGGTAGCTGATACTGGTTGGAATGATGCTGCACTCCGAAGTCAATTTTGCCATGGTCTTTCAGAGAGATTGAAAGATGCATTTGCCTTTCATGAGAGACCTACCTCCTTGGATTCTGCTATGTCTCAGGCCGTTCGTATTGACAGGCGTCTTAGAGAGAGAGGAGAGATCTCTCCTTCCTGTCATACTCAGTCCCGGGACAGTGCAGCGGTCTCTTTCTGTGCGCAGGGGTCTCAGTCGCTGTCAGCCCCTTCTGAGCAGGAGCCCATGCAGCTGGGGTTGATTGCCTCTGACAATAGAAGATTCAGCCCGCATGGGAGGGTTTGTTTTTGTTGTGGAGGTATAAATCATTTGGCAAATGTTTGTCCCTCTAGGAGATTCAGGCAGTTTTCTGGGAGTAATAAAGAAACAAAAAGGAAAAAATCTTTTAAAAATGTTCCGTCTGTTACTATTGGCAGGGTTGAGGCGGAAATTGAAGGTTTTCCGTTTGCTTGTAGTTCCCGTTTTGTCCTGCCTGCTAGGGTGGCGCTAGAGAGCAAAAGCATTTTTTGTGAGATTTTTGTGGATAGTGGAGCAGCTGTCAATCTCATTGATAATCAATTTGCAATAACTCATGGTTTCCAGGTATGCACTTTGGGAAAGGATATTCCTGTTTTTGCTATTGATTCCGCTCCACTTTCTCAGAAATCATTAAAGGGCATAGTTCACAATATCCGTTTAATTGTGAGTGATGCTCATGTTGAGGATGTGTCATGTTTCGTCCTTAGCGGTTTGCCTACTCCTCTAGTGTTGGGGCTACCCTGGCTCACTAAACATAACCCCACCATTGATTGGCAAGCGAGGCAAATAAATGGTTGGAGTGACTTTTGCAGAGAGAATGGCCTCATGACATCTGTTTCTGAGGTTTCTACTAAGACTGTACCACCTTTCCTCTCTGAATTTTCGGATGTCTTCTCTGAGAGTGGAGTTCAGGATTTGCCCCCGCACAGAGAGTACGATTGCCCTATTAATCTCATCCCAGGCGCCAAGCTGCCTAAATCTCGTTTATACAATCTTTCCCAACCTGAGAGGGTCGCTATGCGTGCTTATATCTCTGAGAGTCTGAGAAAAGGACACATACGACCCTCGAAGTCACCTGTTGCCGCTGGTTTTTTCTTTGTTAAGAAAAAAGATGGTTCTTTAAGACCTTGTCTGGATTTCAGGGAGCTGAACAGTATCACTATTCGTGACCCTTATCCGCTTCCTCTGATCCCGGACCTGTTTAACCAGGTTTTTGGGGCTAAAGTCTTTTCCAAATTAGACCTAAGAGGGGCATACAACCTGGTCAGGGTCAGAGAAGGAGACGAATGGAAGACGGCTTTCAATACCCCTGAGGGCCATTTTGAGAATTTGGTTATCCCTTTTGGTTTGATGAATGCCCCAGCCGTTTTTCAGCATTTCGTGAACAGCATTTTTTATCATTTAATGGGAAAATTTGTATTAGTGTATTTGGATGACATTTTGATTTTTTCTCCTGATTTCAAGACTCATAAGGAACATTTACGTCAGGTCTTGCTCATCCTGCGGGAGAATAAATTATACGCGAAACTGGAAAAATGTGTGTTTGCGGTTCCAGAAATTCAATTTCTGGGGTTTCTTCTCTCCGCTTCTGGTTTTCGCATGGACCCCGAGAAGGTCCGCGCTGTGCTTGAGTGGGAGCTTCCTGAGAATCAGAAGGCGCTGATGCGTTTTTTGGGCTTTGCCAATTATTACAGGAAATTTATTTTGAATTATTCCTCTGTTGTTAAACCACTCACTGATATGACCAGAAAGGGGGTAGATTTTTCTTCCTGGTCGGTAGAGGCGCGTAAGGCCTTTTCTAATATCAAGGAGAGTTTTGCTTCCGCTCCCATCCTGGTACAACCTGATATTTCGTTACCCTTCATAGTTGAGGTTGATGCTTCTGAGGTAGGGGTGGGTGCGGTCTTGTCTCAGGGTTCCTCTCCTGCCAAATGGCAACCGTGTGCCTTTTTCTCAAAGAAACTCTCCTCCGCAGAGAGAAATTATGATGTGGGAGATAGGGAATTGTTGGCCATCAAGTTGGCTTTTGAAGAATGGCGCCATTGGCTAGGGGGAGCCAGACACCCTATTACTGTGTTTACTGACCATAAAAATCTGGCCTACTTGGAGTCAGCCAAGCGTCTGAACCCGAGACAGGCCAGATGGTCTTTGTTCTTTTCAAGGTTTAATTTTGTTGTCACGTTCCGCCCTGGGGTTAAAAATGTGAAGGCAGATGCCCTGTCACGTTGTTTTCCGGGAGGTGGGAATTTTGAAGACCCGGGTCCTATTTTGGCTGAAGGTGTGGTGGTCTCTGCTCTTTTTCCTGAATTGGAGGCAGAGGTGCAGGCAGCCCAGTCAGAGGCTCCTGATCTTTGTCCTCCTGGGAGGTTGTTTGTGCCTCTCGCTTTGAGACACAAGATTTTTAAGGAACACCACGATACGGTCCTTGCTGGGCACCCGGGGGCAAGAGCCACACTGGATCTCATCGCTCGGAGATTCTGGTGGCCTGCGCTTCGTAAGTCGGTTGAGGGTTTTGTGGCAGCTTGCGAGACTTGCGCTCGTGCCAAAGTCCCTCATTCACGGCCATCAGGTCCTCTCCTTCCCTTACCCATTCCTTCCCGTCCTTGGACACATCTGTCTATGGACTTCATAACGGACTTGCCTCGTTCCTCGGGGAAGACTGTGATTCTGGTGGTGGTGGACCGTTTTAGCAAAATGGTGCATTTCATCCCTTTTCCTGGTTTGCCCAATGCTAAGACGCTGGCGCAGGCATTTATTGACCACATTGTCAAATTGCATGGTATTCCTTTAGACATAGTCTCTGATAGGGGCACGCAGTTTGTTTCCAGATTCTGGAAGGCTTTCTGTTCTCGCTTGGGGGTTCGGTTGTCATTCTCTTCTGCTTTCCACCCGCAGTCGAATGGCCAGACAGAGCGCGTCAATCAGAATCTGGAGACATATCTGCGCTGTTTTGTGGCGGAGAATCAGGAGGATTGGTGTTCTTTTTTGTCCCTTGCAGAGTTTGCTTTAAATAACCGTCGTCAGGAGTCCTCTGATAAGTCACCATTTTTTGGTGCATATGGGTTTCATCCGCAGTTTGGGACTTTCTCGGGAGAGGGGTCTTCTGGTTTACCTGATGAGGACAGATTCTCCTCGTCTTTGTCATCTATTTGGCAAAAGATTCAGGATAATCTAAAGAGCATGAGTGAGAGATATAAGCGTGTGGCAGATAAGAGACGTGTGCCTGGTCCGGACCTGAATGTTGGTGATCTGGTGTGGTTGTCTACCAAGAATATCAAATTGAAGGTTCCCTCCTGGAAGTTGGGTCCTAGGTTTATTGGGCCTTACAAGATCCTGTCTGTCATCAATCCTGTTGCCTACCGTCTTGATCTTCCTCAGACTTGGAAGATCCATAATGTTTTTCATAAGTCCTTATTGAAACCTTATGTTCAACCTATTGTACCCTCGCCTCCTCCTCCGATTATGGTTGATGGAAATCTTGAATTTCAGGTCTCTAGGATTGTGGATTCTCGTCTTGTCCGCGTTTCCCTCCAGTACCTCGTTCATTGGGAGGGTTATGGTCCTGAGGAGAGGATGTGGGTCCCAGTGACGGACATTAAGGCCACTCGTCTCATCAGGGCTTTCCATAGGTCCCATCCTGAGAAGGTGGGCCCTGAGTGTCCGGAGTCCACTCGTAGAGGGAGGGGTACTGTCACAACCAGACAGTTGAGAAGCTCTGACAGGAGCTTTCCAGATCCTCCTCCTTGAGTTTCTTTGTTTTGGTTAAGTTCCTCATCTCGTTAGTCTATCTCAGCTGTCATGCAGTTGGACTGATTGCTGCCCTTTAAGTTCCTCCCCAGAATGCAGTAGTGTGCGGCTTATACAACTTCCTGGAGTGTGTGTGCATGCTGTTCCTAGTTCCCAGTCCACAGTCCCCAGTCGTCTGCAAGATAAGTTCTGTTTATGTATTTATGATTTTCTGTTTTCTGGATCCAGGTGACCCTGACTCCCTCCGTGTCTGTGTAGGGAGCCGGTGGTCGTGTCCCCTCACTATTGTAGGGTCTTCAGGTGTAAGATAGTCGAGGTACGTGGATATGCGCCCATCCACCTTTGGGGTGGTCGCATAGGCTGAGCAATAAGGGAGAGCGGCAGGTCTCATGCAGGGGTCTCCCTTTTGTTCCTTAGTTGTGGATCCAGTGAGTCATTGTTTATATTGTATTGTCTTGTTTCCTGTACACCATCTGTGACAGTCGGTTGCCGGGGGATAAGCTGGAGGATCTGAAAAGTTTGGTGGCAAGGGCAATTCGGGTGAAGAAGTTGCAGTTGAGGGAGATTCAATCGCTGTTAGGGAAGCTTAATTTCGCTTGTCAGATAATGCCCATGGGTCGTGTGTTCTGTAGGCGGTTGGCGCAGGCGACTGCGGGGGTGGTGGTTCCGCATCATTTTATCCGGTTAGGAAGGGAGCAGCGGGCGGACTTACGGGTTTGGAATTCCTTTCTGGACCAGTACAACGGTCGCTCGCTGTTTATGGGAGGAGTGGTGGAGGCTTTTGATTTTGAGTTATTCACTGATGCGGCAGGTGGAGCAGGTTTTGGGGCTTTTTGTGGCGGGTGTTTGGCCGGCGGCTTGGGTTGAACGGGGTTGGGTGCGGAATTTGGCTCTGTTAGAACTGTTCCCCATTGTGTTGGCGGTTTTGTGGTGGGGGGAGCATTTCCGGGACCGGAAAGTGCGTTTTCACTGTGACAATATGGGAGTGGTTCAGGCGATTAATGGTCTGTCGGCTTCGTCGCCGTTGGTGGTGCGGCTGCTGCAGCGGTTGGTGTTGGAGTGTTTGTCGCTCAATGCCTGGGTTGTGGCGGTGCATGTGCCTGGGGTGGAGAATTGTATCGCTGACGCTCTTTCTCGTTCACAGTGGACTCGTTTTCGGCAGTTGGACCCGGAGGCGGACGCGGTTGGTCTGGAGTGTCCGGATTACCTGTGGGAGCTGTTGGAGGAACGTTAATGGGGCTTGTTCGGGCGTCCTTAGCTCCGGGTACGTGGGATCTGTATATGAGGGCTTGGAGGGCCTGGGAAGATTGGTGTTCAGTGTTGGGAGAGGGAACTGAGGAGCCGGAGTTGGCGTAGTTAATGTTTTTGGGTCATGGTAGGGAGCAGGGTTGGTCGTTCAGCAAGGTTAATGGTTACATGGCGGAATTGGCTTTCGGTTTTAAGGCACGGAAGATGGTGGATGTCACGAAAGCGTTCCTCGTGGTACAGGCGCTGAAAGTGTGGCGGCGAATGGGTGCGGGGGTGGATGGGAGAAGGCCGGTTTCGTTTGGGTTGTTGATTCAGTTGGGGGGTCAGTTGAGGGGTGTTTGTCGGTCAGAGGGGGAAGCACGGTTGTTCCGGCTGGCTTTCTCTCTGGCGTTCTTTGGGGCAATGCGGGTGGGGGAATTAGTCTGTCCTTCGGTGAGTCGAGCGGGGGGTTTGTTAAGAGGGGATGTGGAGTTGTTTGCGGACAGGGTGGAGTTTGTCATCCGGCGGTCAAAAACGGATGCGATGGGGAGGGGTCGGAAAGTGGTGCTTTTCCAGATTGACGGTTGCGATATGTGCCCGGTTCGCTGTTTACAGGAGTATGGGTTGGGGGCTGGGGGGGTGGCGTCCCCTTTGTTGGTCCATGCGGATGGCTCCTTTTTGTCTCGGTTTCAGTTCTCGGCGTTTTTTTCTAAATGTTTGATCCGGGCGGGGGTGGATAGGGAGGGTTATTCTAGCCACTCCTTTAGGATTGGTGCGGCGACGGAGGCTGCTAGGTGGGGCCTGGGCGAGGATGTTATTAAGCGGATTGGACGTTGGGAGTCGGCAAGGTTTAAGTCCTATCTTCGTTTGGATCGATTATAGTCGGGTGTGCTGGGTTGGTGTGTCAGTGTAAGGTTTTGGTATTGTTCTTTTGTTTTCTTTCGTTGCAGGTGCGGCGCCCGCTCTGGTGTGGATTCTGGGGCATTCGTATGTCTTCTGGGGGGCCGTCCGGGCAGCGGTTCGGCCGGACGGTCAGCAGCTTGGCTTTGATAGAGAGTCTGCGGTGGTAAGGTGGATTGGGAGGAGGGGTATGGTGTGGAAGGGGGTGTTGCCTGAGGTTCACAGGTTTGTGAGGATGGATAGGGCGCCGGATGTGTTGGTGGTCCATGCGGGGGGCAATGATTTAGCGGCAAAACCGATCCGGGAGCTGATCAAGGAGGTTAAATGGGATTTTTTGCGGTTGTGGTCATTGTTCCCGGGTTTGGTGACTGTTTGGTCGGACATTGTTCCCCGGCAGGTGTGGAGGGAGGCGCGGTCTGTGGATGCGGTGAATAAGGCAAGGGTGAAGGTAAATAGGGCGGTAGGCCGTTTCATGGCTAGGAATGGGGCCGTGGTGGTTAGGCACAGGGAGTTGGAGGCTGGAGTGGGGGCCTATTGGAGGTCGGATGGTGTGCATTTGAATGCTGTGGGCTTGGACATGTGGAGTTTGGCGCTGCAGGAAGGCATTGAGGTGGCCTTGAGGTTGTGGAGGAACGCCCGGAGTTGAGGTGGTCAAGTCCGGGCATTGGTGGCGGTGGGGGGGGGGGTCCTTGGAGTTGGTCATGGTAGAAGCTGAGGACAATTGGGGGGGCCCCACGGTTGGGGCTGGACTCCCAGGTGGACCGAGAGGTTGTGGTGAATCGAGGGGGGGTCATTCGGTGGTGCCTTCGAGCTGGGCGTTACGGCTGTAGGCAAGAATGGCTCACCCTGGTTCGGCAGCTCGATGTTTTGGGGCTTCAAGGACCTCCCCCCATTGGGGGGTTTTACAGTGTTATGTATGTTATGTTGTATTTGTTATTTAATAAACGGCTGCTGTGGCCATTACATTTCCAGTCGGTGGTCTGTGCTTTATTGGTTATGGGGCTCAATGGTGGGGAAGTGTAATGGTGGAAAAGGGGTGGTTAAAAGTGGGCTATTAAAGGGAATAAGAGGTGGCGAACGGGAATTAACCGATACCCTCGTCAAGCAATGGCCGGACTGAGGGGGGGCGGAGCCCCCTTTAGGAGAGGCCTACATGACTAGGGTTTGGTTTAGTGAGCTGGAAGGGATGGTGGGTCAGAATAAGGTAGGGGGAGGGCTATAGGTAGGGATGGAGGTTAGGATAGGTAGTTTGAGCTGGGGGGGTGGAGTTAAGGGGTTAAATAGGGTGAGAGGAGGAAGACAGGGGGCCATTTTAGTTTGAGAGAGGAAGCTCCTGCCCACCCATCCCTTTTGTTGGAGTATTTCGGGGATCGGGGTTGGGTTCGGGGGAAGGGTCTTGTGAGGTGGGTCATGTCACGGCGGCTTGTGGCGGCGGGGGGGGTCCTTGGAGTTGGTCATGGTAGAAGCTGAGGACAATTGGGGGGGCCCCACGGTTGGGGCTGGACTCCCAGGTGGACCGAGAGGTTGTGGTGAATCGAGGGGGAGTCATTCGGTGGTGCCTTCGAGCTGGGCGTTACGGCTGTAGGCAAGAATGGCTCACCCTGGTTCGGCAGCTCGATGTTTTGGGGCTTCAAGGACCTCCCCCCATTGGGGGGTTTTACAGTGTTATGTATGTTATGTTGTATTTGTTATTTAATAAACGGCTGCTGTGGCCATTACATTTCCAGTCGGTGGTCTGTGTTTTATTGGTTATGGGGCTCAATGGTGGGGAAGTGTAATGGTGGAAAAGGGGTGGTTAAAAGTGGGCTATTAAAGGGAATAAGAGGTGGCGAATGGGAATTAACCAATACCCTCGTCATGACTTTTTGTTTCAAACGCCTTATACTTTGAATCCACTAAGGTCACCCTGGAGTCATGTTTTCACTTTTGCGGATTATATTGGTATTTGGCTAGAACTTTACAAGAACGCCACCAAGTTAGGACCTGTAAGGTGCCTGTAACTTTCTGCCTACAGATTTTTATTGACCTTATTCTTTTCATGTAGTTTGCATCTGGGCCTAACATTTCTATTTACATGATGACCAGACTCAATAAAGTTTCTGTAGTAAATAAAGGGGCTGTCTTCATAGGTACTAGTAGGGCTTATGGACATTATAGAAGGAGGTCCACTTCTAGAAACACTTCTCTATGAAGCCAGCAGTCTATGCAATAAATAATTAGCTATTCATTTCTGTAACGTATGTACAAACTATAAATCAGTCACACTAAAGTTGGCCATACACATTCAGTGGATCAGTTGAATGATCGATCGTTTGTCCGATGGCTTTCTCTCCTGACTCCCACATACACATTTGCTTTGGCTGAGCGTGTACAGTATGTATTGTCAATGGGGAGAGAAGAGGAGAAAGCTGCTGCCAGACACATGACAGCGGATTATCTCTTGGGAGAACTAAAAGATCAGGTTAAAATATTCACTTCATTTGAATCTTCTCTCCCACGATATCATCTGTTAGGGGAGAGCTGGGAGCTTTTCATACACATTAGACTGTCAGCCAAACCCGCCTAGAATGTGTATGGGGACCTTAATATCTATTTATCTATATACACATCTATATGTTATTTAAATTTATTATTTGCATCCGTGTAACCTTTAATACTATGAAGGACAGATACGCTGACTTCCCACAAAGTATCTGACCACAATCATGCTGTCAGGCTTGTGACTTCCCTTATGACATCATGCCTGAACCACAGGCAGAGGAATGTTTTCCATCCATTATACATGCACTTTGCTATCCCCAGGAAATTCCTAAAACAAGGCTAAATAGTGTTATCTGCAGAGGAAGAAGCACTCCTTTCTTAAAGCCCAGTAAACAATTTGCTTTTGAAGTAAATATTGGTCATCAGGCTTTTCTAGGTGGACATTTTACAGGAATGGATCATTGAATTTAAACATGGCAGCTGTAAACTGAGTGCTATGCTTGTCTGCAATGTAGACAAAATGCTTTACATCAAACCTTTTAAAGTAAATATTTTTGCATGTTTTTCAGTGACCCATTTTCAGTTGGCTTGTATGTCTTCATTGAAACAAAGGGGCTCAGCCAAGAACATGAAATCTACACAAGGCCAGATCATTTTAATGTGCATCATATTATATTGCCCCTGTAGCAGCCTCTACAGGGAAAATGAACAGCCATGCTGAGCTTTTCCCAGCAATGATAACCGATTGCTAACTGGGCAGTATGAGCTGGGGCCAGACCCAGCCACCTTGACTTTGTGAGATCATCAGCTCATTAGTATTCACTTCAGTGCAATGAATACTAATTAAGCTTCTGTTCAATATGGTTTCAAAAACAACACAGAAAGAGTATATATAGTTCCTTGAATAAAAATATATTAATTGAAATTCGTTTAAAAAGTGTACATGACACTAATACAAACAGTTGATACAGTGAGAATATCCAAAATTGTCCTCATCTATAACACTCCATTACTAAGAAATGGAAACTATGACAATCATGTGTTGATATCATAAAGACATGCTGTGTGCCTGACTATGTGGAACAGTGGGATAAAAATCTCAACTATGTTCGACCGCACTGATGTCTATCAAAATATCTGATTGAAATAAAGTGACTAATGCATGTGGATGAACCTCATTTGAAGTTCGTCATTACCTGTGTAGGTGGCGTTATAGATGGGGGTGCCACTCCTCGACGCGCGTTTCGTCGTCTGTGACTTCCTCAGGAGGAGTGAGCTTGGAATGGGGAGTGCTGGTCATTTAAATCGTATGTTGTTCTATCACTATCCTTGCTTGGGGTCATGTGATTTTTCATGTGTTCTCTGTTGATTATCCCAGCTGATGAGGTAACGTGCTCGGCGCATGACACGCCTCCACCCACTGCGCTCCGAAACTTCCGCCCTTCGCCCTTGAGCTCCCATCGGCGAGCTCAATCCGCATCATCGGTGACGTCGAATGATTGCCCTCTCAGATGCGTGAGATAGACACCTAGATGACAGCTAATTGGCCTGAATCATACAAGATGCATACATAGAAACGCTGAGGGTATCGGTGCGCATGACAGCCTCACCATGCGGGCACTTGCGCCGTTTTAACGCAACCAAAAACATATTTTAGGATGGTAGGCAGCCTCACGCATCAGAGAGGGCAATCATTCGACGTCACCGATGATGCGGATTGAGCTCGCCGATGCGTGGCACCGATGGATGACGGCGCAAGTGCCTGCATGGTGAGGGTGTCATGCGCACCGATACCCTCAGCGTTTCTATGTATGCATCTTGTATGATTCAGGCCAATTAGCTGTCATCTAGGTGTCTATCTCACGCATCAGAGAGGGCAATCATTCGACGTCACCGATGATGCGGATTGAGCTCGCCGATGCGTGGCACCGATGGATGACGGCGCAAGTGCCCGCATGGTGAGGCTGTCATGCGCACCGATACCCTCAGCGTTTCTATGTATGCATCTTGTATGATTCAGGCCAATTAGCTGTCATCTAGGTGTCTATCTCAAACTTGAGAGATCTACATGTTGTGACACAATAATATCTTACTCAGGATACGAGGGGATATGGATATTAACCTTGATAAATATATTTACCCTAATTCTATTATCTAAAATTTATGTATTGAATTAAGATATTAAAATATTATAAATTATTATACGTGACATAATGTGTTAATGGATCCCTAATTCACGTATGAAGTGCAAAATTAATAAAGGGGTGTCCAACTTAATTAGGGAATGTGCGATTTCTAATCTAAATCTAAATTAATTAATGGTGATATTTGACTGTGATCAACTCATGACAATAAATTCCAATTCCAAAAATAGCCCAAAAATACTGAACAGTGAATAATTATTAGACAATTACACGATGCATGATAAGACATGATACTGAGCCATTGCTAGTTACCTGAATTTAGATAGTGAATAAAGTGCTAAAGTGCATTGCTACTTAATGTTAAGATCCAGAAATATTACAAACATGATGATAAAATCCTCCCTTCCTCATATATACCAAATCCCAACCTTGATCCTCAATATATTACTTATTTGATGACACACTGATTACTGTCCTTCTCCTGATGGTTATTTTTTATTCTTGCGTGTAGTTGACCTCCAATTTGATGCCGACTACACAGTCGACCAACCCAACGAAAGGAATCCATGATGGTAAGTCCATTCTCATATCATACCGGACAACAACAATTATATCTGAAAAAGAAAAATTATTTAAATACTAATTCTAAACAGCAATATTATCTATCAAATGTAAAAAATAAAATGATGGATCCCCATCAGCTTAAAAGATGCTACGGTCACAGGAATGAGCTAAATCCCAAATTTTCGTTCAACCCTTTGGGTGCCAATGTCTCGTGTCTGAAAATCCATCTGCTCTCTAATTGGGCCAATTTCTTTCCCCTATTGCCCCCCTAATTCCAGGATGGAATAAGTAATATATTTGTTTGGGATTGGATCCTAAAGCTTCAGCAAATTTACCACTACACTATAGACCTGCACTGTTGCAAGGATAGAATTTTATGTACCTAAAAAATACTAAACAGCATTATTGTATTATTTAGAGGCATGACATTAAATAAATAGTATTACTGTTTAGTGAATTTTTTGTCACTTTTACTTTCCAGCTTTTTTTTTTTCTATGGTAAAAAGTGAAAAAGCTAGAAAGTTAAATTCCTTTTTTTTTCTGATATAACCTTTACAAAATAAATTATTTTACAGGTCTATGTTGGGAATTGAATCTTAGACCATCTGCATGACAGGAAATCACATTGTTAGAAGGATCGGATTTTTGATGTTTAAAAAACCTACTAAATAGTAATATTTTCTTTACAGTCATAATATTACATTTATAGTATTACTATTTTTACTATTTATATAGCAGGTTCTATAGTGTAGTTGTAATCTTGTCATGCAGAAAGTCTTGGGTTTAATTCCTGACAGAAGCCTATATTTTTTTTTGCAAATAATGTTACTAAAAAAATGACGGAACAAAAACCATTACAAAAGATACATTTAACATACTATAAAATATCACAAAACAATATTTGATATCCCTGTATTCATAGGCAAAAATAAATGATGCAACAGCACTTTGTAAACACAAATAATAAAATAAATACAATAGTGCCATACTCACTGTAGAGAATGTACTAATGCCAATGCTACATTATAAGTATGAGATTCTTGGCAAATACATTTTGTACAAAATGTAACCTGCGTTCCTTGAATTTAATGAAGGCCATTGTGGCACCAAAATAGGTATAATATAGTGTGGGCTAAGCATGCATGTGGAACCTGCATTCCTTGAATTAAATGGAGGCCACTATGCCACCAGTGTAAGTAGTATTTAGTGTAGGTTCCTGTCCTAAAAAGATAAAAAGATCGCCTGCTGTTGGCGGACAGGCACAAATAATTTTGTACAAAATGTATTTGCCAAGAATCTCACATTTATAACGTAGCATTAGCACTAGTACATTTTCAATAGTGAGTATGGCATGATTGTATTTACTTTATTTTATCTTTTGCACTTTCAACCATGGTGATGTGCACCTGCGCACTGCGATGTGCTCACTTACCCCAATTTCTTTCTTTGCAATCCCTGTATTCATAACAACTCATACACATTAGTGCAATAGTTTTTTCCTTCACTTAACCTGTAATAAAAGTTGATAGAAATTAAAATCTTACACGTCTATGGCAAAATGGCCAGATGCAAAAAAAATTAAGGCTATTTTGGCTTTGAAGGTGAGAAGGGTCGTGGGCAGGTACAGTGCTCTGAAATTCCTGATGGTGGCCTATTCCTCAAGCTAAGACACATTGATTCACTGCCTACCATCCTAAAATATGTTTTTTGGTTGCGTTAAAACCTTTAAGAGCAAGTTTTAGTGGAGGTTTCCCACAATAATCATTTATCATGGCCACCATTTCATTAACTTTTATGGGACTGCCGACTACAGTGCCTAGCTATCTCTAGAAGTCCCACAAAACTCTATCAAGTGGTAGTCATGTACAGGGGCAGACTTGGAACTAGCCCTGTAAAATAACTAACAGTGGCCCCATGCTGTAGGCATATCTAAATTGACAGAAGATGGCAGGATCACAAGTAAGCAGGGCCAACATAAGTAGGTAGTCAGTCCTACCTTCAGCACACTACTTTGTCTTTTAGTGCTACCAAAAATTCAGCAGACTACAGCACTACATGATTATTACATTCAGTAATGTCTTCTGTGATGTAGACATTCTCTTTCCTCATCTTCTACATTTGGCCCAGGCTACCATGGTGACTTCTTTCAACCACATCTTTTTTCTGCAGAGTTTGCCACACAGACTTTAGGTTCCTCACTTTTATATCATCTTCTCCTCTTCTCAACACAAACTTCTCATCCTGTTGTCACCCCTCAATGTGCTCCTCAATTTTCCAAATACTATGCTGCAGAAAAAGTAGTGCCCCTACTAGTAATAATGACTACTTATAGTGGTACCTGTAGTAAAATAATCTGTGGCTTTAGTAGAAAATAGTGACCCAGTAATCATAAAGCTCCCCTATAGTGCCATCAGTAGTAACAATGCTCCCTATAGTGCCCCATTAAATAATGCCCATACAAATAGAAAATAAGACTATGCAACTCTACAAAACGGTATTTAAACCGCACTGGAAATGGATACAAACATCTCAATTGCAGATTGAAGTAGCCTCCATCGGTATACTCTCAATTAGTGATGGACGAACATCAGCCGGGACGGTTCGCGAATGCGATCGCGCGAACACGATCAAATGTTCACAAACCGCAAGTTCGCGGCGGGTCCCATTCATTTTAATGGCAGGCGAACCTGAAAAACCTTCAGCTCATATTTCCAGCCAAGAAATAATTACTAGAAGTGCACAAATAGTCCCACAACATGGTAAGTGACATACTGAGATGTATTATTCGAATTTGCGATCTCCATTCATAAATTTTTTCAATGCGAAATATCGGCAATATTTTTTTCACGTACGCACATGCTCAAATGCACTATACAGTACCCAAATGCACTATAAAGAAAGTATATTGGTATATAACACCCCGCTTTGAATCAGTTTTTTGGGGGGCGACTGGTATATCACACCAGTAGAAATTATTTGTTCCAATAACGCTTGTCCCTCTATATACCTGCAGTATCGGAGCAGGGTCCTTTCACTAATTTGAAAATAAGTCCTGCTCGCAAGCATAGATGTAAAGGCGTTGTACTCGAGTATTCCCCACTCCTTGGGTCTCAAGGCTGTGGAATTATTCTTGAGCAGTTGCGGTCGTCAGTATCACGCCCACAGTCTCTTCATCCTCTGTCTGTTGGAATTCACGCTCACCCGTAACGTGTTCTCCTTCAGCAGCAGGGTCTACCACCAGCTCAGGGGCACCACAATGAGGAGCTCCTGTGCCCCATCATATGCAAATTTGTTCCTGGGCTGGTGGGAGGAGACTCTGGTCTTTACAGATGCAGGATCCGCTACCATGGACCCAGTGGGACTGTGGGCGCGATACATCGACGACATCTTCATCATTTGGAATGGTGATGATGTCTCATTCTGTTCTCTAGTGGAGACACTGAACAACAACACTATAGGTCTCCGCTTCACTAGTGAGAACAATACTGCCCGTCTGCCGTTTCTAGACGTCCTCATCGCTAAAACAGAGGAGGGAGAGCTGACTACGACGGTTTACAGGAAACCCACTTCATCCAACGCATTGCTTAAGTGGGAGAGCAGTCATCCGCTCCCACTTAAGAAGGGCATTCCCAAGGGGCAGTACCTCCGATTGAAGAGAAATTGCTCCCCTAATAAAGAATTTATCAAGCAGGCCGATGACCTGCGGCTTAGATTCCGTCAGCGAAGGTATCCTGTTAAGGTGTTGAGAGGAGCTTTCAGGTCAGCCCTACAAGAAGACAGAAAGAATCTCCTAGTCCCTAAGTCCAACCAGGCACAGACTGGGAACCTCATCCGCCTTATCAGTACCTTTGATCGGGCAGCACCTGAGGTCCGAGACATTGTACGGAACAACTGGGGCATTTTACTCATGGATCCAGATTTAATCTTGGTTGTAACCTTGTCGCACTCTGTTGTAGCTTGGAGTAGGGTTCCCGCCCCAATTAAGCATAAATAGACAAAACTCCAGCGTAATTTGCAAGTTAGTATTATTTTTATTATTGGAATTGCGGCTTCAGCGTAACGTTTCGGCCTATTGGCCTTCTTCAGACTAATGCCGCTGGTGATGATGAGGAGAAGCTGGCGCTCTGTGACAGTATAATGCGGAAGTACCGCTGGTGAGAGTGGCGGATACAGATTTAAGAGAGGTGGTGGGGGAGTATCCACATCTTACATACCGCAGAGGACGCAGTCTTCGTGACAGACTGGTCTCGAGCGAGTTCATACCCCCTGCACCTTCTGGCTCCATGTGGCTACAGTCCAATATCAAAGGTTGTTTTAGATGCAGTGGCTGCATTGCGTGCAGCCATATGCAAACTGGCAAGACTTTCGGCAGCAACATCACTGGGAAAGCATACACCATTAACCACTTCATAAACTGCAGGACTCGAGGGGTGATCTACCGACTTACTTGCGAATGTGGCGAGGAATATGTCGGCAAGACCATCCGCGAGTTCCACAGACGTGTGGGTGAACACCTGAATGACATTTCCAAGGCCAAGGACACACCAGTGGCCAACCACATTCATAACCATCATGACGGTAATGCCCATGTGTCTGTCATGGGCATTGACAGGGTCCTTCTTCCGCGACGGGGGGGGACTGGAACCGGGTGATCCTGCAGCGTGAAACCCGCTGGATTTACTACCTAAAAACCATGGCTCCATTGGGCCTTAATGAACAGCTTAATTATAGCTGTTTTCTGTGATCGTCCGGTCACTAGTGTCATTCAGCTATATCACACTTCTTAACCTAGCCTTAATATTAGCCTAATTGCCTTAAACTAAGTTTGTTGTCTTTTCAGCCTGTACATATGTAGCTCTGCTTTCTAAGCATTACATTGCTTTGCTGAAATATGAGACCCATCCGACTGTTTGTCTCCCCTGCAATCTGTGACGACTCCGTGGCATAGTTCCCGGCGTCCCGATTGCCTGGCAACCAGCCCGCCTCCAGGGTGTAAACTTCCGTCCCTCCTCCCGACCCACGTGCCAAGTTGGTGCAGCGGCTTGTGCGCTGCGTTCCACGCTTCCCCGCCCCTTTTACGTGCTCCCCATGTTGAGCGCGCCTCCACCCTTGTCGCTCTCTGGGTGGCACGTGGGACACAGGTGCTGCCGTGCGCCGCGTTTCATGGCACATAGGCCTGGGTCACGTGATTGGACGTACCCTGCCCCATGTGACCTCGGAGGGCGTTCCTAGATAACCGGCGCGCTGCGCTCTGCCTTTAAAAGTGGTATCATCAAGGTATTTATTCGCCAACAGCCCCATATCACGCAGCCAATCTTTTGGGCCCCACAGGGACCTCATTATGCTATAATGCTGTATATTTCTGTGCTGATGCAGCCCACTGGTGTGCCAGCACTGTAGGTCCACCTGTGTCTACAATTGTGTTGTCTGGTCCCACTGGCCCGACCACTGTCTCCTGAGCCTGAATGGTCCTACTGGTCCATTCTAGTGCCTGTTTTGAGCCATATCGGCCTTATTGGCCTAGCTCAATGTCTTCAGCCTTTTGGCTTTAATTGTTGCTAATCTTCCCCCTTACCTACAGGCTTTCTGCCTGTTACCCTTAAATCGATACTTCTCCTAATGAGTTTTGTGTAAATGAAACGTGACACGTCGGGAACCTTTTAGGGTACATCAGGGATACCGGCCTCCACCAGGGACAGGTATCCGGACGGGGTAGCTCCTTGCGGGGCAAGTACTCCGTGTAGGTAGGCAGGGTCTTAATAGCCCCTTCCCTCTAACAGGGTCTGATCAGGGAAATCATTCCCGACCCCTGCCCACCCCTACAGCAACTCCTCCTTTGACATCTTCCCCGCATGGTTTCCAGTAACTGTTAGAAAGAATTGGAAGACACCTCCCTTGGGATCCCGACCCGGCACCCTTCTGATGAGTCCTATCCATCGCGGTCGTCATGGGTGAGAGCGTTCCTTTTTTATACTGGCAACACCTTGCTTTTGTCTAGGCCCACATGGGCTTGTCTTATATGTATGTTTTTTGAATATTTTCTTTTTGTGCCATTTATTCTAACTAGTACCAATTAAATGTTTTATTCCCTCTGTCCCCTTCCTAGGGAATTAGTTTTTTTGCTTCGGAGCAGAACCGCACACAACTGCCGCACAATACAAATGCAATATAATATACTTGCGGATCCGCAAAACACTGACACAGACAATGTGCATTCCGCAATTTTGGGACCGCACATCGCCGGCACTATAATAGAAAATGCCTAATCTTGTTTGCAATTGCAGACAAGAATAGCACATGTTCTATTTTTTTGCGGAAACGGAAGCACAGATACGGAAGTGCGGATCCGCAAATGCGGATGCCGACAGCACATTCCGGGCCCATTGAAAATGAATGGGTCTGCACCCATTCCGCAAAATTGCTTCTTCTGGGGAACAATCACTATCTTTCACATATCACTTTACATAGCATCACTCATTAAAGGTGTTGTCTCACTTTAGCAAATAGCATTTATTATGTAGAGGAAGTTAATACAAGCCAGTGCCACTTCCTAATGTATTGTTATTATCCATATTTCTTTCTTTGCTGGCTGGATTCATTTTTCCATTACATTATACACTGCTCGTTTCCATGCTTATGACCACTCTGCAATCCATCAGTGGTGGTTGTGCTTGCTCACTATAGGACTGTGATGGCTAACCTCTGGCACTCCAGCTGTGGTAAAACTATGACTCCAAAATGCCCCCTTGCTTGGCTGTTCTCAGAACTTCATAGAAATGAGTGGAGCATGCTGGGAGTCGTAGTTTCACCACAGCTGGAGTGCCGGAGGTTAGCTATCACTGCTATAGGATAAAAGGGCCGTCCTCTCTGGTGGCCAGGACCGTGGTTGCGCACATAGGCTAGTACTTTTTCTTATAGTGTGCAAGCACGACCACTGCTGCTGGATTGCAGGGTGGTCTTAACCATGGAAACGTGATGGAAAAATGAATCCAGCCAGCAAGGAAAGCAATATGGAAAATAACAATACACTAGGAAGTGGCTTGTATTAACTTACTTTACATGAAATATGCCACTTGCCGAAGTGAGACAACCCCTTTAAGTCCTGTTATGCTTATATATTATTATGCTGTATATTATTATTAGGGATGAGCGAATCGACTTCGGATTAAACATTCGAAGTTGATTCGCATAAAACTTTGTTTCAATACTGTACGAAGCAAGTGTTCCGTACAGTATTAAAATGTATTGGCTCAGATGAGCCGAGGTTATTACTTTGCGAAATCTTGCGAAATCTTCACATAATAACGTCAGAAGTTGATTTATCCTGTAAAAAGCCATTTCCAGAACTCGGAACCAAACCTCGAGTTCGGGAAATGGTTTTTTACAGTATAAATCTATTTCTGAAGTTATTATGCGAAGTCTCGCAAGATTTCGCAAAGTAATAACTTCTGCTCATAAGAGCCAATATATTTTAATACTGTACGCTCACTCCGTACAGTATTGAAACAAAGTTTTATGCGAATCGACTTCAGATGTTTCATCCAAAGTCGATTCGCTCATCCCTAATTATTATCAATATGTATCAAAGCAATATAAAAACCATACAAGCATATAAAATATACAGCAATTAAATAAAAATATAAATAAAAACTTATCTAAAATCACCTACACTTAATATTAAACCTGTCGCATATTCAAACACAGTGAAGGATCTGTCGTGAAATCAGCATACAACATCAGGTCAGCTGTTCCAAACACACCAGTTTCTTTTAACTCTGACCTCCCCCACATTCAGCCCCAGTCTGAAAGACCTGCAGTGACACCAGGATACATCAGCAGGTCAGTTTCTTCTTACTCAGCCATTAGCAATCTTTTCAGGGATATCCTCTTACATCATTGCTAGTGATGATCGGCCGAACACCTGTTCGGCTCGAGCATCTCGATGCTCAGCACATGGCGGTATTCGGCCGAATACCGCATGTGCTCGAGCGCACTGCTCAAGTCATCACTCCGCACGTTTCTTGGCTGCTACGCAGCCAAATAAACGTGCAGGTAAGTACTGCCCTCACTGTAATGCCATAGTCATGTTGGCTGCTGGCATTACAGTGATTGACTGGCCAGAACGCGTAATTGGGTTCTATATAGTATCCGATGACGCATGTTCGGCTCATTCTTAGTCAGGGAGAGCTGTGCTGAGTAAGGGACAGACAGTGTAGGGAGTGAAATAGGAATAATTTTATCAGAAAAACTTTTCAGAGACCCAAAAGTCTTTTTAAGGACTATTGTTGTGTGGCAGCAGCAATATCTTTTTTAGCGCAAATGTAAGACCATAAACCGGGGAGGACTCCCCAGGATACAGCGAAGTCACAGACAAGAAAAGCGACACCGACACCAGCATTTGTGCAAAAACAGAAATTTTACTAACAGTAGTTACAAACACAGCAATATAGAAGTACACAAGATAGCATATACTCCAGTCTCAGAGTCACTGTTCCTGTCCAACTGAACAACCCTAACACGGCGGCGCACACAGCAGAGCCTGCAAGTCGATACTGTGCCGCAGGGGAACAGACCTGACAGATGGCGCACACACGGCAGAGCCTACAAGTCAATACCGTGCCGCTGAGTCACTGACCTGAGTATATACTGTATCCGTTGGTTGCTTCGAACCGAACAAGTCCCTGCCACGACATGTGATACTGCAGGACCTGTAACTTTGACCCTCTGTTCTGATTTGTGACACCAATGCTCATCCCTAGAAACAGAATCTGGATCCACACGGTCCTCTCAGACAGCTCACAAAATGGCGGACTGCTTCTTCTCCAGGCTAAGTAACTTCACCTCTTATGTCAGCCCCAAACGTTCCACGGCTCTTCCAGCCTTCCGGGAACCGATCCTTTCTCTCCTGGACGCCATCTGGATCGCTGACAGCCATCAGTCACTTCCAACAGTGATGAAAAGCATAGACACAGAAAGACCACTGACGGCACTGCTCGGTACGTACTCCAGCCGGCTTAGTCTCCCGAATCTTGCATAATGCAGTGTGCGTGGTGCTCTGCCTTTTAGAAGACAATGGCTCAAACAATTGATTGTATAGGTAGAAAGAATAGGCGGCACTCACCACTGGACTCATCAATCTCCTTTATTCATTGACATAATCGTCATACACAATAGGGCTGGGGCAGACTGACATCTCACAGAGCGCTAAGTAGCGATGGCCGTTTCGCGCAAACTGTGCTTCTTCCAGCTATATAAGCTGGAGTCACAGTTGAACTCAGCGATCTACATAGATTTAGTTGTGTGGGTGCAGTGCACAATTTTTTTACCCTGCCCTGTGCACAGTGACAGAGAAAAATGTTATGCAAGCTCAGTGCACAAGCACTGCATCTGTGCTTTTGTGACATTCAAATCCAAGCTTGAAATACTGCAATAATAATCTGGTTTTAAAAAAAACACCCTTTTTTGGCAATATCCAACATTTGGTGCCTTTGCAGAATTAGTCAGTGTGCAATTTAAGTCATAATTTTCTGGGTTTTTAAAAACACCCTTTTTTGGCAAAATACACAATTTTACAGCCTTTGCTGCATCTGCACGTGTGAAATTCAAGCGTTCTATACAGCTTTCATATTCTGTTAGTAAAAAAACACCCTTTTTTTGCAAAATACTTAATATTGCAGCTCTTGCTGCATCTGTGATTGTTAAAAACAGGTTTTAAAAACTTCAAACATTTTCGGGCGTTGAAAAAACACCCATTTCTGGCAATAACCTTCATTTTGTGCCTCTGCCTCATTAGTCAGTGTGCAATTTAAGCTAGAAATACAACTATAATTTTCTGGGTTTGAAAAAACACCCTTTTTGTGCAGAATACACAATTTTACAGCCCTTGTTGCATCTGCACATGTGAAATTCAGGCGTTATATACTGCTGTCATATTCTGTTATTAAAGAAAACACCCATTTTGGACAAAAAACTTTGTTTTGCAGCCTTTGCTGCATATGTCATTGTGAGATACACCCTTTAGATACTGTGGTTCTATTCTGCTATTAATAAAACACCTATTTTGGCCAAAAATCTTTAATTGCAGCCTAGTCTGGATCTGTATGCGTGAGATACACCCTTTACATACTGTGGTTTTATTCTGCTATTAATAAAACACCAATTTTGGGCAAAAATCTTTAATTGCGGCCTAGTTTGCATCTGTACGTGTGAGATATACCCTTTACATACTGTGGTTCTATTCTGCTATTAATAAAACAACCAATTTGGGCAAAAATCTTTAATTGTGGCCTAGTCTGCATCTGTATGTTTGAGATACACACTTTAGATACTGTGGTTCTATTCTGTTATTTCAAAAACAGCCATTTTGGGCAAAAAACTTAAATTGCGGCCTAGTCTGGATTTGTACCTGAGAGATACACACTTTAGATACTGTGGTTCTATTCTGCTATTGGAAAAACATAAATTTTGGGCAAAAATATTTAATTGTGGCCTAGTCTACATCTGTACGTGTAAGATACACACTTTAGATACTCTGGTTCTATTCTGTTATTTGAAAAAAATAATAATTTTGTGCAAAAAACTAAAATTAACTTAAATTGCGGCAAAAAACTAACTTAAATTGCGGCCTAGTCTGGATCTGTACATGTGAGATACACCCTTTACATACTGTCGTTCTATTCTGCTATTAGAAAAACGCAAATTGTGTGCAAAAATCTTTAATTAAGGCCTAGTCTAGATCTTTACATTTGAGATACACACTTTAGACACTGTGGTTCTATTCTGTTATTTGAAAAACAGCCATTTTGGGCAAAAAACTTAAATTGCGGCCTAGTCAGGATCTGTACGTGTGAGATACACCCTTTACATACAGTGGTTCTATTCTGCTATTAATAAAACACCCATTTTGGCCAAAAATCTTTCATTGCAGCCTAGTCTGGATCTGTACGTGTGAGATACACCCTTTACATACTGTCGTTCTATTCTGCTATTAGAAAAACACGAATTTTGTACAAAAATCTTTAATTGTGACCTAGTTTGCATCTGTACGTGTGAGATACACACTTTAGATAATGTGGTTCTATTCTGTTATTTGAAAAACAGCCATTTTGGGCAAAAAACGTAAATTGCGGCCTAGTCTGGTTCTGTACTTGTGAGATACACCCTTTACATACTGTGATTCTATTTGGCTATTAATAAAACACCCATTTAGAGCAAGATCCTAAATTTGAGAAATATGAGGAGAGCGACAAATAAGGGACGTGATCCAGGTCGTAGTGCTGCTGGTGGAGCTCCTGTTGCAGGGAGAGGACATGGTCGATCTGTGCCAGCTACACGTACAAGTGAAACCCCTTCCTCAGGTGCGAGTAAGCGACAGAACCTGCAGCGGTATTTGGTCGGGCCTAATGCGGCTCTACGAATGGTGAGGCCAGAACAAGTACAGGCGATAGTAGATTGGGTTGCTGACAGTGCCTCCAGTTCCTTCACATTGTCTCCCACCCAGTCACCTGCTGAAAGATCAGAGTTAGCACCTGCAGCCGATGTCCATCAGTCTTTCACCTCACCCCCTTGCAAATCAGCCAAGCAGTCTAAACCCCAAGTCATGCAGCAGTCTCTTCTGCTTTTTGATGACTCTGTTATATGGGAGGACCATCGTAGCACGTCTCGGATGATGACGAAACACAGGTGCCAACTGCTGGGGCTTTCGAAAGTGGGCAGACCAACAAGGAGGGCAGGGGTGAAGACTGGGTGGAAAATAATGTGGAGGACGATGAGGTCCTCGACCCCACATGGAATAAAGGTCATGCGAGTGTGACCTGTGTAGTTCGGAGATAGAGGCGGTGGTCGCACAGAGCCATTTGCACAGCAGAAGAGGGAGCAGGGTGCAACAGCGGAGTGGCCGTCCCCTAGACAGTACGCTTGCTACTGCCCACTGCAGCAAGGGACCGAGCACACCAAAGCCATCTCCAAGGAGTTCCCTCGCATGGCAGTTCTTCAGACAAAATGCTGACGACAAGACATGAGTGGTTTGCACGCTGTGCAATCAGAGCCTGAAGCGAGGCATAAACGTTCTCAACCTGAGCACAACCTGCATGACCAGGCATCTGTCACTACCAGAGCTTTGGGACGTTCTCACAGCTCTGTTTCTCCACCCCTGTGATGATGTCACTACTAGAGCTGGGAGGAGCTCTCACTGCTCTGTTTACTTTTGGTTTCCTTCCTCCCAGCTGTTCCTCATGCGTTTGATTTCCCTCTCTTTATATCACCCCTCCTCCTATTGTAGGGCGTGGATTATAGTTCTCATTTCAGTTGTAGCTCTTGCTTTAGTATCTTCACTTGTAGCTATCAGTTCACTGGACCTGTGTTCTGCTGCAGCAAGCACTCCGGATATTGCCAGCTGTCCTTGGATCCGTCTTCTCTGCGGCTGCAACACCTTCAGCTAAGTGTACAGACATTGTTGTGTACCTGATTATTTTCTGACTGGATCTGAGGTGGCCTCGGTTCCCTCCATATACTGAGTAGGGCACCGGTGGCCGTGCCCCTTCCACTATTGTAGGGGTTACAGTGGTCATCAGTCTTAGGTACGTGGGCATGCCTCGTTCCGCCATTTGGATCCGGGCATGTGCTTAGCAGCATAGGGAGAGCTTTGAGGGTCTGACAGGGGTCACCCTTTATCCTCCCTAGTTTGGGTCCGGTCAGTAGCTCTTTTACTGTGTATACTATTGTTGCTCACATACAGCCGTGACAGCATCTAAGTGAAAAGCACGAGCTGCAGTGGAGTAGACACCTCAAAAACCAAGAAAGGTCTCTGGCTCCTCCTGCTTCCTCTTCTGCTGCAGTCTCGGCCTCTTCATCCACCTCTAGAGTGACAGTGCCACTTGTCACCCCACAGAGGATCTGCCAGCAACACCACCATCTGGGTCACTAAGCATCTCCACAATGTCCCATGGAGGCGTTCAGCTCTCCATCTCCCAAACACTGGAGCAGAAGAGGAAGTTCCCCCCTACCCACCCGCGATCCCTGGCCCTGAATGCTAGCATTTCAAAATTACTGGCCTTTGAATGCTGTCATTCCGTCTGGTGGAGACGGAGAGTTTTAAAAGTCTTATGGCGGTGGCTGTCCCACAGTACGTCATGCTCAGCTGCCACTACTTTTCCAGGTGAGCCATCCCTTCCCTGCACAACCAAGTGGGGGACAAAATCAGATGTGCACTGCGCAACGCCATCTGTGGCAAGGTGCACCTCACTACGGATACGTGGACCAGTAAGCACGGTCAGGGACGTTATATCTCCATAACAGCACAGTGGGTAAATGCAGTGGCGGCTGGGCCTGAGGCGGATAGCAGTTTGCCGCATGTCCTTCCACCACCGAGGATTGCAGGGTGCTTCAGTTTGCCTCCTGTTGCTTCCTCCTCCTACTTCGCTTCCTCATCCTCTACCGCCTCCTCATCCAGTCAGCGTAACACCTTCACCACCAACTTCAGCACAGCCAGGGGTAAACAACAGCAGGGAGTTTTAAAACTTATCTGTTTGGGGGACAAGCCCCACACCGCGCAGGAGCTGTGGACGGGCCTTGAACAACAGACTGATGAGTGGTTGGTGCCAGTGAGCCTCAAGCCCGGCCTGGTGGTGTGCGATAATGGACGAAATCTCGCAGCAGCTCTGGGACTAGCTGGTTTGATGCACATCCCTTGCCTGGTGCATGTGCTGAATTTGGTGGTGCAGAGATTCCTGAAAAATTACCCCGATATGTCAGAGTTGCTGCATAAAGTGCAGGCTGTCTGTGCGCGCTTTCGGCGTTCTCACCCTGCTGCTTCTCGCCTGTCAGCGCTGCAGTGTAACTTCGGCCTTCCCGCTCACCGCCTCATATGCGACGTGCCCACAAGGTGGAACTCCACCTTGCACATGCTGTCCAGACTGTGCGAGCAGCAGCTGGTGATAGTGGAGTTTCAGCTGAAGCACGCACGGTGAGTCGCTCTGCGGAACAGCACCACTTCACCACCAATGACTGGGCCTCCATGCGAGACCTGTGTTCATTGTTGCGCTGTTTTGAGTACTCCACCAACATGGCCACTGCAGATAATGACATTCTCAGCGTTACTATCCCACTTCTATGCCTCCTATATATAGAGGATACAGACGATACACCTCCCACACAGGACAGCTTTTCGTTGCCTTTGGCAGCCTGGCACACATGAGTGATTACATGCTGCAGTGTCTCCGCAACGACCGACGAGTTGCCCACATTCTAACTTGTGCTGATTACTGGGTGGCCACGCTGCTGGATCCCCATTACAAGGACAACGTACCGTCCTTAACTACGTCACTGGAGCGTGATCATAAGCACGCTGATAGACGCGCTGCTGGTGGCATTCCCACCTGACAGCGGGGGCACAGTGGAGGCACAAGGCGAAGGCAGAGGAGGAGGAAGGGGTCGCCAACACAGCTGGGGCACCGCCAGCACCTCAGAAGGCAGGGTTAGCATGGCCGAAATGTGGAAAAGCTTTGTCAGCACGCCACAACAACCAGCACCACCAGCTGATATGGAACGTCTTAGCAGGAGGCAGCATTTCACCAACATGGTGGAGCAGTATTTGTGCACACGCCTACACATACTGAATGACGGGTCTGCCCCCTTCAACTTCTGGGTCTCCAAATTGGGCACATGGCCTGAGCTTGCCTTTTACGCCTTGGAGATGCTGGTCTGCCCTGCAGCCAGTGTATTATCTAAACGTGTGTTTAGCACTGCAGGGGGCGTTATCACAGACAAGCGCACCCACATGTCCACAGCCAATGTGGACAAGCTCACGTTCATTAAAATTAACCAGGCATGGATCCCACAGGACTTGTCCGTACCTTGTGCAGAATAGACATGTGTACCGGCCTTAACCAGCCATTGTTACACTACAGCGCAATTACTCATTCTTGTATTTTGAATATTTCACACTCTTTTGGAGTGTACCGTAATAAAAAAAAAAAAAAATTCAAACCAAAAAACAGTGTTGGCTACTTCGTTCTCCTCCACCGCTGCTTCCACCTACACCGCTACGTCTACCGCCTCCTCAAACTCCTACTCCATATGGACCTCCACTTCATAAATCAAGTTTATTTTTTTTATTTGTACGTATTTTAATTTATTTTATATCATTTCACTAGTTTGTCTGTTACATTTTCGGGTGAGATTCACCAATTTTTGGGTGTGATGTACCACTGCTATACCTAGTATACAGGTAAAAAAGATTCACTAATTTGTCTGTTACATTTTCTGGGTGTGATATACCACTGCTATACCTAGTAGACAGGTTAAAAAAAATACACAAATTTGTCTGTTACATTTTCGGGTTCAATTCACAATTTTTTGTGTGTGATGTACCGCTGCTCTACCTAGTAACATAGTAACACATAGTACATAAGGCCGAAAAAAAGACATTTGTCCATCCAGTTCGGCCTGTTATCCTACAAGTTGATCCAGAGGAAGGCAAAAAAAAAACTGTGAGGTAGAAGCCAATTTTCCCCACTTTAGGGGAATAAAAAAATTCCTTCCCGACTCCCATCAGGCAATCAGACTAACTCCCTGGATCAATGACCCCTCTCTAGTAGCTATAGCATGTAATATTATTACGCTCCAGAAATACATCCAGGCCCCTCTTGAATTCCTTTATTGTACTCACCATCACCACCTCCTCAGGCAGAGAGTTCCATAGTCTCACTGCTCTTACCGTAAAGAATCCTTTTCTATGTTTGCTTACAAACCTTCTTTCCTCCAAACGCAGAGGATGTCCCCTCGTCACAGTCACAGTCCTGGGGATAAATAGATGAGGGGATAGATCTCTATACTGACCCCTGATATATTTATACATAGTAATTAGATCTCCCCTCAGTCGTCTTTTTTCTAAAGTGAATAACCCTAATTTTGATAATCTTTCAGGGTACTGTAGTTGCCCCATTCCAGTTATTACTTTAGTTGCCCTCCTCTGGAGCCTCTCCAGCTCTGCTATGTCTGCCTTGTTTACAGGAGCCCAGAACTGTACACAGTACTCTATGTGTGGTCTGACTAGCGATTTGTAAAGTGGTAGGACTATGTTCTTATCACGGGCATCTATGCCCCTTCTGATGCAACCCATTATCTTATTGGCCTTGGCAGCAGTTGCCTGACACTGGTTTTTGCAGCTTAGTTTGCTGTTTATTAAAATTCCTAGATCCTTTTCCATGTCAGTGTTACCGAGTGTTTTACCATTTAGTATGTACGGGTGACTTGCATTATTCCTTCCCATGTGCATAACTTTACATTTGTCAGTGTTAAACCTCATCTGCCACTTATCTGCCCAAGTCTCCAATCTATCCAGATCCCTCTTTAGTAGTATACTGTCCTCTTCAGTCCTCTTCAAATTTGTCTGTTACATTTTTGGGTGAAATTTACAAATTTTTGGGTGTGATGTACCACTGCTCTACCTAGTAGACAGGTTAAAGAAATTCATAAATTTGTCTGTTACATTTTCAGGTGAAATTAACCCATTTATGGGTGTGATATACCACTGCTATACCTAGTAGACAGCTAAAAAAAAAAATCACTAATTTGTCTGTTACATTTTCTGGTGAAATTCAACAATTTTTGGGTGTGATGTACCACTTCCCTACCTAGTAGACAGGTTAAAAAAATTCACAAATTTGTCTGTTACATTTTCGGGTGAAATTAACCCATTTTTAGGTGTGATATACCACTGCTATACCTAGTAGACAGTTAAATAAATTCACAAATTTGTCAGTTAAATTTTCTGGTGAAATTCACCAATTTTTGGGTGTAATATACCACTGCTATACCTAGTAGACAGGTAAAAAAAAAATACTAATTTGTCTGTTACAATTTTGGGTGAAATTAACCAATTTTTGGCTGTGATATACCCCTGCTCTGCCTAGTAGACAGGTTAATAAATTTCACTAATTTTTATGTTGCATTCTTGGGTTGACATCTTACAATTTTTGCCGTGAATAAACCCCTGCTCTGCATAGGTGACAGGGACCGAAATTTTTTAAAATGATCTGTTCCATTGGTGGGTGACATTAACCCATTTCTGGCGAAGAAAAACCCCTACTCTGCATAGGTGACAAGTTGTCCCACATTTGCGCTTCAATAGTTTGTCCCATATTTCCACTCTATCATATTTAATTTGAAACAATTAACCTCCCTTGGATGTGGTCTCATTTTCTCACGCTCCCTCCCCGGCGTGTAACCCTGATTCGCCGATAACCGTGATCAACATGGCAGGTGCAGAAAAGAACATCGAAAGTTGATAGAGAAGATATCCAAATGGATGGTGGACGTCACGGGGACGTGGATTCAGGCAGAAGTTATGTAGAGTCAATAAAACGGCAGCAGGGCCTCTCCTGGCTAACGTTTCCTAATCCAAAATACCCCAGTGACATTCCCTGTAATTTTTAATTAATCATTCAAATAACAGGGCATCTTAAGAGTCCTGTATTGTTATTTATCGTCACTACCTCCCTGAGTCGGGAGTGGGTAATTGCCGCGCGCCCCCTCCTTTCCTTCAATTCTTCCATTTTAATAGCTTCTCCCACATTTCCGCTCGATCACAATTAAATTTTATCCATTAAGCTACGGCGGTTGTGGAGTCTGCGGAGGTTGTGGTGTCCAGTGCGGTGCTTGTGGTCATCGGCGCAAGCTAGGAAGCGTCCATTAACGGAAGCGGATCTGTTACATTGGTGGCAAGCGGTGGGATGGCTTCCCTAGTGCGAGGAGCAGCATCCTGGGAACACCAAGCAGAGCTGGAGTATTGGTATAGTCACGTACGGTTTGACGCTATGCTGAAGAGGCGGTTGGCTATCTACGGGCCTCACCTAACAGAGGAACTTGTACCGGAAGTGAGGAGAGAACTGGCGGAGTATCTGCAGCAGGAAGCAGAATATCGGGCAGAGATAGCAAAGTATTCCGTCCCTGCGCCCCAGCAAAAACGTGAGTTACAGGGGGCCGAAGGTGTCGTCCTTCCCCCCCAGCGGCAGTGTGTACCCCAGGGGGCCGAAGGTATCGTCCTTCCCCCCCAGCGGCAGTGTGTACCCCAGGGGGCCAAAGGTGTCGTCCTTCCCCCCCAGCGGCAGTGTGTACCCCAGGGGGCCGAAGGTGTCGTTCTTTCCCCCCAGCGGCAGTGTGAACCCCAGGGAGCTGAAGGTGTCGTCCTTCCCCCCCAGCGGCAGTGTGTACCCCAGGGGGCCGAAGGTGTCATCCTTCCCCCCCAGCGGCAGTGTGAACCCCAGGGGGCCGAAGGTGTCGCCCTTCCCCCCCAGCGGTAGTGTGTGCCCCAGGGGGCCAAAGGTGTCATCCTTCCCCCCCAGCGGCAGTGTGTACCCCAGGGGGCCGAAGGTGTCGTCCTTTCCCCCCAGCGGCAGTGTGTACCCCAGGGGCCGAAGATGTCGTCCTTCCCCCCCAGCGGCAGTGTGTACCCCAGGGGGCCGAAGGTGTCGTCCTTTTCCCCCAGCGGCAGTGTGTACCCCAGGGAGCTGAAGGTGTCTTCCTTCCTCCCCAGCGGCAGCCTGTGTTTCAAGGAGAGGAGCGCAGCACCCTCTCTCCCCAGCGGCAGCTTACCCTAACAAGGGGAGACACCCATCGCCCAGACGGCGCAGATGGGACCGTGGTCTCTGCGCCTGACATACCGGGATGCGGGACAGCCTGTCCAGATCCCCCACTACCCTCACCAGGACAACAGGAGGAGGGGGTAAGTACAATTTCCCCTCCCCAGTTAACTCCTAACGTGGCCTCAGGGCTAACAGAGGCGATGTTAACCCCTACTGACTCCCATGTTCCTCTGGCTACTGAGCCGGACTATGGTCTCAGCACCCCAGCAGAAGAGCTGGCAGCTGGGCAGAGTGCAGTCGGCCTCTGCCCTCCCTCAAGTCCCCACAGCATGTTGCCCCATCACCACAGCAAAATACCCAGGTGCAGTAACTGTTTCTTGTGTGTGGGTCACCCTTGTACCTGTTTGTTGTGGGTGGGCTACTCGGGCATTTGGTTACTGTGGGTTGGTGGATCGACTAACGGAGGCACTGACCGACAGAAGGTCAGGTGCCTGGTTAGTCTTCCCCCCAAAAGGGAGATGTGTGACAAACTGCCATTTGCCACTGGGCATTGTAGAGGACTTATGGCTAGCCTCCTGCCCTACGACTATGGCCCCGGGACATATTACCTTCTTCCATACAGTACTATGCCGCATGTCTGGACTGTTCTTAGGACCGAACGCGGTCAGCGGTGTATACTAAAGAATCTATGGAACTGTTTTGGGCAGGAAATTGTGCTTGCGGTCGGTCATAAAGGACTTCCACTAAACTTTTGATCCGCTGGAGGGATTTGTGTGATTTTTGGAAGTGGTTATATTTGATGTATGCTGAGTTTAAATATGTAATTTTTATGGAGATGGAATGTATGGTTTTAAAGTTATAGAGTATGTTTAAAAACTGTATTTTTACTGTCTGTGATAGTTATGTTAATCCATAATTATATCACAGACAGAAAGGGAGGATTTTGTGTGTTTGGGTGGGGATTCCTGTCCTGTTGTCTCTCTGTGTGTATTGGCGATGTCCTTTGTCCTGAGAGATAATTGAATTACTTCTCGGCTGTCTCCAGGACAGAGGATATTGTGTATTCGTCTGTCTGTGGTGATTGCATCAACCCAGTGTGAGGTAATTCTATCACGGACAGAGGGGAGGATTTTGTGGGGATGTGTTGTAATATATTGATTGGTTGTATTTCAAACCCCTGTGGGCAGTACTATGTTTTTGGTTTGTGAATAAAAGAGGCTGTACGTGAAGTTCAGCTCAGTTCCTGTTTTTCTAACCCTTCAAAACGCAGCCTCCTCTCGTTATTGGAGGGAATTGCTGTATCACGCTGGGGATTGCTATGCTCTGCATATTCCCTGGAGGAGAGATCTTTCCCACACGGTCCTGAATGCTGGAGGTTCATTCAGGGTGGAAGGAAGACGGCGCGGCTCCAGTTAAGCTACGGCGGTTGTGGAGTCTGCGAAGGTTGTGGTGTCCAGTGCGGTGCTTGTGGTCCTCGGCGCAAGCTAGGAAGCGTCCATTAACGGAAGCGGATCCGTTACAGATCTCCCTTGGATGTGGTCTCTCTTTCTCACGTTCCCTCTCCGGCGTGGAACTCTGATTCGCGGCTAACCGTGATCAACATGGTAGGTGCAGAAAAGAACATCGAAAGTTGATAGAGCAGATATCCAATTGGATCGTGAACATAACGGGGACGTGCGACATGGTGGGGCAGTATGTTTGCACACGCCTACACAAACTGACTGATGGTTCTGCCCCCTGCAACTTCTGGGTCTCCAAATTGGGCACATGGCCTGAGCTTGCCCTTTACCCCTTGGAGGTGCTGGCCTGCCCTGCAGCCAGTGTATTGTCTGAACGTGTGTTTATCACGACTGGAGGGGGTTATCACAGGTTATATTTCCCATTGTTTTTGGGTGTACCCTAATTTAAAAAAATAAAATAAAATTTAAAACTAAAAAGCAGTGTAGGCTACCTCCTCCTCATCTACCGCCGCTTCTACCTACACCACCACATCCACCGCCTCCTCAACCTCCTACTCCATATGGACCTCGTCCTCCTAGATCAAGATTATTATTTTTAATTTTTAAGTATTTTATATTATTTAAAGTCATTTCCCTATCCACTTTTGTTTGCAGAGCACTTGCCATGCTCTTAACCACATTTTGATGGCATTTGCAGCCGTCTAGCCCTTTCCCTGACATTTTTACAGCCATTTTAGTGCTCAAAAGTTCAAGTACCCATTGACTTCAATGGGGTTCGGGTTCAGGGTCAAGTTTGGGTCAAGTTTGGGTCGAACCCGAACATCCAGGTGTCCGCTCAACCAGTGGCGTACCTACCATATAGGCAGACCAGGCAGCTGCTATGGGGCCCGTGGCATGGGGGGCCCAGAGGACATGGAAGGCCCCGCCCCCTACATCTGCAGATAGTTTATCGGGCATTGAGGCACACCCATTTGTCCTCCATTCAGACCTGGCCGGGCCCTGCTTGCTTCCCCTATTCTCAGTCGGCCCCCCTCCGAACCTCCCTTGTTCCCCCCATTCTGTACACAATAGAGCACACGCTGCTGATGTCCCGACCGTCCATGTCAGGCTCAAGTAGACAGAATTTCACAGGCCACGCCCATATCTATTAAGCCACACCCTGCCTGTGAAGCCACGCCCGCATCGAAAGCCGGGGGAAAATACTGCAGCAGAAAAGATTCTCAGGTAGGAAACTAGCTGTCGGCCACCTCTTACCTATTATCTCCCTCCTGGCCCCCACAGAACCTCTCTTGTATGCCCCTCTACTACTACTCTCCCCACAGAATAGCTGCAACCATCTGTGGCCTCCAGCCACTATCATATTCTATGTTCCCTGAAGTCCCCAGAGACTCCTTGCCACCTTCTGTGACTCAAAGAACCTGTACCAGTTTCTGTGCCCCCTTCTCATAACAGAGCTCCTGCCACCTTTTGTATTCCTTGTCACCACCACCCACTCACAAAGCCCATGGAACCCTCTGTCCTCCTCCAATCTGTTTCTGTCCACCCATCAGTAACTGAGCCCCTATCACCTATTGGTCTTGATGTGCCAAATCCCTTAGCACAAAGCCCTTGGCAACTTCTGCCCCCCTGATCTATCAGAGTCCATGCCACCTGCTTCTTTCCCCTTTTATATAAAAGGGCCCATGCCATCTGCTGCTAACCTCCCTCTAATAAAAGATCTTCTCCATCTCCTTTTGTCTTTTATGTTCACTCCCCTCATAGAGCCTCTAGCAGCTTCTAATCTCCCACCCACTACAGTGTCCCTGACATCTGCCTCCTCTAAGGCTCCATTCATACGTCTGTGGAATGGGTCCGCATTCGTTCTGCAATATCTGGAATGGGGGCGGACCCATTAATTCTCAATGGGGCAGGAATGGACTCAGACAGCACACAGTGTGCTCTCCGCATCCGCATTTCCGGAGCGTGGCGCCGATCTTCCGGTCCACAGCTCTGGAAAATAATAGAGCATATCCTATTCTTGTCCGTAATTGCGGACAAGAATAGGCATTTCTATGGGGTTCCGGACGGGTGTATTGCGGATCCGCAATACACTAGGGACGTGTAAATGGACCCTTACAGTGCCTAGTGGCACTGACTCTGTGGCAATTATGGGACAAAACATTGCTAATAGCAGCCCTGTCCCACTGTGTACAGGATATGGTGGCTTTATCTGTGTAAATTGTATAAGGGTCCATTAAGACGTCTGTTGAATGGGTCCAGATCCGTTCCGCAATAATGTGAAACTGGTTCAGACCCATTCATTTTCAATGGGGCCGGAAAAGATGCGGACAGAACACAGTGTGCTGTTCGCATCCGTATCTCCGGTCCACTGCCCAGAACTTCTGGCCCGCGGCTCTGAAAGAAAAAAGGGAGCATGTCCTATTCTTGTCCGCAGCTGCGGACAAGAATAGGAATGATCTATGAAGTGCCGGCGATGTGCGGCGTCAGTGTTTTGCGCACCGCAAAACGCTATGGACGTCTGAATGGAACCTTAACAGGATTATTTATCTGTATAGCATATTATGTTATGTTATTATTTGGGCATAGTGTATGGGAGAAGCCCAATATGGTGGAGTTACTGGTGTGTGCAAGGTTTAACAACATTATTGGTGTATAACGTGTAATATTTTTTGTGTATAACGTATGATGTTCACGCTTTTATTTCTTGCACGTTATGAAAGCAATATCAACTTATACTCAAGTCATTATTCATGATAAATGGCTATTTTTTTCTCATGTAAACTAAGCATCAGCAGCAAGGAGTTAAAGAGGTTATCCAAACCCTATAATGCCCCCCAAAATGCCAGGGCACCTCATACAGGTAATACTTAACCCGCTACTGGCACCCGCATCACTGATGCCCACACGGCCGCCACTGCATCCCCCTCGTCACATGAATGAAAACATCCGGAGACGTGGGGGGCAGTCAATAGCAGGCCACAATGGGAACGAACCTCCTTAGCATCACAGGTGACGCTAGGAAGGCTCATTTCCTTCACGGCCTCCTTTTGGCTGCACCCCCTTCCTGAACATATGTATCACCTGTATGCGGTAGCCAGGCATTTGGGGGGGGGGGGGGAATAATAGGTGTTAGATAACCCCTTTAACAGTTAGGATACCAGAGGTTTTTTCATTTTTGCATTTTCATTTTTCTTCCCTATCTTCCTTGAGCCATGACTTTTTTATTTTTCCGGTCACATATCCAAATTCCAAATGGGGTGGAATTGGGAAAAAAAACGCAATTTCTCCACCATTTTACAGGTTTTGTTCCTATGGCATTCCCTTTGCGGAGAAACTGACCTGTGCCTTTTATTCTCTGGGTCAGTAGGAATTCAATGGGGGTGTGACAGGGGAGGGGCCAGGACAGGTGGTGGGATGGGCCAGGGGTGGGTAGTGGGCGGAGTTAGGGGGCCAAAATCAGATTCTTGCTATGGGGCCCAATGATTTCTATGTACGCCCCCGCGCTCAACTCTAGTCAGGAGAATGAGTAGAGTGAGGAAGTGGAAGAGGAAGTGTTGTGAACGATGAAGTCACTGACCCAACCTGGGAAGGTGGAAAGCCGAGTGAGTACAGCAGTACAGAGGGGAAGGGATCTGCTGCACCGCAACAGGCTGGAAGAAGCAGTGGGGTGGCAAAAGAGAGAAGGCGGGCCACACCAAACAGGCTCGCAACTGTTCCCCGGAGCACCCACTTGCGAAAATCTTCCGTGCCAAGTGGTAGGTGTTCTGCAGTATGACGCTTTTTTGAGGAAAGTGTGGATGACAAAATAATTGTAATTTGCAACCTGTGCAATACAAAAATGAGCAGGGGCGTGAACACTAGCAACCTCACCACCACCAGCATGATCCGCCACATGGCAACAAAGCACCGTAATAGGTGGGCCGAATACCTGGGTCCACAATCTGTGTCTGCGGGTCACAACACTGCTTCCTCTTCCCCTGTGTTACGTGCTGCCCAATCCCTGTTGAAGGCCCGGATGCCTCCCGCCCTGCACCTGGACCTTCGCAAGCACCATCAGCGACCACATCCACTTCCGTGTCCCAGCGCAGCGTACAAATGTCCTTACCCCAGGTATTTGTACGCAAGCGCAAATACCCAGCCACCCACCCACAGGCCATAGCACTAAATGTGCAGCTTTCCAAATTACTGGCCCTGGAAATCTTGCCATTTAGGCTTGTGGACACTGAGGCCTTCCACAGTCTGATGTCGGCGGCCGTCCCGCGTTACGCATTACCCAGACGCCACTATTTTTGAAGGTGTGCCATGCCCACCTTACACCAACATGTGTCCCGTAACATCACACGTGCCCTAACCAACGCAGTTACTGGGAAGATCCACTTAACAACAGACACATGGACAAGTGCATTCGGCCAGGGACGCTACATTTCCCTGACGGCACACTGGGTGAATGTTGTTGAGGCCAGGAGCGAGTCGTACCCTGGGATGGCACAGGTACTACCGATGCCAAGGATTCCGGGCCCTATGTCGATCAGGGTTTCCACCAGCACCTACATTAGTGACTCCAACCCCCACTTCTCCTCCTTCGCCTCCTCCTCCACTTCCACCTCCGAATTATCCACGTGCTGCACCAGTCAATCATCAGTCAGTAGCTGGAAGCAGTGTAGCACTGCAGTGGGGAAGCGCCAACAGGCCGTGCTGAAGCTGATATGCCTAGGGGACAAACAGCACACCGCCGCAGAGCTGTGGCAGGGGATAAGAGACCAGACTGAGCTGTGGCTCTCGCCACTCAACCTAGAACCAGGCATGGTTGTGTCTGAAAATGGCCATAACTTGGTGGCGGCTTTAGAGCTCGGCAAGCTCACACACATCCCATGCCTAGCCCACGTCTTCAACTTAGTGGTTCAGCAGTTTCTCAAAACCTACCCCAATTTGCCTGAGCTACTGGTGAAGGTGCGCCGAGTGTGTGCACATTTCCGCAAGTCATCAACAGCTTCAGCGGTCTGTCAACACTATAGCAGCGCTTGAAATTGCCAGCTCACCGGCTGTTGTGCAATGTGAGCACACGCTGGAAATCGACGTTCCAAATGTTGGCCAGGCTTTGTGAGCAGCAGAGGGCAGTAGTGGAATACCAGCTGCAACATGGTCGTCACCTTTCCAGTCAGCTTCCGCTACTCACAAGCCGGGAGTGGGCATGGATGTCTGACCTCTGTGATGTTTTAAGAAACTTTGAGGAATCAACACAGATGGTGAGCGGCGATAACGCTATTATCAGCGTCACCATCCCACTTCTGTGTCTACTCAAACACTTGCTGCTCACAATTAAGGCGGACGCTTTGCATGTGGAAGAGGTGGAAATGGGGAAAAAAAGTACACAGAGTGATAGCCAGACCACCCTCAGTTCGTCTTCTCAGCGCGAATTGGATGATGATGAGGAGGAGGAGGAACAGGAGACGGTTGCCTCTGCTACAGACGGTAGTACCTATAGAAGTTTTATTCCATCTGTTCAGCGTGGATGGGTAGAAGAGGAGAAGAGGATGAGGAGATTGAGAGTGAACCTCCTCATGAGGACAGCGAAGTCTTGTCTGTTGGGACTCTGGCACACATGGCTGACTTTATGTATGGCTGCCTTTCCCGTGACCCTCGTGTTGTCCGCATTTTGGCCAACACCAATTACTGGTTGTTCACCCTTCTCGACCTCTGCTACAAAGAGAACTTCTCATCTCTCATTTCTGTGGTGGAGAGGACGAGCAGAATGGTGCAATACCAGAAGGTCCTTGTGGAAAAATTTCTCGCTGACAATGCTGGCTACAGAGTACACAGTTCCTTGGTCAACCGAGGAGGGGAGATGAGGGGAACACACAGCAGTTCCAACAGAAGCAGGGCAACACTCTCCAAGGCCTGGGACAGTTTTATGATACCCCGCCAGCACCTCCAACCTGATGCGCAGGAACATTTTTGGAAGATGGTGAAGGAGTACATAGCAGACTGTGTCAGCATCCTCAATGATCCCTCAGTGCCTTACAACTACTGGGTGTCCAAGCTGGACACGTGGCACGAACTGGCGCTCTACACCTTGGAGGTGCTGGCCTGCCCTACCTCCAGGTTTTGTCAGAGCGGGTATTTAGTGCTGCTGGTGGCATTATAACAGATAAGTGTATCCGCCTGTCAACTGAAAATGAATAAAAATGAACAAGGCCTGGATTGACCATGACTTCTCGACTCCACCAGAGGAAATCTGATGAACATAAAGGCACTTTAAATGTGTTGTTTATAATGTACTGAATACACTGTATTCCCATGCATCCCTTCCACCACAAACAAGGGTATATGGTTGAATCTTCCTTTTCTTGTCCTCCTTCTCCTCTTCCATCATATCAAAATGCTTATTTGTTGCATATAATGCCCTCGCATATATGCCTTTCGCATATAATATTTTACAGGGTCAGCTCAGCTACAGTCCCTCATATATAATTTTTTAGAGGGTCAGCTCACCAGCAGGCCCTCAGCTGCAATCTTTTACAGGGTCAGCTCACCAGCAGGCCCTCACCTACAATCTTTTACAGGGTCAGCTCACCTGCAGGCTCGCACCTACAATCTTTTACAGGGTCAGCTCACCTGCAGGCCCACGCATATAATGTTTTACAGGGTCAGCTCACCTGCAGGCCCTGGCATATCATTTTTTAGAGGGTCAGCTCAGCAGCAGACCCTCACCCATAATGTTTTAGAGGGTCAGCTCAGCAGCAGACCCTCACCCATAATGTTTTAGAGGGTCAGATCAGCAGGCCCTTGATCTAAATATTTTAGAGGGTCACCAGCAGACCATCAATCATAATTTTTCATGGGTGTGTATGATGCCCTCTTTTATGTGTAACAAAGGGTGTATTGTAGTGACGGTTCATTGTACTTTTTGACAGCCCTTTCACTTAGTGCATAGGCTTTATGAGTGTTGGAGTCCCACTACAGCAGGGGTGTCAAACTCAAATTCATCGGGGGCCGCATCAGCAGTTTGGTCACCCTCAAAGGGCCGGAAAACTTACAGTTACTTGGCTTGGCCCTTGGGGATCTCGGACGCCACTTCCACACTTTGACCGGGGGCTCGGTGGAGCTGATGAGGTGTTTTATCCTAATGAGAAAGATTTCATAATAAGTATTTGGAGAAGGGGCCGAGGGATAGCAGAGCAGGGAGAGGCTGATGCTGCTACTAGGGGCTCATACCATGGGGGAGTAATAAAGCCCACCATAATGCCCCCCCCCCCCCCAGTAGTAATAATTCTCCTTATAATGTGACAGTGCAAAAAATACCCCCTTGTAATGCCCCCATTTGAGCTAATGTCCTCATAGTGCCCCCATAATGTGCCAGTATAAAATACCCCTATATAGTGCCCCTAGTAAATGACCCCATAGTGCTCCACACCCTCCTCCCTCCTAGTGCCCCCCATAATGTACCAGTATAAAATGCTCCAGTAGATGCCCTCAGTGTCCCCCATAATTTGCAAGTATAAAATACCCCTTCTTAGTGTCCCCCGTAGATGACCCCATAGTACTCCTCTCCCCCCTTCCCCATATTACCCACCATGTGTCCCAGTATAAAATTGTACTGTACAGAGAGCCCATATAAAATACCCCTTCTTTGTGGCCTCAGTAGATGCCCCTATAGTGCCCCCAATCATGTGCCAGTATTAACAGCCCCCCCTGTGCCAGTAATAATAGACCCCTATGCCAGTAATAGCAGCCCCCCTGTGCTAGTAATAGCAGCCCCCAGTAATAACAGCCCCCAGTAATAAGAGCCCCTCTGTGCCAGTAATAACAGCCCCCAGTAATAACAGCCCCCAGTAATAACAGCCCCTCTGTGCCAGTAATAACAGCCCCCAGTAATAAGAGCCCCCAGTAATAAGAGCCCCTCTGTGCCAGTAATAACAGCCCCTAGTAATAAGAGCCCCTCTGTGCCAGTAATAACAGCCCCCAGTAATAAGAGCCCCCAGTAATAAGAGCCCCTCTGTGCCAGTAATAACAGCCCCCAGTAATAAGAGCCCCTCTGTGTCAGTAATAACAGCCCCCAGTAATAACAGCCCCTCTGTGTCAGTAATAACAGCCCCCAGTAATAACAGCCCCTCTGTGCCAGTAATAACAGCCCCCAGTAATAACAGCCCCTCTGTGTCAGTAATAACAGCCCCTCTGTGCCAGTAATAATAGCCCCCCCTTTGCCAGTAATAACAGCCCCCCCTTTGCCAGTAATAACAGCCCCCGCCAGTAAAAGTATTGTACATAATAAAAAAAATAAAAAAAAACACATACTTACCTCCATGTCAGTGATGCGATGCAGGCCTCTTCTGGCCTGTGTCCCACGCTGTATGGCTCAGGCAGCGCGATGACGTCATCGCGCCGCCTGCGCCGGCCTCTGATAGGCTGCCGGCCTAGTGCCTGCAGCCTATCAGAGGAAGGGAAAGGGACACGCCTCTCCCTCCCCTACCACAGCACAGGCAGTCATCTGTATCGCTGTCCTGAGGACGGCGATACAGATGACTGGAGATGAGCGCTTCCACAATGGAAGCGCTCATCTCCCTGTGCCCAGCCGCCGCCTCGCTCGCTGCGCGGGCCACATGACGAGGTCCTTGTGTTTGACACCCGTGCACTACAGGAATAATTGTACCACAATGTTAAAAAGGCCCTCCTTTATGTGATATACAGGTTGTAACGGAGTGCCTCTTGCTTGTAATTTTTGGCAGAACTTGCACTTTATATACAGGGAGTGCAGAATTATTAGGCAAGTTGTATTTTTGAGGATTAATTTTATTATTGAACAACAACCATGTTCTCAATGAACCCAAAAAACTCATTAATATCAAAGCTGAATATTTTTGGAAGTAGTTTTTAGTTTGTTTTTAGTTTTAGCTATTTTAGGGGGATATCTGTGTGTGCAGGTGACTATTACTGTGCATAATTATTATGCAACTTAACAAAAAACAAATATATACCCATTTCAATTATTTATTTTTACCAGTGAAACCAATATAACATCTCAACATTCACAAATATACATTTCTGACATTCAAAAACAAAACAAAAACAAATCAGTGACCAATATAGCCACCTTTCTTTGCAAGGACACTCAAAAGCCTGCCATCCATGGATTCTGTCAGTGTTTTGATCTGTTCACCATCAACATTGCGTGCAGCAGCAACCACAGCCTCCCAGACACTGTTCAGAGAGGTGTACTGTTTTCCCTCCTTGTAAATCTCACATTTGATGATGGACCACAGGTTCTCAAAGGGGTTCAGATCAGGTGAACAAGGAGGCCATGTCATTAGATTTTCTTCTTTTATACCCTTTCTTGCCAGCCACGCTGTGGAGTACTTGGACGCGTGTGATGGAGCATTGTCCTGCATGAAAATCATGTTTTTCTTGAAGGATGCAGACTTCTTCCTGTACCACTGCTTGAAGAAGGTGTCTTCCAGAAACTGGCAGTAGGACTGGGAGTTGAGCTTGACTCCATCCTCAACCCGAAAAGGCCCCACAAGCTCATCTTTGATGATACCAGCCCAAACCAGTACTCCACCTCCACCTTGCTGGCGTCTGAGTCGGACTGGAGCTTTACCAATCCAGCCACGGGCCCATCCATCTGGCCCATCAAGACTCACTCTCATTTCATCAGTCCATAAAACCTTAGAAAAATCAGTCTTGAGATATTTCTTGGCCCAGTCTTGACGTTTCAGCTTGTGTGTCTTGTTCAGTGGTGGTCGTCTTTCAGCCTTTCTTACCTTGGCCATGTCTCTGAGTATTGCACACCTTGTGCTTTTGGGCACTCCAGTGATGTTGCAGCTCTGAAATATGGCCAAACTGGTGGCAAGTGGCATCTTGGCAGCTGCACGCTTGACTTTTCTCAGTTCATGGGCAGTTATTTTGCGCCTTGGTTTTTCCACATGCTTCTTGCAACCCTGTTGACTATTTTGAATGAAACGCTTGATTGTTCGATGATCACGCTTCAGAAGCTTTGCAATTTTAAGAGTGCTGCATCCCTCTGCAAGATATCTCACTATTTTTGACTTTTCTGAGCCTGTCAAGTCCTTCTTTTGACCCATTTTGCCAAAGGAAAGGATTGCCTAATAATTATGCACACCTAATATAGGGTGTTGATGTCATTAGACCACACCCCTTCTCATTACAGAGATGCACATCACCTAATATGCTTAATTGGTAGTAGGCTTTCGAGCCTATACAGCAGGGGTACTCAACTGGCGGACCGCGGTCCAAATACGGACCGCGGCCGCCAGTTGTCCGGACCCCGGCCATCCTTCAGAGCGCTGCTCCTCTCCTGCACACTGTGCCGTGCAGGAGGAGGAGCTTACCGGCGCACTTCCACCTGTCCCACAGCGCAGTGAGACAGGGCTTCCTCCACATGTAGCGCTCCTCCTCCTGCACACTCTGGCAGCTCTGCTCAATACAGCGGCGGGGCACAGGAGCTGATAGTTCTCAGCAGCGCAGGAGGAGTCTCTCCCTCCCCCCTGTGCTGCTGCTGCCCCCGCCGCTGCAAATAAGAAGAGGCAGGAGGAGGAGGGGAGGGGCTGTGGCCACTGCGCCACCAATGAAGAAAACTGACCTGTAATACAAATACAGGAGGCGGGTGCTGGAATCAAATAGCCGGCACCCGACCTCTGTGACAGGGAGCTGCGATCAGCTGCAGTTGAGTTAACCCTTCAGGTGCGGTACCTGAGGGGTTAATTGTAGCTGATCGCAGCCCCCTGTCACAGAGGTCGGGTGCCGGCTATTTGATTCCGGCACCCGCCTCCTGTATTTGTATAAGAAACGTTGGTGGCACAGTGCGCCCCCCCCCCCCCTAATATAAGAAACACTGGTGGCGCAGTGCGCCTTCCTCCCCCCTTCCCCATTATAATAAACATTGGTGGCTCAGTGGGAAGTGCCAATGAGGGTTAAAAATAATAAAATAAAATTTACTCACCTCCTCCAGTTGATCGCATAGCTGCCGGTCTCCAGTTCTTACTTCTTTCTTCAGGACCTGTGGTGACGTCACTGAGCTCATCACATGGCCCATTACCATGGTGATGGATCATGTGATGAGCTCAGTGATGTCACCACAGGTCCTGAAGAAAGAAGTAAGAACTGGAGACCGGCAGTTACGCGATCAACTGGAGGAGGTGAGTAAATTATTTTTTAACCCTCATTGGCACTGCCCACTGCGCCACCAATGTTTATTATATTGGGGGGCACACTGCGCCACCAATGTTTATTATATTGGGGGGCACACTGCGCCACCAATGTTTATTATATTGGGGGGCACACTGCGCCACCAATGTTTATTATATTGAGGGGGGGCGCACTGCGCCACCAATGTTTATTATACTGGGGTGATGGGGGGGCGCACTGCGCCACCAATGTTTATTATTTTGAGGGGGGGCGCACTGCACCACCAATGTTTATTATACTGGGGTGATGGGGGGGCACACTGCGCCACCAATGTTTATTATATTGGGGGGCACACTGCGCCACCAATGTTTATTATATTGAGGGGGGGCGCACTGCGCCACCAATGTTTATTATACTGGGGTGATGGGGGGGCGCACTGCGCCACCAATGTTTATTATACTGGGGTGATGGGGGGGCACACTGCGCCACCAATGTTTATTATACTGGGGTGATGGGGGGGCGCACTGCGCCACCAATGTTTATTATACTGGGGTGATGGGGGGGCACACTGCGCCACCAATGTTTATTATATTGGGGGGCACACTGCGCCACCAATGTTTATTATATTGGGGGGCACACTGCGCCACCAATGTTTATTATATTGAGGGGGGGCGCACTGCGCCACCAATGTTTATTATACTGGGGTGATGGGGGGGCGCACTGCGCCACCAATGTTTATTATTTTGAGGGGGGGCGCACTGCACCACCAATGTTTATTATACTGGGGTGATGGGGGGGCACACTGCGCCACCAATGTTTATTATATTGGGGGGCACACTGCGCCACCAATGTTTATTATATTGAGGGGGGGCGCACTGCGCCACCAATGTTTATTATACTGGGGTGATGGGGGGGCGCACTGCGCCACCAATGTTTATTATATTGAGGGGGGGCGCACTGCGCCACCAATGTTTATTATACTGGGGTGATGGGGGGGCGCACTGCGCCACCAATGTTTATTATTTTGAGGGGGGGCGCACTGCGCCACCAATGTTTATTATTTTGAGGGGGGGCGCACTGCGCCACCAATGTTTATTATATTGAGGGGGCCGCCAGACGAAAAAGTCGGACATGTAGTACTTTTAGTCTGGCGGCCTCTCACCGTGAAGTAGTGGCAAGATGGATCTGACAGGGTGAGCAGCCTGTCGGATCCATCCTGCTGCAAGTGTGAAAGTACCCTTACTAATGAGCGCTTCCATCATGGAACGCCCATTAGTACAGCCTTTACCTCCACCGCTACTTGTGCTAGTAAAAAAAAATATATATTACGGCAGTGTTTCCCAGCCAGTGTGCCTCCAGCTGTTGCAAAACTACAACTCCCAGAATGCCTGGACAGCCAAAGGCTGTGCGGGCATGCTGGGAGTTGTAGTTTTGCAACAGCTGGAGGCACACTGGTTGGGAAACACTGTATTACGGTACCTCCACCTCCATTTGCTCACGCTGTGGAGAACACTCCCTGCTGACTAGAAGCTCAGGACAGGACCTACAAGACGTCATCACGTTAGAGCACCGGTCCTGAGCGCGCAGTCAGCAGCGAATGTTCACCGCAGCCAGGTGAATGCAAATTATTTTTTATTTTTTTGCAAAAGCAGAGAAGGGGGGCACTAATGGGGGCAATACTTTTACTGGGGGCACTAATGGGGACATTATTCTTACTGGGGCACTAATGTGGCCATTACTAATTCTGGGACTTACCCGGGGCGCTCCACTATAACGTCAGAGCGCCCCACGCGGATGTATCACATGATCGCCAGGCATATTTACTGTTGGCGTTCAGCTCGGACCTTCACCTGACTGCAGACCCTGGTATGTGGACCTTTAATAAAACTAGTTGAGTACCCCTGCTATACAGCTTGGAGTAAGATAACATGCATAAATAGGATGATGTGGTCAAAATACTCATTTGCCTAATAATTCTGCACGCAGTGTACAAGTAAATATACAGGAGAGAATGTTTCCTATCAATTTTTCCTCTAAAATCGATTTTATCTTTGGTTTTGTGCGTATTATTGTCAGTCTGTAAAAGTGGCGTACTACTCAGACAACATCATTCCCAGCAGCGACCTGGGAGTCCAAGATGCATCCAGACATCCTCCCCATGCTGTTCCAGAACCATTTCGGTGGTGTTTCCATCAATTTCTGACCTTTTCCTATGAACCAGTCACCCTCGCTTCTTCAGAGCAGGGGGTGCCTGGTTTAATGCTCGGTCTCTCCCATTGACTTCCATTGTACTCGGGTGCTCGGTAGAGCACCCGAGCATCCCGATTTTTTTGGCCAGAGCACCCAAGCACTTTGGTGCTCGATCAACACTAATCATTGCCCAAATAACGAGAGGTAACTACCCTTTATTCATTCCACTACAGCTCTTTTTGCTTTAGATTGCTCACTATCGAAACTGACCAAATCAGGATCTTTAATGGTTTAAGTGAGTGCACTACATTAAACCCTTTATTTCAAACAAGAATTAATATCAAAATCAATATTTAAAGGGAACCTCATAGTAGCCCCCAGTCTGTTAATAATCATATGTTTCATCCGTTAGTCTGATGCTCCATAGGTTCAAAAAACGATGTTTTAAGCGCCATCAGCGCTATCTTGCAGTTCAGCTTGAAGTCAAGGGGGCAGCGGCTTTTTTGTTTCAAGTGAAGGTAAGTACACCCACTAACAGTCCCCTCTTTTGTTAGATTGACAGCCTGCAGTGCGGCCAGGATCGCATAAATCTCTTGCATGTGCAGTGCGCCGCAGGAACCCGGCTAACAGCGGCAGCCGGAGACAGGATCGCGCCTTACCAATGCTGTCGGTTTTATATGTGTTTTTGAGGTGACAGGTTCCCTTTAAACCTTTAGGATGTAAAGTGTCCAAGGAGAAATTCCAAAATATCTCCTGCTTATTAATAGCTTAACAGAATCCCCATCTCTCCATTGATTCCCCATTACTTGTAAACATTGAAATTTCAAACCTGCTGGTAAGCAGTTATGTCATTTTTTTAAATGTAATGAAACCCTATGGTGGTAATTTATTAAGACCTGGCGTGAGTGGGGAAAAGTCGCACTATTTAACAATCTTAGAGCACGTCCACCAAATATGGAAGTAAGTGCCTTTGGTTCCCTGGTAACGCCAGCATGAGTCGGAAATGTTAGGTCTAAATATGGAGATTTTATCAAATATTTTATACCACATTATCAAAACCTTAGAACCATTCTCCTGAGTGTGGACACATCTAGAGAGTTTATGGGGAGTAATTAAGAGTCTGCGCATTTCAGGAGGAGAGAACTTTCTGTTTAGGTCCTTCTCCCACATTCCGATAGCAGCTGGTTTGACATCAGAAGGAGGGAGCTTAAGTTTTTTATATATAGTGTAAATCAAGTGGGGAGGGTACTGAGTGTGGGAAATAAGTTTCTCGAACCAAGAGAGGGTATCTCGGTTCAGCAATGTCTTCATTAAGTTAGGAGCTTCTTTTTTGACAAAGTGTAGAAGTATATCATAAGAAATGGGCAAATCGAGTTTTTGTCATAATACAGAGCCTGGATGAATGCAGCCATCCGTGTCCAGCAAATTCAAGATGGCAATGGTCGAGGACCTAAGAGCAATTAGACTACTTTCTCTAAGTTCTCTAGGCACTAAGGCTAATTTGTAGTATGGATAAGTTGAGGTCATTATGAGTGGTCTTAACCCACTACCAGGTCTTCAATGTAGTTCTTATCATTAGGTTGAGTATAGAGGCTTGTGATGGGAGTGGACTATCAGCCAATAACACAGCCCTAAGGGAGATCGGATGGCAAGCATTTTCTATAGGTAGCCACAACTTATGCAAAAAGGGCCAAAGCCAGTCAATAACTCTGCATAAGTGTATGACTTTCATATACATCACAGGGTCGTGTAATCCTATATCACCAGAACATTTAGGTCTACATAACGTATGAAAAGAAATCCGTGCACTCCTACCCTGCCATATAAACCTCTGAATATGCCTGTTCAAAGAGTGGAAATATGATTGTGGTATTTTGATAGGGAGCACCTGCATAAGGTAAGTGAGTCTCGGCATCACCAGCGACATGGCCATGTTTTTTCTACCAAACCAGGAGAGATAAGGAAAGTCTATGGAGTTGAACAGTCCACTAAAGCGCTGAACTATAGAGATTATGAGAGACATGGACTTGATTCGTTGTGAGGATCAGGAGGTCATCAGCACAGGCAGATAGCTTAACCTCCCATCCATTCACAAGGAGTCCTTCAATGTTTTTCTCCTGTCTCAGAGCTTGCATAAGAGTTTCCATGACTAAAACAAAGATAAGTGGGGATAAGGGACAACCTTGCCTAGTGCCATTCTTTATAGCAAATCTCGCAGATAGCAGATCGTTAACAGCAACTGCGGCTAAAAAGTGAGTATACATAGCAAAGATTGCATTCATATATGGAGCAGGAAAATTAAATTTAAGGAGTATGCCAATAAATTCTATTAAAAGCCTTCTTGGCATCTGTGCCCAGAAACACTAGAGGCACGGATTTCTTCATAGGCGTTGCTACAGAGGGGCTGATTCCCCTTTAAAACGGTGGCCGCCGCCACCGCCACTAGTATAGCAGTGATCTGTCAGTTTTACCAAACAGAAAGTACTGCCCATGCTGCCCACCCACTTCATTACGGACTCCTCGGCAGTCGGCAGCCAAGTGAATCTTCCCCCGCCCTCCTCAGCTGCTATTGACTGGGAGGTAGAGGGCAGCACTGCCATTGGCTTCCTGTGTATTTCAGCCTAGCAGGGCCTGCAGAGGCAGAAAAGAAGGCGACTTGGGGATTTAACATCAGGAAACATTGTTGCGTGCCCATCCCCCTGCCACCACGCCTAGAGGAAGAAGGCACGAGAACAGAGCACATCAGTACCTTTCCTATCTGCGATGCACCCCTGAACAGTGCCCCCTGCGTTACATGCACCCCTGAACAGCGCCCCCTGCGTTACATGCACCCCTGACCAGCGCACCCTGCATTACATGCACCCCTGACTAGCACACCTTGCGTTACAAGCACCCCTGACCAGCGCACCTTGAGTTACACGCACCTCTGACCGCCGCACTGTGCGTTACACGCACCACTGACCGCCGCATTCTACGTTACAAGCAGAATAAATAGTATTAGTTACACACGCCAACAATACCCACAGGGTTATTTCACAAAATGGTGAAGAGTTTGGAGAAGTCAGGAAAAGTGACCAATATAGGACAACATAGCTGATTTGAAAAAAATTCTCCAATTCAGCTCACTTTCCTAATCAGTTATGTTGTCCTAGATTGTTCCCTTCTCCAAACTCTTCACCCTTTTGTGAATAAGCCTGTGAGCGTCTGTTCATTGGTCTTCTTTAGTGACATATTTAACATATGGGATTATTTACACAGACCTGGTGTTTGCTGAAACTGCTTTAAACTATAAAGAAAAGAGTTTCTGTCTTTCTCAGGTCTGAAGCAATACAGAGCAAGAAAGGAAAACTCTTGAAACTTGTCTTTTAAGTATTAGGTTAGTACAATAAAAAGGTATCCCTGCATACCGCAATACTCTCGTATTTTAAATCTTATTTATATATACTTATTTCGTTTTTTTCAGAAGTATGATTAAGTGGTGAAAATTATTAGTGCCCCCCCATTTTTGACTGTGATATCTTATGTGCCCCCCCCCCCCCTATAAATTGTTCCTAGAGTCGCCACTGGATTTCTTTGAGGCATAGTACAGGGCATTCTGCACTTTGATGGTATTGTCCTTACCTTCTTGGCTTTTGACAAATCAAGCCTGGTCAGCATGAACCAGGGTGGGTAGAAGTGACTGCAGTCTTGTAGCTAGCATTATTGCCAACAACTTGAGATCAATATTTAAATGTTCTTGCCCCCCTTGGAAATTATTGAAATCAATGCTCTAGTCATGTCAAGAGACAGAGGCTGGTTTGACAATGCTAGATTACAAAGAGGGAGGAAATATGGAAAAAGGATATTGTAAAAAGAAAAGTAATAGGTGATCGGGAGGCCATCTGGGCCAAGGCATTTTCCAACAGTGGAAGATTTCATAGCAGAAACCAACTCTGATAGAGTAAAATGTTTTGCGAGGGAATCTTGCTGTTCTACAGATAGTTGTTGGAGGCTGAGAGATTCAAAGGGTTTCCAATATCAAGGGAGGTAAGATTATATAGGGATTCATGATAGAAAAGCATAATAAAAAATTACCAGACTGCATATATATGAAAAGAGTTTATTAACACAATATAAAAGGTGCCAGACAGCAGACATTTCAATGAGAGCCATGGAAGCCTATGGCCCCCGTCCCCTCCGTTATGCCTCATAGGCTTCAGGCCACTAGGCCTGAAGCCTATAAGGCAGTAGAGCGACGCAGGACTCGATCACAAATCGATTACCTCACTGTGACCTCCTGCGTCGGATCTCAGGGGTGCGAGGTGACGCGGCGTGGGAAGGCACAGTGAGGTGTTCATGACCGCCTGCCCGGGATGCCATAAGCTGTGATGGAGAGAGGTAAGTATTATTTTTTTTTTTTTTTTATGTACCCTACCCTAATAACAGAGGCACTGGGGGCACTATGGGGGTGGGGGAGAAGCAGAAAGAGGAGGACCACTGAGGACATCATACTAATAAGAGTGGAGAGTCGGCCATTACATAAATTATAAAGAGGGGGCCAATATATTAATAATAAAGAGGGGGCCAATATATTAATAATAAAGAGATGGGCCAATATATTAATAATAAAGAGGGGGCCATTATATTAATAATAAAGAGGGGGCCATTATATTAATAATAAAGAGGGGCCAATATATTAATAACAATACTAATACAGAGGGGGTCATTACATTCATAATAAAGAAGGGGCCATTATATTAATAATAAAGAGGGGGCCAATATATTAATACTAAAGAGGGGGCCATTACATTAATACTAAAGAGGGGGTCATTATATTAATAATAAAGAGGGGACCATTATATTAATTATAAAGAGGGGGCCAATATATTAATAATAAAGAGGGGGCCATTATATTAATAATAAAGAGGGGCCGATATATTAATAATAAAGAGGGGCCAATATATTAATAACAATACTAATACAGAGGGGGTCATTACATTAATAATAAAGAGGGGGCCAATATATTAATACTAAAGAGGGGGCCATTATATTAATAATAAAGAGGGGGATATTACATTAATAATAAAAAGGGGGCCATTACATTAATAACAAAGGGGGCCCAATATATTAATAATAAAGAGGGGGCCATTATATTAATAATAAAGAGGGGCCATTATATTAATAATAAAGAGGGGCCATTATATTAATAACAACACTAATACAGAGGGGGACATTATATTAATAATAAAGAGGGGCCATTATATTAATAACGAAGAGGGGCCAATATATTAATAACAATACTAATACAGAGGGGCCATTATATTAATAATAAAGAGGGGGCCATTATATTAATAATAAAGAGGGGTCCAATATATTCATAATAAAAAGGGGCCATTATATTAATAATAAAGAGGGGCCATTATATTAATAATAAAGAGGGGGCCATTATAATATACAGGGGGAATAATATTATGGGGAATGGGGGACTATCTGTATGGCTCTAGCACAGTATTGGGGGGCAGCAGGATGAGTTGTTGAGACACCAGGAAGAAGAAGATGATAGTAAAGTGAGGAACCTACATTTTTTTCCGTGAAACTCTGCAGAGACGAGAAGCGGCTGAAAGAAGGTATCATGGCGGTCTTATCTCTGAATGAAGACGCTGAGAAAAGAGAGGAGACGTGGCTGGATGTAACAGGTATGGTGCTGTATTCTACTGTATATAATATAATAATGTCCATCCACATATCTGTTTCACGGTAGGGTTGGGAGAGGAGATTGAGAATTTTGCCCACCCTGCCGCAGCCTGGCCGCAGACTTTAGGTCACACTGTGAGTGTTCTGAATTCTGGGGGCTCACACCCATCTACTACATTATCTGTACTCAGAGAGTTATCACTGTGTTATCTGAGGTGTTACATAGGACTGCAGGTGAATCTACTACATTATCTGTACACAGAGAGTTATCACTGTTATCTGTGGTATTACAAAGGACTGCTAGTGATCTACTACAGTATCTGTTAAAAAGGGCGTGCCCGGGGTAGAGGTAGGGAGGCACAATTTTTGGTTTGCCCCGGGTGTTGGCAACCAACCCTACGCCACTGGGTCTAATACATACATCAAAATAAGTGCAGGGAAAAGGCGGCATTCAGAAGAGGAAGACACAAAGGGTGACAGTCCATAGTAAGATCATAATAAAGTGCAAAGTGCAATAATATTCCAACAACTTAAATGTCATTACCCATAATTTGCTTCCTCTGGGATGGCGCCAGCCCTGACGCGCGTTTCGGCGAACCTTCGTCTGGGGGGACGAAGGTTCGCCAAAACGGGCGTCGGGGCTGGCGCCTTCCAGAATCCTTAGGGCGCCTGGTGTGCACGTTTAATGATCATAGAGGAGACTTTGTCTTCCCCTCCCAGAGAAACAGCTAGTTGCCTAATAGTGGCAGTAATTCCCTCTCCAAATATAGATTCTAGGATCTCCCGAAACAGAGATTATTCCCACTGCCTAAGTTTTCCTGGTTCTTCAGGGCCGAGTGCAGGGCATTAAGGTGGGATTGACACTGGGAAAGAGACTGCATGACAGCCACACTATCGTCTATGGACGAAGCCTGGGCCATTTCCAGCGCATATACTCGTTGGCCCACTTGTTGAATTTCCTGCGTCAGTACATCTAGGTTGTGTTTTATCGAGCCCAATGCATCCTCCAGGGATTGTCTAATAAAGCGCTGAGATACAGATAAGCAGCAGGATTCTCCAGCCTCCTCCCTGTCACTTTCCCTGTCGGACATACCCTCTGCTGCGCGGCCGCCAGCCGCCGCCATCTTGGATTCTTTAGAAGCTTTCGTCCCTGCTTGTTTATTCAGGAATTTCATCATTCACTCCAAGGTCTCTGGGTCTGGCTCCCTCCAAGCTAAAAGTAGCGGCATCCACAGCAGTTTAGTGTGCGGAGCTCAGCAAGATGCGGCCATTCAGTTCAGGCGCTAGCTCGGCCCCCTCCCCCGTGTTCCTGCATTTCCAGTTTTAGTTATTTTTATGTTTAAGTTAACCCAGTTTGTCTGCCTTGTCCATGTTCCTGTCAAGTGCCCATTCTATCACCCTGCCTACCAGTTTATCCCATGTCTCCATTCATCTATATTATCTGTGTAAAGTTCAGATCTCAAAACTAGCATTTAAGCCTTAGTGACTGTTCAGGCTGCTCCTGTGGTTTTCCTTCAATTCTCGTTTGTTTTCAGTATCTGAGCTCCCGGTGCTTGCACCAGAGTCCCTGTCTCCAATGGGTCACCTACCCACAATACCGGGATTATCCCAGGAGGTAGCAGTCTGGATTATGGATGCTCCCCCAAAGCAAAGTCCAGATACCTGTTTAGAAGTTAAAGGGTGAGTGATGGGGGAGCACCTGAATAATGCCCTTAGGGTTAGCCTAAAGTCAAACCGGTTGGTTGCCACAGTTTGTCCACACTCACTCATTCGTAACAAATACTAATGATGGTGGTTGTCGGAATGACTACACTACAGAGCCACCTTCTTTTTCTTAGTATCAGTCAATTTACAAGAACCAGTGCCAAGAGCTTTTAATAGAACAGATATTCTTCTCAAGGATCAGATGCTGTGACTAATATGTACATGCACAGATGCCCACACCAACATTGAACCAATCTCACTGACAAACCTGGTTTAGAAAAGTCTTCACAGCCACATACATCAGCAGCCTATCAGTAACTCCAAGAGACAAATGGGGGGAAGTGTCAAATGCAAAAAAGTATACATGAAATTAGATATTGTAGATATATTCTCTAACTACTGATTGGTGAGATCCGACTGCCAACACCCCCGCTGATCAGCTGTTTGAAGAGGCTGTTGTGCTCTGGTGAGCACCACGGTCTCTTCCTATGCCAATGATATCACATTTAAAGTCACATTTCCTGGTTGCAGCTCAGTTCCATTCAGTGAGCCCCTGAGGAGCCAGTGCAGAGGATGGAAGCGGTAGTGGTCTTGATGAGATGCTGTGTGACGGTGTACTCCCTCATGCTGTCACTCTCTAGGGTTTGGTGCAGTGATATGGTGGAGTGAAAAAATAAGGCAAACAGAAGAGCAACAAACATTTTTCAGTACATCCAGTTGTTGTCTGTACAAGGTGTGATGTCTCTATCCCCAGCTGATGAGGTATAATTGCAGGCAAGATAACAGACAATAGCACTCTAGAGAAGTCTTTTTCTCTCTCCAGATTTCCCTTTGCTAACAGCAATAAGTTGGCACTTGTGGTTATAGGTGTCCACTTGTAAAATGCAGGCTGTTGAGTGTGCCTGCCCTGCCTATGATGGGTGACTTAACTTGTTATTCCCTCGGTATAGCTGTAGTGCTGATAACTCTGTTGTCTTTGTAAGCTGCAGCTTGCAGATTTTCTGGTACCCTGGGTCCCAGCAGTCTCCCTTAGGTAGTGGTCCACACAGAGGATCTTTAACTTCAGTCTCAGATAGACATGCTCCCTCCAGGCTTGCTCAGCGAACACTCCCTAGAACTCTCTAGAGCCTCCCTGCAAGCAGGAAGTCAGACCACCCCACCCCTACTAAGAGGGGAGGAATGGAATAATAAGTTCCTTCCCTAATGCCAATGCAGTGTCCCACTCAGTGAAGGTCGTGGGCACCTCAAACTTTTGTATATGTTTATTAACTGTATTTTTATATATAGCTGCAATTTTTATTAATAGGCTGTTAGAGGTTAATACATCTATTCACCCCTAGGTGGTGCTGGCGCCACTTTTATATATATATATATATATATATATATATACAGGGAGTGCAGAATTATTAAGCAAGTTGTATTTTTGAGGATTCATTTTATTATTGAACAACAACCATGTTCTCAATGAACCCAAAAAACTCATTAATATCAAAGCTGAATATTTTTGGAAGTAGTTTTTAGTTTGTTTTTAGTTTTAGCTATTTTAGGGGGATATCTGTGTGTGCAGGTGACTATTACTGTGCATAATTATTAGGCAACTTAACAAAAAACTAATATATACCCATTTCAATTATTTATTTTTACCAGTGAAACCAATATAACATCTCAACATTCACAAATATACATTTCTGACATTCAAAAACAAAACAAAAACAAATCAGTGACCAATATAGCCACCTTTCTTTGCAAGGACACTCAAAAGCCTGCCATCCATGGATTCTGTCAGTGTTTTGATCTGTTCACCATCAACATTGCGTGCAGCAGCAACCACAGCCTCCCAGACACTGTTCAGAGAGGTGTACTGTTTTCCCTCCTTGTAAATCTCACATTTGATGATGGACCACAGGTTCTCAATGGGGTTCAGATCAGGTGAACAAGGAGGCCATGTCATTAGATTTTCTTCTTTTATACCCTTTCTTGCCAGCCACGCTGTGGAGTACTTGGACGCGTGTGATGGAGCATTGTCCTGCATGAAAATCATGTTTTTCTTGAAGGATGCAGACTTCTTCCTGTACCACTGCTTGGTAGGTGTCTTCCAGAAACTGGCAGTAGGACTGGGAGTTGAGCTTGACTCCATCCTCAACCCGAAAAGGCCCCACAAGCTCATCTTTGATGATACCAGCCCAAACCAGTACTCCACCTCCACCTTGCTGGCATCTGAGTCGGACTGGAGCTCTCTGCCCTTTACCAATCCAGCCATGGGCCCATCCATCTGGCCCATCAAGACTCACTCTCATTTCATCAGTCCATAAAACCTTAGAAAAATCAGTCTTGAGATATTTCTTGGCCCAGTCTTGACGTTTCAGCTTGTGTGTCAGCCTTTCTTACCTTGGCCATGTCTCTGAGTATTGCACACCTTGTGCTTTTGGGCACTCCAGTGATGTTGCAGCTCTGAAATATGGCCAAACTGGTGGCAAGTGGCATCTTGGCAGCTGCACGCTTGACTTTTCTCAGTTCATGGGCAGTTATTTTGCGCCTTGGTTTTTCCACACGCTTCTTGCGACCCTGTTGACTATTTTGAATGAAACGCTTGATTGTTCGATGATCACGCTTCAGAAGCTTTGCAATTTTAAGTGTGCTGCATCCCTCTGCAAGATATCTCACTATTTTTGACTTTTCTGAGCCTGTCAAGTCCTTCTTTTGACCCATTTTGCCAAAGGAAAGGAAGTTGCCTAATAATTATGCACACCTGATATAGGGTGTTGATGTCATTAGACCACACCCCTTCTCATTACAGAAATGCACATCACCTAATATGCTTAATTGGTAGTAGGCTTTCGAGCCTATACAGCTTGGAGTAAGACAACATGCATAAAGAGGATGATGTGGTCAAAATACTAATTTGCCTAATAATTCTGCACGCAGTGTATATATATATATATATAGCTGGGGGTGAGTCTAGGACTGGAGAAGGAAGGAAAATGGATCAGAGTTATTTAGTTGTTGTGAGCAGTAGAACAGGCCTAGTCCACCATGTAGATGCCATATTAGCCCCTTGGCTCTGGCTAGGTCAAGGGAGCACAAAGAAGAAGAACAATATTCCAGCAGCATAGCACAGACCATTGAGTCTACCTCTGGTATAAAGTAAGTCTAGTGGAGATTAGAGCTACATTAGCCAAGGGACTTCACAAGCAACAGTGACCAGGGGGAACCTAAAAGTACCTGGACACAGCCGGATGATTAATGTGCAAAATTATCCTTTACCACGCGCCTCTATGGACATAGTGGACCGTAATTCTTCAGTGAGCATCCTTTCCAAAGAATGGAGCAGAAGCCCTGTGGATTGCTACTGACCAGTAAGAGATATTATATCCAGTACCTAAGTGCTAAAGTGTGGACAAAGTATAGCCAGATATAGAGAGAAAGGAAACTCCTCGAATTACCAAGCCTGTTACAAGGAATACAGCTGAACCAATATTTATATTAATGTTTTAGCATATGAATGAACTGTACCAACTACCTGAAGACAGAGAATTGATCAAGTAAAGTTCAACTGTTTAACTACTACTGACTCCTCATTCGTCCTACCACCTTAATTTGCACCTAACTGTGCTGGCGTCACGAACAACCGGGGTCCCAGCCTCCAAAGCACCCTACACACACCTACACCATCAAGGACACCTCAACTACCATCTGGCTGGTGATCCCTGTACTAGAGAGTGCCCCGGAGGATTCAGTGCTGTCTTCCCCATCACTGCACGCCGGCCCAGGGAGCTACAGAACAGTGAGTAGAACTACTACCCCCATCGACTCACCATGCACTGTACCTCACGTGTTTCCCCTGCTGTCTAGTTCGCTGCACCAACAATAGCTTATAATCCCTGAAGCATACGACAGATGTATAAAACATAAAATGACACTATAACATATAATAAAAAAAATTGCAGATACTCTATCAAGGGTATTGCACCATTTAACTGGTAAAACAACTGCACTGCTGAAGTGCATGCACCAATTGGCTGTCTAGTAGCGCCTCTCTGCAGTGCTACTTGATCTGTGCAGTGTCAAGATGAGCTTCTTCTTTGTGCATTAGGCGAGGGCAGCTCTATGTTATCTTTCTGGTACACTGTGGGGCACATTTATTAAGCATTTACACCACTATTGTCACATAAGAAAGTTGCAAATTATTGTGCATGCCATATTTACAGCATAATTTATGATTTTCACTGCTCTCACCACATTTGCAAAGTGTAGAAAAAAGTGGATGGGATGTAAGACAGTGAACCGTGGAGGGACCCCCAGGATACAGCGAAGTCACAGACGAGAAAAGCGACACCAACGCCAGCATTCGTGAAAAAAATAGAAACTTTACTGAACAGTATAATTAAACACAATCTCAAATGTAGTGAAAATGTCCTGAAGTTACATACGCTCGGCTACCCTAGAGAACGGGAATAATTGTGTGGGATGCAAGATACAGACGACCCGCGGTGCAGCACAAGAGCTCACAATCTTAAAGGTATATACTATAATTTTCCCTTCCCTTGTTCCCAAACGACACTGTTGCACGTGTCCTTAATTCTCCCAGCCTAGACACTGGAGTAGCTTTGTAACACAGTCCTTGTAGCACAATCCTTGTGACATGATCCTTTCAACCTGCTGCACACAGAATCCCTATCTATCTGACTAAATGCAGGCATGAATCACAGTCTCTCATATGTCCAGGCTCCCACAATTTACTGCTCACAGTCATCAGTCACTTCCAACAGTGACCCTGGCCACTCCAAGTCCCACTATCGCGAGGATGGCACTCGATGCTGTCTCCCAGTCTTTGTCGAAACATGTCTGCTCCGCTCACATTTCCTGCTTCTTCTCAACAGCAGCATAAGTCATCAGCTCCACCTCTTATGCATATTCAATCACTTAGCAAAACTTAACTGTGTGGAGGAACAGCGGCCTCTAGTTGTTAAAACTGCACAATGACAACTAACAAGTAAAAAATTCACATCAACAGAATTAGAAACTGTATTTAAGCAATAGTGGACGTTTCACCCTCTTACAGGGACATAATAAGAGGGACGTGGCCTTCTACTTCCCATCACAATTACTATCATTTTTTCCAGAAACTGGTATAACTCATAGTTCATATTTACAGCAGTTCTTAGCTACCATAGACTTGAATTTCTGGTGCACAGTCTGCCTTTAAAGCCTCATGCACACGACGGTATTTTTTTGCGGTCCGCAAAAACGGGTTCCGTTTTTTCGTCCGTGGGTCTTCCTTGATTTTTGGAGGATCCACGGACATGAAAAAAAAAGTCGTTTTGGTGTCCGCCTCGCCGTGCGGAGCCAAACGGATCCGTCCTGAATTACAATGCAAGTCAATGGGGACGGATCCGTTTGACGTTGACACAATATGGTGCAATTTCAAACGGATCCTTCCCCCATTGACTTTCAATGTAAAGTCAGGAGTTAATATATCATAGATCGGAGTTTTCTCCAATCCGATGGTATATTTTAACTTGAAGCGTCCCCATCACCATGGGAACGCCTCTATGTTAGAATATACCGTCGGATTTGAGTTACATCGTGAAACTCAAATCCGACAGTATATTCTAACACAGAGGCGTTCCCATGGTGATGGGGACGCTTCAGGTTAGAATATACTAAAAGAACTGTGTACATGACTGCCCCCTGCTGCCTGGTAGGTGCTGCCAGGCAGGAGGGGGCAGCCCCCCCCCTGTAGTTAACACATTGGTGGCCAGTGCGGCCGCCTCCCCTCCCTCCCCTGTAGTTAACTCATTGGTGGCCAGTGGGCCCCCCTCCCTCCCCTGTAGTTAACTCATTGGTGGCCAGTGCGGCCGCCCCCCCTCCCTCCCCTGTAGTTAACTCATTGGTGGCCAGTGCAGCTGGCCCCCATCCCTCCCCTGTAGTTAACTTGTTGGTGGCCAGTGGGCCCCCCCCCTCCCCTGTAGTTAACTCGTTGGTGGCCAGTGGGCCTTCTCCCCTCCCTCCACCTCCTAATTAAAATCTCCCCCCTATCATTGGTGGCAGCGGAGTGTACCGATCGGAGTCCCAGTTTAACCACTTCAGCCCCCAGTGCTTAAACACCCTGAAAGACCAGGCCACTTTTTACACTTCTGACCTACACTACTTTCACCGTTTATTGCTCGGTCATGCAACTTACCACCCAAATGAATTTTACCTTCTTTTCTTCTCACTAATAGAGCTTTCATTTGGTGGTATTTCATTGCTGCTGACATTTTTACTTTTTTTGTTATTAATCGAAATTTAACAATTTTTTTGCAAAAAAATGACATTTTTCACTTTCAGTTGTAAAATTTTGCAAAAAAAACGAGATCCATATAGAAATTTTGCTCTAAATTTATAGTTCTACATGTCTTTGATAAAAAAAAAATGTTTGGGTAAAAAAAAAATGGTTTGGGTAAAAGTTATAGCGTTTACAAACTATGGTACAAAAATGTGAATTTCCGCTTTTTGAAGCAGCTCTGACTTTCTGAGCACCTGTCATGTTTCCTGAGGTTCTACAATGGCCAGACAGTACAATCACCCCACAAATGACCCCATTTCGGAAAGTACACACCCTAAGGTATTCGCTGATGGGCATAGTGAGTTCATAGAACTTTTTATTTTTTGTCACAAGTTAGCGGAAAATGATGATTTTTTATTTATTTTTTTTCTTACAAAGTCTCATATTCCACTAACTTGTGACAAAAAATAAAAACTTCTATGAACTCACTATGCCCATCACGAAATACCTTGGGGTCTCTTCTTTCCAAAATGGGGTCACTTGTGGGGTAGTTATACTGCCCTGGCATTCTAGGGGCCCAAATGTGTGGTAAGGAGTTTGAAATCAAATTCTGAAAAAAATGACCTGTCAAATCCGAAAGGTGCTCTTTGGAATATGGGCCCCTTTGCCCACCTAGGCTGCAAAAAAGTGTCACACATCTGGTATCTCCGTACTCAGGAGAAGGTGGGGAATGTGTTTTGGGGTGTCATTTTATATATACCCATGCTGGGTGAGAGAAATATCTTGGCAAAAGACAACTTTTCCCATTTTTTTATACAAAGTTGGCATTTGACCAAGATATTTATCTCACCCAGCATGGGTATATATAAAATGACACCACAAAACACATTCCCCACCTTCTCCTGAGTACGGAGATACCAGATGTGTGACACTTTTTTGCAGCCTAGGTGGGCAAAGGGGCCCATATTCCAAAGAGCACCTTTCGGATTTGACAGGTCATTTTTTTCAGAATTTGATTTCAAACTCCTTACCACACATTTGGGCCCCTAGAATGCCAGGGCAGTATAACTACCCCACAAGTGACCCCATTTTGGAAAGAAGACACCCCAAGGTATTCCGTGAGGGGCATGGCGAGTTACTAGAATTTTTTATTTTTTGTCACAAGTTAGTGGAAAATGATGATTTATTTTTTTTTTTTTTTTTTCATACAAAGTCTCATATTCCACTAACTTGTGACAAAAAATAAAAACTTCCATGAACTCACTATGCCCATCAGCGAATACCTTGGGGTCTCTTCTTTCCAAAATGGGGTCACTTGTGGGGTAGTTATACTGCCCTGGCATTCTAGGGGCCCAAATGTGTGGTAAGGAGTTTGAAATCAAATTCAGTAAAAAATGACCTATGAAATCCAAAAGGTGCTCTTTGGAATGTGGGCCCCTTTGCCCACCTAGGCTGCAAAAAAGTGTCACACATCTGGTATCCCCGTACTCAGGAGAAGTTGAGGAATGTGTTTTGGGGTGTCTTTTTACATATACCCATGCTGGGTGAGATAAATATCTTGGTCAAATGCCAACTTTGTATAAAAAAATGGGAAAAGTTGTCTTTTGCCAAGATATTTCTCTCACCCAGCATGGGTATATGTAAAATGACACCCCAAAACACATTCCCCACCTTCTCCTGAGTACGGAGATACCAGATGTGTGACACTTTTTTGCAGCCTAGGTGGGCAAAGGGGCCCATATTCCAAAGAGCACCTTTCGGATTTGACAGGTCATTTTTTTCAGAATTTGATTTCAAACTCCTTACCACACATTTGGGCCCCTAGAATGCCAGGGCAGTATAACTACCCCACAAGTGACCCCATTTTGGAAAGAAGACACCCCAAGGTATTCCGTGAGGGGCATGGCAAGTTCCTAGAATTTTTTATTTTTTGTCACAAGTTAGTGGAAAATGATGATTTTTTTTTTTTTTTTTTTTCATACAAAGTCTCATATTCCACTAACTTGTGACAAAAAATAAAAAGTTCCATGAACTCACTATGCCCATCAGCGAATACCTTGGGTTCTCTTCTTTCCAAAATGGGGTCACTTGTGGGGTAGTTATACTGCCCTGGCATTCTAGGGGCCCAAATGTGTGGTAAGGAGTTTGAAATCAAATTCAGTAAAAAATGACCTATGAAATCCAAAAGGTGCTCTTTGGAATGTGGGCCCCTTTGCCCACCTAGGCTGCAAAAAAGTGTCACACATCTGGTATCTCCGTACTCAGGAGAAGGTGGGGAATGTGTTTTGGGGTGTCATTTTATATATACCCATGCTGGGTGAGAGAAATATCTTGGCAAAAGACAACTTTTCCCATTTTTTTATACAAAGTTGGCATTTGACCAAGATATTTATCTCACCCAGCATGGGTATATATAAAATGACACCCCAAAACACATTCCCCACCTTCTCCTGAGTACGGAGATACCAGATGTGTGACACTTTTTTGCAGCCTAGGTGGGCAAAGGGGCCCATATTCCAAAGAGCACCTTTCGGATTTGACAGGTCATTTTTTTCAGAATTTGATTTCAAACTCCTTACCACACATTTGGGCCCCTAGAATGCCAGGGCAGTATAACTACCCCACAAGTGACCCCATTTTGGAAAGAAGACACCCCAAGGTATTCCGTGAGGGGCATGGCGAGTTCCTAGAATTTTTTATTTTTTGTCACAAGTTAGTGGAAAATGATGATTTTTTTTTTTTTTTTTTTTTTCATACAAAGTCTCATATTCCACTAACTTGTGACAAAAAATAAAAACTTCCATGAACTCACTATGCCCATCAGCGAATACCTTGGGGTCTCTTCTTTCCAAAATGGGGTCACTTGTGGGGTAGTTATACTGCCCTGGCATTCTAGGGGCCCAAATGTGTGGTAAGGAGTTTGAAATCAAATTCAGTAAAAAATGACCTATGAAATCCAAAAGGTGCTCTTTGGAATGTGGGCCCCTTTGCCCACCTAGGCTGCAAAAAAGTGTCACACATCTGGTATCCCCGTACTCAGGAGAAGTTGAGGAATGTGTTTTGGGGTGTCTTTTTACATATACCCATGCTGGGTGAGATAAATATCTTGGTCAAATGCCAACTTTGTATAAAAAAATGGGAAAAGTTGTCTTTTGCCAAGATATTTCTCTCACCCAGCATGGGTATATGTAAAATGACACCCCAAAACACATTCCCCACCTTCTCCTGAGTACGGAGATACCAGATGTGTGACACTTTTTTGCAGCCTAGGTGGGCAAAGGGGCCCATATTCCAAAGAGCACCTTTCGGATTTGACAGGTCATTTTTTTCAGAATTTGATTTCAAACTCCTTACCACACATTTGGGCCCCTAGAATGCCAGGGCAGTATAACTACCCCACAAGTGACCCCATTTTGGAAAGAAGACACCCCAAGGTATTCCGTGAGAGGCATGGCAAGTTCCTAGAATTTTTTATTTTTTGTCACAAGTTAGTGGAAAATGATGATTTTTTATTTTTTTTTTTTTTCATACAAAGTCTCATATTCCACTAACTTGTGACAAAAAATAAAAACTTCCATGAACTCACTATGCCCATCAGCGAATACCTTGGGGTCTCTTCTTTCCAAAATGGGGTCACTTGTGGGGTAGTTATACTGCCCTGGCATTCTAGGGGCCCAAATGTGTGGTAAGGAGTTTGAAATCAAATTCAGTAAAAAATGACCTATGAAATCCAAAAGGTGCTCTTTGGAATGTGGGCCCCTTTGCCCACCTAGGCTGCAAAAAAGTGTCACACATCTGGTATCCCCGTACTCAGGAGAAGTTTAGGAATGTGTTTTGGGGTGTCTTTTTACATATACCCATGCTGGGTGAGATAAATATCTTGGTCAAATGCCAACTTTGTATAAAAAAATGGGAAAAGTTGTCTTTTGCCAAGATATTTCTCTCACCCAGCATGGGTATATGTAAAATGACACCCCAAAACACATTCCCCACCTTCTCCTGAGTACGGAGATACCAGATGTGTGACACTTTTTTGCAGCCTAGGTGGGCAAAGGGGCCCATATTCCAAAGAGCACCTTTCGGATTTCACTGGTCATTTTTTACAGAATTTGATTTCAAACTCCTTACCACACATTTGGGCCCCTAGAATGCCAGGGCAGTATAACTACCCCACAAGTGACCCCATTTTGGAAAGAAGAGACCCCAAGGTATTCGCTGATGGGCATAGTGAGTTCATGGAAATTTTTATTTTTTGTCACAAGTTAGTGGAATATGAGACTTTGTATGAAAAAAAAAAAAAAAAAAATCATCATTTTCCACTAACTTGTGACAAAAAATAAAAAATTCTAGGAACTTGCCATGCCCCTCACGGAATACCTTGGGTGTCTTCTTTCCAAAATGGGGTCACTTGTGGGGTAGTTATACTGCCCTGGCATTTTCCAGGGGCCCTAATGTCTGGTAAGTAGGTAAATGACCTGTGAAATCCGAAAGGTGCTCTTTGGAATGTGGGCCCCTTTGCCCACCTAGGCTGCAAAAAAGTGTCACACATCTGGTATCTCCGTACTCAGGAGAAGGTGGGGAATGTGTTTTGGGGTGTCATTTTACATATACCCATGCTGGGTGAGAGAAATATCTTGGCAAAAGACAACTTTTCCCATTTTTTTTATACAAAGTTGGCATTTGACCAAGATATTTATCTCACCCAGCATGGGTATATGTAAAATGACACCCCAAAACATATTCCCCAACTTCTGCTGAATACGGAGATACCACATGTGTGACACTTTTTTGCAGCCTAGGTGGGCAAAGGTGCCCAAATTCCTTTTAGGAGGGCATTTTTAGACATTTGGATACCAGACTTCTTCTCACGCTTTGGGGCCCCTAAAATGCCAGGGCAGTATAAATACCCCACATGTGACCCCATTTTGGAAAGAAGACACCCCAAGGTATTCAATGAGGGGCATGGCGAGTTCATTGAAAACAAAAATTTTGGCACAAGTTAGCGGAAATAGATTTTTTTGATTTTGTTCTCACAAAGTCTCCCTTTCCGCTAACTTGGGACAAAAATTTCAATCTTTCATGGACTCAATATGCCCCTCAGCGAATACCTTGGGGTGTCTTCTTTCCAAAATGGTGTTATTTGTGGGGTGTTTGTACTGCCCTGGCATTTGAGGGTCTCCGCAATCATTACATGTATGCCCAGCATTAGGAGTTTCTGCTATTCTCCTTATATTGAGCATACGGGTAATGAGATTTTTTTTTTCCGTTCAGCCTCTGGGCTGAAAGAAAAAAATGAACGGCACAGATTTCTTCATTCGCATCGATCAATGTGGATGAAAAAATCTCTGCCAAAAAAAGAAAAAGGAGGGGAAAGGCGTCTGCCAGGACATAGGAGCTCCGCCCAACATCCATACCCACTTCAGCTCGTATGCCCTGGCAAACCAGATTTCTCCATTCACATCAATCGATGTGGATGAATAAATCATTGCCGGGATTTTTTTTTTTATATATACAAAGTGTTTGCCAAAGTATATGAACACCGCCACCTCCTCAGCTCATATGCCTCGGCAAACGTATCTTTTACTGCAGAGGAGAAATCTCGTCTTGCAGCGCCGCATACACCGACTTGCGTGTAATCTGACAGCAGCGCAATGCTTCTGTCCGAATGCACATCAGTGCTGCAGCTAGTCGATCGGTTGGTCCACCTGAAAGGTAAAAAAAACAAAACAAAAAAGAAAAAACCAGGCCGCAAAGCAATAACTTTATTAACTGTTAAACAGAACATAGAAACTTTTTTTAAACTTTTTTAACTGAACATTTAACTTTTTTACTTACCGGTATTTTTTTTTTTGTTTATTTTTTTTTACCTTTTATAGAACAAACCTCTCCTTCCCCATGGGACAATGTGCAAAGCGCAAATCGCCCAAAGATGTGGCGAAGTACGTTATGCACTTTATCCCAGGTGAAAGGAGAGGTTTGCAGCAGCTGTGAGTGAATGGGCCCTAATAGCCCTGTGTGCCTGTCCTGGTGAGATGTGATCCCTATGCTAGGTGTACCTGTGTGTGGTACTTCCGGAAACACTCTCCATAGCATAGGGCAGGGTGGTCAGCACAGTCAGGACAGAAATAGCGGGTGTCACGCCTTATTCCACTCCTGCTACAGACACGACATCTTTTTCGGGGTGACGGTTGGGTTGAGGTACCAGGAACGACACTGGGGAAATGTCGCTCGTGTAGACGGCTAACTACACTGGTGGATGGGGCTACGGAACCTCCTGGGTAAAGGAGGTTCTCGATGATCTCTTCCTGGAATTTGAGGAAGGATCCTGTTCTCCCAGCCTTACTGTAGAGAACAAAACTATTGTAGAGCGCCAATTGAATTAAATATACAGACACCTTCTTATACCAGCGTCTGGTTCTGCGGGAAACTAAATACGGAGACAACATCTGGTCATTGAGGTCCACCCCTCCCATGAGCGCATTATAGTCGTGGACACAGAGGGGCTTTTCAATGACACGGGTTGCTCGCTCAATTTGGATTGTCGTGTCTGCGTGAATGGAGGAGAGCATGTAAACGTCACGCTTGTCTCTCCATTTCACCGCGAGCAGTTCTTCGTTACACAAGGCAGCCCTCTGCCCCCTTGCAAGACGGGTGGTTACAAGCCGTTGGGGGAAGCCCACACGACTAGTTCGCGCGGTGCCACAGGCGCAAATCCGTTCTAGAAACAAATGCCTAAAGAGGGCCACACTTGTGTAGAAATTGTCCACATAAAGATGGTACCCCTTGCCGAATAAGGGTGACACCAAGTCCCAGACTGTCTTCCCACTGCTCCCCAGGTAGTCAGGGCAACCGACCGGCTCCAGGGTCTGATCTTTTCCCTCATAGATCCGAAATTTGTGGGTATAGCCTGTGGCCCTTTCACAGAGCTTATACAATTTGACCCCATACCGGGCACGCTTGCTTGGGATGTATTGTTTGAAGCCAAGGCGCCCGGTAAAATGTATTAGGGACTCGTCTACGCAGATGTTTTGCTCAGGGGTATACAAATCTGCAAATTTCAGGTTGAAATGGTCTATAAGGGGCCGAATTTTGTGGAGCCGGTCAAAAGCAGGGTGGCCTCTGGGACGGGAGGTGGTATTGTCGCTAAAATGCAGAAAACGTAGGATGGTCTCAAATCGTGTCCTGGACATAGCAGCAGAGAACATGGGCATGTGATGAATTGGGTGCGTTGACCAATATGACCGCAATTCATGCTTTTTTGTCAGGCCCATGTTGAGGAGAAGGCCCAAAAAAAGTCCAAGAGCTCCGCAGTCAAGAACAGCTCAAAAAATCCCAGGGCCGAACCGATTTGAGCCGTCTCAACCCGAACTCCAGACTGGGCGGTGAAAGGGGGAACTACTGGTGCGGCTGAAGTTGGTGACTACCAATCAGGATTTGCCAGCACCTCAGGGACTCTAGGGGCTCTACGGGCCCGTCTTTGCGGTGGCTGCGACGGGGTAACTATTGCACGTGCCACCGTACCAGCTTCAACTGCCCTTCTGGTGCTCGCTACTTCACCATGTTGTACGGCAGTGCTGGTACTAGGTCCAGGAAGGGCTGCGCTGCTGGTGTATGCCTCACCACGTGATCCGGCAGCGACAGCCCCACTCTGCTGCTCTTGAAGCGGATCCTGCGTAACCTGTGGTCTAGCGACATGGGGCCGGGTTCGCCTGGTGCTGCCAGGGACCTCCACCTCCTCGTCCGAACTTTGGGTCAGAGAGCCACTGCTTTCCACAGGTTCATATTCTGACCCGCTAGATTCGTCAGATGAGGGTTCCCACTCCTCATCCGACTGGGTCAGAATCCTGTAGGCCTCTTCAGAAGAATACCCCCTGTTTGACATTTTGGACTACTAAATTTAGGGGTATTCCCTGAGACTACCCAAGAAAAAAAGCAAACCTGTCTTACAAAGGGGAGGCTAGCGAAGTACCGGAGGCTGCTGCGGTTGATAAAAAATATCAAAACTGATTTTTTTATCGCCGCAGTGCGTGTAAAATGAATGTGCAGTGATCAAAAAATATATATTTTTTGTCACTGCGGTGGGGCGGGCGTGGGTGAACGCACGTGTGGGCGACCGATCAGGCCTGATCGGGCAAACACTGCGTTTTGGGTGGAGGGCGAGCTAAGGTGACACTAATACTATTATAGATCTGACCGTGATCAGTTTTGATCACTTACAGATACTATAAAAGTACAAATGCTGATTAGCGATACGCTAAACAGCGAATAAAAGTGACTGCGGTGCGGTGGGGTGGGCGCTAACTGACGCTAACTACCTAACCAAGGGGCCTAAACTATCCCTAAAACCTAACAGCCAATACCAGTGAAAAAAAAAAAGTGACAGTTTACACTGATCACTTTTTTTCCTTTCACTAGTGATTGACAGGGGCGATCAAAGGGGTGATCAAAGGGTTAATTGGGGTGCAGGTGGGTGATCTGGGGCTAAGGTGTAGTGTTGGTGTACTCACAGTTCAGTCTGCTCCTGTGCTGGATCCAACCGACGAAAAGGACCAGCACAGGAGCAGACAAGCCATATAACAGATCATATTTACTAATATGATCTGTTATATGACTTTGGATTGGATTTTTTGAAAATCGCCAGCCTGCCAGCCAATGATCGTTGCTGGCAGGCTGGTGACGAAATACTTCTTTTAATTTTGCCGGCCCGCGATGCGCATGCGCGGGACGGCTTTGAGCGAAATCTCGCGTCTCGCGAGATGACGCGTATATGCGTGACTCTGCGCAGCGCTGCCACCTCCGGAACGCAATCCTGCGTTAGGCGGTCCGGAGGTGGTTAATCGCTGGGGCTCCGATCGGTAACCATGGCAACCAGGACGCTACTGCAGTCCCGGTTGCCATGGTTACTTGTAGAACCATTATACTTACCTGCGAGCTGCTGCGATATCTGCGTCCGGCTGGGAGCTCCTCCTACTGGTAAGTGACATGACCTGTCACTTACCAGTAGGAGGAGCTCCCGGCCGGACGCAGACATCGCAGCTCGCAGGTAAGTATAATGGTTCTACAAATTGCTAAGTAACCATGGCAACCGGGACTGCAGTAGCGTCCTGGTTGCCATGGTTACCGATCGGAGCCCCAGCGATTAAACTGGGACTCCGATCGGTACACTCTGCTGCCACCAATGATAGGGGGGAGATTTTAATTAGGAGGGGGAGCGAGGGGAGAAGGCCCACTGGCCACCAACGAGTTAACTACAGGGGAGGGAGGGGGGGGGCCCACTGGCCACCAGCGAGTTAACTACAGGGGAGGGAGGGGGGCCGGCCGCACTGGCCACCAATGAGTTAACTACAGGGGAGGGAGGGGGGGGCCGGCCGCACTGGCCACCAATGAGTTAACTACAGGGGAGGGAGGGGGGCCCACTGGCCACCAATGAGTTAACTACAGGGGAGGGGGGGGGGGGCGGCCGCACTGGCCACCAATGTGTTAACTACAGGGGGAACGCCTCTGTGTTAGAATATACTGTCGGTTCTGAGTTTTCACGAAGTGAAAACTCAGCTATGAAAAAGCTTTTATGCAGATGGATCTTCGGATCCGTCTGTATAAAAAGTAACCTACGGCCACGGATCACGGACACGGATGCCAATCTTGTGTGCATCCGTGTTCTTTCACGGACCCATTGACTTGAATGGGTCCGTAAACCGTTGTCCGTCAAAAAAATAGGACAGGTCATATTTTTTTGACGGACAGGATACACGGATCACGGTCTCGGCTGCAAAACGGTGCATTTTCCGATTTTTCCACGGACCCATTGAAAGTCAATGGGTCCGCGAAAAAAAATGGAAAACGGCACAACGGCCACGGATGCACATAACGGTCGTGTGCATGAGGCTTAAGATGTGCCAAAAATATCAAGAAGCCTGAGTCTTCCAGAGTGGTTATCTTGCTGATAGACAGGAGTCTAGAGCAGGGAACTCCTAGGCATCTAGGAGGCTGCTGTAGATATTAAACTATCGCACGGGAGGATTTGCAAGGTCTATGAGAAGTGTGTGCCTTTGCATACATTTGGCGCATCCTCCGGAAGAGCAAAGGGAATCAAGACCATTGAAGAAAATGCCGGTCTTGAAAAATGTTTCCCTAAATGGTTTTGAATTAGCCATAATTGAACAGATAAACAATAACTTATAACTTAAAATAATTAAACAATATATGAAACATGAAGACTTGTACTAAAACTAGAAAATAGTTGTAAAGTTTCCATAATTAACCATATTTAAATAAAATGTTTCTCCACATGACCAGACTTGATGTATTTATCAAGTATAGTCATTATTTTTCTATGCAAATTGTGACTGCATAATTTCTTGCTAATTAATGTTACTATTTTGGAAGTGTACACATGTCACCTATTAAGAACATTTAAAAGCTGAACATTTCTATTTTCTATAGTTCTAAAAATACAGTTTGAAAGTTACAAACAGGGTGCTACAAAACATATGTGGATCTGCTGTGCCACTTGAACGGATTTAGATTAAGGCTACTCTTAAGACGTTTTCTAAGTGGCTCCCCTGGTATTCACCCTATAACTCCTATACATGGATCTGTACTTCACTGCAGGGTAGACAATAGGCTGCTACATCTTGGAGTAATCGTTCAAGTGGCCCCTACCCACAGGGTCAAGAGTCACTGGTGCAGAGCACTGAGGGATCAGGAAAAACTGTAGTCAGGGACAGGCCAAGGTCAGGGCATGCACAGTCCATGCAATCCAATAAACAGTCACAGATCAAAGTGGGCAGCTCAGAGTCACAACATAGAACAGAAAGAGGCCAGGTCAGACAGCAAAGGGTTAAATCCAGGAAAGAGGCCAGAGTGAGTACACACACTAGCAGATGTAGAACAGCACACATTAGCAGGACAATATCGTACTAGATTCTATTGCTCACCCACTCTCCCACAGGGGAAGGTGCCTTAAGTACTCCTGGGTGGCCTGGGGAAGATTAGGGATTACATGCACAGGCCATGTAGGAGCCATAAGGAGAGTGCAAGCACCCTACGGTCTATGAGAGGTGTTGCCAGCAAGAAGCAGGCCGTAGCCTGCAAAAAAGAACAGACAGACTTCTCTGGTGGTAAGGCCACCTGGGAATGAGAAAATAAATGGCAGCAGGTTCCAGCCACCAGAGAAATAGAACAGGGAAGCAGGTGAGCAGAGTGGTTGTCACGGCGTTCCGAAGGTGCACTCGGTCCCCCATTGCCCGCAGAACTGTTGCTTAGCTTTTGGAATGAGGTTCTGTGTTTGACCTCATTCCCAGGGCGGCTTTACTAGCTGGGTGGCTCCCTGCTCCTAGTCTGCCTTGAGCGCCGAGCTGATCACTCGGTGCTCGACTGGTTGGTCTGTCGGTCATGTGACGCTGGCCACGTCACATGACCCTCACTCCCCACTATAAATACAGGCAGCCTGCTGGCTACAGGTTGCCTGTTAATTTCTAGGTTCCTGGCTATTTGTTGGACTACTGAATATTTACCTGATCCTGTTCCTTGACGATCCTCTGCCTGCTCCTCCTGTACTGCGCATACATCCTGGTTTTGTGACCTCGGCTCCCACCTGACTACTCTCTTAGGACTCCTCTTGTACTTCGCTACTCTCCTGGTATTTGACCCCGGCTTCTCCTGACCATTCTTTGCTTAATCCGTTGTACTGCGTAGCTCTCTTGGTTCTAACCCGGTCCGTTCATGTTCCGTATTTTGTCTTGTCTGTCTTCCCTGCACATATCCTAAGTTAGGGACTGCCGTCCAGTTGTCCCCTGTCATCAGGACTCGTGAGGCAAGTAGGCAGGGCCAGGGGTGAGGGTGGAGCGCAGTGGTCACTACCCTTCCCCCTGTGTGTGTGTGGACGTGACCGTTACAGATTAACAGGCCCAATAACCACTGTATCATGAATCCTCTTATTACCCTGACTGACCATGTCTCTAACTTGACACAGAGGGTGCAGGAGCTAGGAGAGAAACTCCGTTCTTGTGAGTTAGGGCAAGGTTCTACCACTCCTCTGTCCTCCAGTCCATATTTTGAACCCCAGATCAAGCTCCCAGAACCCTTTTCTGAAGACCGGAAGAGGTTTCTCTCCTTTAAGGAGAATTGCAAACTCTACTTCCGTTTGCGCCCCGTGTCCTCCGGTCCCGAGAGCCAACGCGTGGGGATTATCATTTCTCTACTACAGGGTGATCCCCAGGACTGGGCATTTTCGTTACCTCCTGGGGCCAGTTGTCTAACTTCTGTGGAGGGTTTTTTTCAGGCCCTGGGTACCCTCTATGACGAACCAGACAGGGCCCTGGTAGCCGAGACAGCTCTTAGGGCACTGGTTCAGGGCCATCTCCCTGCGGAGGAGTATTGCACCCAATTCAGATGGTGGTGTGTCCCCTCAGGATGGAATGAACCAGCCCTGAAGAGTCAGTTTAGGTCTGGTCTATCTGATAATTTAAAAGATCTATTGGTCAATTACCAAATTCCTGAGACCTTAGAGGAGATGATGACCCTAGTTGTCCGACTTGACAGACGAGTTAGAGAGAGACGACAAGAACGACAGTTCTGTTCTCAGATGGTGGTCCAGCCAGAGGCCTTTTCCAGGGACAACACTGAGGTCTCCACCGAGGAACCCATGCAGGTTGGCATGACCCGGGGTAATCTTCATCGCAGACGCGGAGAGTGCTTCTACTGTGGAGATCCTGGCCATTGGATCAACAAGTGTCCTAAGAGGGACCTCTCTGACAAGTCTTCTAAGGCAAGACAACCTAAAGACCAGGTACACCCTGATTTTTCTAAAGGTAAGCTTTTGGTACCCATAACAATTTCTCTGGGGGTTAATAAGTGGCCGGGTAAGGCCTTTATTGACTCCGGTTCAGCGGCCAGCTTTATTGACTTTGAGTTTGCTTGTAAATTGGGTATTCCAATGTTTGCTTTACCTACACCTATCCATGTCATGGCTATTGATGCTACTCCCCTGATTGGTGCTACGGTGAGGTCATGTACCTCTGAAATTTCTCTGTCCGTGGGTGTGTGCCACTCTGAGAGATGTTCTCTTCTAGTCCTGGAGAACCTACCGGTTGAGGTGGTACTAGGGTTGCCTTGGCTCCGTTTACATAACCCCACAATTGATTGGTCCAAAGGAGAGTTGGTGAAATGGGGACCTAAGTGTGACTCATGCTTGTCCGTGGTCCAGGCTGGGGTTTCAGTAAGGTCTAATACATTACCCTCTGTTATTAAGGAATATTCTGATGTGTTCTCGTCCCTTACTCCAGAGGTTCTACCCCCCCATAGACCTTATGATTGCGCCATAGAGCTAATTGAGGGTGCCGAATTTCCTAAAGGTCGAATTTATAATCTTTCAGGGCCCGAACGCAAGGCTATGGAAGATTATATTAAGGAGAGCCTTGCTAAAGGGCATATTAGACCTTCAGTCTCTCCTATGGGAGCAGGGTTTTTCTTTGTTAAAAAGAAGGATGGTGGTCTTAGGCCTTGTTTTGATTACCGGAGATTAAATAAAATCACTGTCCAAAATAGATACTCTCTCCCATTGATTCCGGATTTATTTAACCAGGTTTTGGGGGCAACCTGGTTTTCCAAGATTGACCTGAAAGGGGCATACAATCTAATCCGAATCAAGGAGGGAGACGAATGGAAGACAGCGTTCAATACTCCGATAGGACACTTTGAATATCAGGTGATGCCTTTTGGACTCAGCAATGCCCCAGCTGTGTTCCAAAACTTTATGAACGATATTCTTAGGGAGTTCTTAGGTAAATTTATTATTGTCTATCTTGACGACATTTTGATATTCTCTCCTGATTTCGAATCTCATGTGTCCCATGTCAAACAAGTATTAGAGGTGTTGAGGGAGAACCAGCTATCCGCTAAGCAAGAGAAATGTGTCTTTGGTGTACAGGAGATACTGTTTCTAGGGCATGTTTTGACTCCTCACGCCTTTAAGATGGATCCTGGTAAGGTTTTAGCAATTAAGGAATGGGTAAGGCCTTCATCCTTAAAGGCTTTACAACGGTTTTTGGGTTTCGCTAATTACTATCGTAAATTTATCATGAATTTTTCTGTAATTGCTAAGCCATTGACCGACCTTACTAAGAAAGGGGCGGATTTGGAGAATTGGTCTACCAAGGCCATTTCTTCATTTGAAACATTAAAAAAGGCATTTAGCAGCGCTCCCATTCTGATCCAGCCTGATCAGGAGAGACCCTTTATTGTGGAGGTGGATGCGTCCGAGGACGGCGCAGGAGCAGTCCTTTCACAAGGTCCTGCTAGCCTCACTAACCTGAGACCGTGTGCCTTCTTCTCTAGGAAATTCTCTCCCACGGAGAGAAACTACGACATAGGGAATAGGGAGCTGTTGGCCATTAAATGGGCATTTGAGGAGTGGAGACATTTTTTGGAGGGGGCAAGGCATCGAGTAACTGTTGTCACTGACCATAAAAACCTAATGTTTCTCGAGTCCGCTAAGAGGTTGAATCCCCGACAAGCCCGATGGGCTCTGTTTTTTACCCGTTTTGATTTCTCCATTACGTTCAGGCAGGGAAGTAAAAATGTGAAGGCAGACGCATTATCTCGGAGCTTCCATGCTTTTCAACCCACTGAGACGCCGCCTGAATCCATCCTACCAGCAAACATCTTCTTAGCGGCTCTAACCCAGGATATCTCGGCTCGCATTAAGGCTGAACAACATCTGGCACCGGTATCCACCCCAACAGATAAGTTGTTTGTTCCCGTACAATTTCGTCTCCAGCTGTTGGGTGAGTGTCACGATTCTGCCTTTTGTGGACATCCGGGTATTGAGGGCACTAAGGATCTGGTTTCTAGATCTTATTGGTGGCCCACTCTGACCAGGGATGCCAAGTCCTACGTGTCAGCCTGTGAGGTTTGTGCCAGGTCTAAGACACCTAGGACTCGCCCTGCTGGTAACCTACGACCCCTACCCATTCCCAGTAGACCCTGGTCCCATATCTCGATGGACTTTATAACTGACCTACCGCTGGCGGAGGGTAAGACTGTGGTTTGGGTAGTGGTCGATAGGTTTAGCAAGATGGTTCATTTCATTCCCCTGTCTAAACTTCCGAATGCTAAAACCCTGGCATCTATTTTTGTGAGAGAGATTGTTCGTTTACATGGCATCCCGGAAAATATTGTTTCGGACAGGGGTGTGCAGTTTGTGTCCAAATTCTGGAGGGCCTTCTGTCAAAGATGTAAAATTTCGTTGTCTTTTTCTTCCGCCTACCATCCTGAGAGTAATGGGCAGACTGAACGCCTTAATCAGTCTGTGGAACAATTCCTGAGGTTGTATGTTGCTGATGACCAGCAATTATGGGTCAAATTCCTTTCGTTGGCTGAATTTGCTCTGAATAACCGTGTCAATTCTTCTGCTGGGGTCTCCCCTTTCTTTTGTAACCATGGTTTTCATCCCCGTTTTCATTCTGGGTCGTCCGTCTCCTCCTCTAACCCTGAAGCTGATAAACTCTCCTCCGAACTGTGCACAGTTTGGGCCCGGGTTCAATCGAACCTAGAAAAGGCTCAAAGTTCTCAAAAACTCAAGGCCGATAGGAGACGTTTAAGGGGGGTGAACTTTCAGGTTGGGGATAAAGTATGGTTGTCCTCCAAGAATCTATCTCTCAAGGTAGCTTCTAGAAAATTTGCTCCTCGTTTTATTGGTCCATATAAGATCACGGAGGTGATTAACCCGGTATCATTTAGGTTGGAGCTGCCCGATTCATTCCACATTCATAATGTGTTCCATAAATCTCTACTTAAAAAATATTTTGAACCGGTAGTACCATCGAAAGCCTCGCCTCCGCCGGTTCTTGTTAATGATGCTGTCGAGTATGTGGTGTCTAAAATAGTGGATGTCAGGAAGGTGCGTAATTCCTTGCAGTACCTGATTCACTGGAAGGGGTATGGACCTGAAGAGAGATCTTGGGTACCTGCCAGGGAGGTTCATGCTCCTAGACTTGTTCGTAAATTTCATTTAGAACACCCTGAAAAGCCATCACCTGAAGTCTTGTATCCGGTGGCCCCTCGTAAAAGGGGGGGTACTGTCACAGGGTTCCGAAGGTGCACTCGGCCCCCCATTGCCCGCAGAACTGTTGCTTAGCTTTTGGAATGAGGTTCTGTGTTTGACCTCATTCCCAGGGCGGCTTTACTAGCTGGGTGGCTCCCTGCTCCTAGTCTGCCTTGAGTGCCGAGCTGATCACTCGGTGCTCGACTGGTTGGTCTGTCGGTCATGTGACGCTGGCCACGTCACATGACCCTCACTCCCCACTATAAATACAGGCAGCCTGCTGGCTACAGGTTGCCTGTTAATTTCTAGGTTCCTGGCTATTTGTTGGACTACTGAATATTTACCTGATCCTGTTCCCTGACGATCCTCTGCCTGCTCCTCCTGTACTGCGCATACATCCTGGTTTTGTGACCTCGGCTCCCACCTGACTACTCTCTTAGGACTCCTCTTGTACTTCGCTACTCTCCTGGTATTTGACCCCGGCTTCTCCTGACCATTCTTTGCTTAATCCGTTGTACTGCGTAGCTCTCTTGGTTCTGACCCGGTCCGTTCATGTTCCGTATTTTGTCTTGTCTGTCTTCCCTGCACATATCCTAAGTTAGGGACTGCCGTCCAGTTGTCCCCTGTCATCAGGACTCATAATAAACATAATATAGAACTGAGAGATCATCTAACATAGACTGAAATATGTAAAAATGAAAAGTTGGATTTGGCTGATTCGCCGAATTTTACAAAAAAATTTCTTAACGAAGCTGATTTCTTTGCAAGTAGCGGGTGCAATGACAGTGAACTGCTATAGCACCACCCCTGTCATTGTACCCCTCAGATGCTGCGTTCATACATGATAGCGGCATCTAAGTGTAAAAATAAAATGAAACTTACCGCCTCCATTTGCTCGCGACGGGGCGGCCGCCACCATCTTTCTTGAAATTAAGTCATACGTCACCACGCACGGGATTTCGGCCGAGATCTTCAATCAAGATGGAGGCTGGCGGCCTGTCGCTTGCAAATGGAGGAGGTAAGTTAGATTTTTATATTTTTTTTTGCACTATTTCAGGTTAAATCAATTTGCTGACACGAAGCACGAGGAAATTCGGCTTTGAGGCGAATCGAATTTATCCTGGAATTTTATCGTCTGCAGTGGTATTTCGTTCACAATTGGACTTGGGTATACACCCACTCCACTTTGCACCTCACCAACGGACAGAGTGCAGCCCGACAACACTATTTGCCTGCTGGTCAATGTCAGTAAAGCACTAATATTAAAATACAATGCATTGTATTTTAAAAGCAAACAAAATGTTGTCTGTTATAGTCCCCTTGTGGGACTATTAAGTGTTTTACATTTTTTTAAAAATAAAACCACATTTATTAAATAAACAGTAAAAAACCCGCTTTTTTTATCTATTGAAAATCCGCTTTTCAATGAAAAAAATGTAAAAAAAAAAATCTCTCCCATATGTTTGGTATTGCCGTGTCCATAACAACCTACACTACATAAATATCATGTAAATTATGCCCTATGGTGAACGCCGTAAAAAAAAATTCAAAAAATGACAGAATTGCTTATTTAGAGTCAATACATTTTTATTATTAAAATGTAGCATCAAAAGACAAATAATGCTGTTCAACACTCGCAGGTGAGTACAGTCATGTTCAAGCAAAAAATCTCCCAGGCAAAGGGAGTTAGAACACAGGTCAAAACAAATGATAAAGTAAATTGACAAATAATAAAATACAGAATATCAACAATTCCTCAGAGTGTACCAATAGGGGATAGGAAGGATGGAGAGGAGTATGTGAAAGAAAGGTTTAAGCCTTGCTCAGCTGGGAAGGTTAGGAGGGGGACATGTATTTTGAGGATTTAAGGGCCCCAATGTTGAATTCTACAAATATCTTAGAATTAGACATTTCCTAGCTGAAAATCCCACTTTACCAGCCGTTAACAAACAGATATTAGAGCTATGGTCGTTGCCAAGACAGACCTCAAAAACCCTTCGCCCCTTGTACTCTCAGCTTGGCCGCAAAGATATTTTCACTTTGTCCGCACCGCTGTTATCTTGGGAACGAGATCTAGAATCTAAATTTACACCTGTACAATGGCATTCAGCTTTTAAGTTTGTCTCGAAAAATATCACCTGTGTGACCCAATATGAATCATTTGTTAAAACCACTTTAAGGTGGTATTTCACCCCTGAAAGGCTACATATCATATACCCGTCTGTCTCCCCCCTATGCTGGAGGAACTGTGGCCATAAAGGCACGCTGTTCCATATTCTATGGGACTGCCCAATAGTTAAGCCTTTCTGGAAAGAAGTCTTCTCCCTGATCACTCAGATCTCAGATTCAAAGTTAACCCTGAGCTCCCCCTCTCCCTCGTTGGCACTGTTGATGATAGGGATAACTGATATACCCACAGCATACAGGGGATTAGTCTGTCATATCCTTCTCTCATCTAAACTTGCTATCACTTCTAAGTGGAAATCCCTGCACCCGCCCACAATACTAGAAGTAACCCAAAGGGTTAACAAGACCTGTATCTTCGAACAAATTATGGCCTCTGCATCTTGTAACGCAACCTGTAACACAACGAAATATGAGAAAACGTGGCAAATAAGCTTGGGCAAGGGGTTCAATAGATAAGATAAACATGAGGGGGGAGAAGGGGCATCCCTGTCTGGTCCTATTGGAGAGGGTGAATGGCCTGGACAGGGTCCCATTTACCCATACTCTAGCAGAAGGATCTTTATAAAGGGCCTGAATAGAAGCAAGGACAGGGCCCTCTCAGAATTGCTTATTTGTTCTTAGTTCCAAGTGATCAAAAAGCGTAATATTTTACTCCAAAATGATACCAATGAAATGATATCAATGAAAACTACAAGTCATCCCACAAAAATAAAGCCATCACACAACTACATAGAAAGAAAAATATAAAAGTTATGGGTCTTGGGAATTGGCAATGCAAAAAGAGTTTCTTCCTTTAAAAAAAAGGGGTTTAATTGCACAAAAGTAGTAAAACATAAAAAAAAAACTATGGTATCGATATAACCATACTGACCCAGATAATAAAGATATTATGTTATTTATACTGAAAAATGAACGCCGTAACATTTATAACGTAAAAACTCAGTGGCAGTAATGCTGTTTTTTCCATGTCCCTCCGAGAAAAAGTTCATAAAAGTTAATGAGAGAGTTATGCAACTCATCCCACAAAAAAAAAGCCTTCATACAGCTATATAGATGGAAAAATAAAAAAGTTATAGCTTTTGGAATGCAATGATGAAAAAAGGAAGAAATATGCTTGGTTAGTAAGACCCAAAACAGGCTGGTCACTAAGGGGTTAAACATACCCCATTCTTTTTTCATTATCTTTATCTTTATGCATTACTACAAAGACATCAAGTTGATCTAAGAGCTATGTTGTCAAGAATGTTGCTGGTGGTAACTGTAAATTCCTGGACAACCTAAAAATAGGGCATTTTTTCCAGTGTCCATCTATAAAATTAGTGCATTATCTATAAGATTCATTATTATCATCGTCTTACACTTCATGAGATGCAGCTGTGTTCATATTAGTAGCTGAGCTACTGTATAATGTGTATCAAATGATAGTGCACTTCTTGTTTCAATTACGAATAGTCTTTATCAGTCAATGAATTCTCAGAAATCATTTAGGCAAAATCATTATACTGTATAGAGCAATATGTGGCTGATGTACTATTCTACAGTGTTCATTTTAGGACATGGTCAGATATCATAGTCAAGTATCAAAATAATGCCAATGTGACACCTGACCCTGACACCTGACCCTGACACTTGACCCTGACACTTGACCCTGACACCTGACTCTGACACATGACCCTGACGCCTGACCCTGACTCTAACACCTGACTCTGACACCTGACCCTGACACCTGAAACCTCACGCTGACACCTGACCCTGACACCTGGCCCTGACACGACCCTGACACCTGACTCTGACGTCTGACCCTGACACCTGACTCTCACATCTGACTCTGACATCTGAGTTTGACTTATGCTCTTCATAGGTCAGGGTCAAAGTTAGAATGAGTTATAGATATTTTATGTATTTGTATGCTAAATCACACAACCAAAGTACGTCTATTGCTCAGCTTATAGCTCTGTGCCTAAAATTCTGTAAGCTAACACATTACAGTGTTATATGCGTGCATAGCTGATAGCTTAGTGGTAAAGCAATAGCCTCATACCCAGGCTTTCTGAGTTCAAAACCCCTTTCAGCCTCTAAGAAATATTTACATTTTATTAAGCCCTAGATAAGAGGCAAATTTAAATGATGTGTGACACTGATATCTGACTTCCTTCACTTGTCAGTGTCACAAACAATTTTAGGTTTACTGTGGTTTTGTATGCTACATCACATAGATGAACAAAAATCCAAAGCTCACACAAGACAAGCTGGTAGCTCAGTGGTAATGCTGTTACGCCAGGTCCAGGCTTTTGGTGTTCAAAACGCCTTTCAGCCTTTAAATTTTTTTTACATTTTATTAAGCCCTAGATAAGAGGCAAATTTAAATTATGTGTGACGCTGATGTGTGTGGTTATCTGACTTTCTTCACTTGTCAGTGTCACAAAGGATTTTAGGTTTACTGTTTTTTTTGGTATACTGCATCTCATAGATCAAAAAATACACCAAGTCTGGAGTCTAAAGCTATAGCTCATTGGTAAGACACTTGCTTTGCATAAAGTGTTCATGGGTTCAAAACCCCTTTCAAGCTTTTAATAAAATTAATATTTTATATTTTATAGAGCTCTATATCAGAGACAAATTCAAGTGGTGTGTGATGTAAGTAGTCCTTTTTTATTGTATTAAGAGTACATGGGCAGCACTAGAGTAAAGGGGGCACTAATTTACTGTATCTTCATCTATTTCCAGGTGACTGAGTTTTTTTTTTTTTTTTTTTTAAACAGTCACTGTACAATATAATAATGTATTCTTATTTCTTAGGAAGGAGTCTAATTATCAGATCTGTAAATCACTTGATTGCAATTATTTGTCGGCATCCACCCAAACATAAGCTGCAAAGATATGACCACTAGGGGTCTCACTAGTCCACTGTCTTTAGGCATGTTCCAGCTCTCCCAGCAAATACAAGCAGGAGGAAGTGTGGGCCTGTTCTGGAATAGCTGATGAGGAGACTTGCCTGATTCACTGCCTCTTCACAGATCTGCAAACCAAATTATCTTACTGTAAGTCTGCTCTCCTCCACTATCTTACATGGCTTATACATTGATTCACCTCTCTGAAGTGTGTATGCAGTTCTGTATTAGCTTGAATCACTGTATTTCTGGGACCCCTGAAAAAGTTGATTAGTCACTGTATACAGAGCTGTGTCCTGGATTATACATATCTACTGTATATATGTGTATTATACATACTGTGTGCTATACCTTCACCACACTGAGATTTGCTCAGAAAGCTGATATACATATTACTGGTTTATCCACAGACACGATATATGATCATACAGATCGCAGTACTATGTGATAGCTTCTAAGTATAGAAAAACCATGTGGTCATGTCCCTATGTGGTAATGTTATAGCTTGGAGGTTACATTAATGACTTTGCATGTAGATATCCCAGGTTGAAGTCCCCAGAAAGACATATGTTTTTTTTTTTCTTTAATAGCATATACTATAATAAATAATATGTCATTAACCCGTAGGATACCAGCGCTGTACATGTATGTCGTTGGAAACACGGTCACAAATCCCAGCACCGTACAGGTACAGCGCTCTGATCGGGCGGCCACAGGAGCTACTCCCTCCCGATCAGCTGCAGGGGTCCGGCAGTCACTGATAGTTGGACCCCTGCTGTATGCACCGGCATTGGTGAAAACAATGATGCTGGCTCATTAACCCTTGCACTGCCATAGTCAGCGCTGACCGCTGCACGTGTGGTATCCTGCCGGGTGCAGGGTGTCCATCGGTTCCCCGTGGTGCTGTGACGTCAGCCTGCTGTCTAACCCTATTAACCTACAAAAAGGCAGCTCTGTCAACTTAGACAGCTATAATGACCACTTGTACCACATCCAGAGTAAACTAAAAGCCAAACAAGTGGAATGTTTATATCAAAAGATGTCATTTATTATAAAATATAAATAATGGAGAACAACAGGATGTAATACAGTACACGGAGAAGCACAGGGTAAGTACATTCATAGGAACCACCATAGAACTGCGCAAAATAGAGCACAGTTCTTGCGCAATGTGAAGCATAAAACAGGTGCGACCTATAAAGCACAAGCTAAGACTCTGGGCAACCAGATAAATATCACATATATGGTCTCCCTAATAGGGGTATGGTACACAAGTACCACAGGCCAGATATAGTAACCCCAGAGTCGTAGCAGGCATGCACGGTATGATGTAGATGTAACAATCAGCCAAAAACAGTGATATGGTAAATACAAAATCACTATGCTGAAGTCAAACCATAGCTAACATGCACCAAAGTTCAAGGGACCCAGCGTGGATATATACAAGGGCACCCCGTAAGTAGCATGCAACCGCGCTAAGAATAGGACGTACCTGAAGACATGGTGGCAAAATGAAAGACCGGCCCTGGGCGCGAGACCTCGACGCGCGTTTCACCTCAACGGCTTCGTCAGGAGGTACTATATAATGCATAGGCAGGGTATATATAGAATGAAATGGGGGTGGGGCGATGGACAAGAATCACCTGAATGCTGCACACCTGCGGACCACTCGATCGGGCGCGGGAAGTACCATGATAGACGGCGCCATCTCCCAGCGCATCCACGTCTGCGCACCGCGCATGCGCGGCGGCACATACAGACGTCACGGAGCGCGTCGAGATGGCGTCGCCCAGCGCATGCGCACCCCGCGGCCCCCGTGGAACGCAGGTGAGCCGCAATCCGCCGCTCTAAAAAAACTAGATGATGGGACATGATCACAAAATTGCCACAATGCTACAGGCACGTACCCGCTGCATCCACACAGGGTCCCACGCTCACAGGAATTATCATATAGGGAGAAACCCCTCAGTAGATATCTAATATCAATCAAAAAAAATAATGATGATAAAAAATAATGACGTGATCATAGATCTAATAATAAATAACATAACTGCGTGATCAACACACATAGTAACATATCAAGTAAAAAAGTGACGTATACGAGGTCCAAAAAAATGGAACCATGAAAAAGGCTAGCTATAGCGTAACTCCGTGGCACCCCTTGCCCCTTCAGGACTCTGTGGATCCTGTTGTTATCTGTGTTGGTCGGTGGGTTGGGTGTGCCTGGGGTGACACCGCGGGCTGCCAATTGCTGCCCGGGGTGCCACCCATGTCGCCCCCACCCCTTACCATTATCCTAGAGGGTCTGCATTATATAGCGCTTCACATAGTATCATCCTTTGCTATGGGATGATTCCCTGTACTTGTATAGATCGTTTTATTACACATATCTGTCAGGTTCACATGTTTCTCCTGTTTTACGATGTTTTCTTCTTGTACACATGTATTTGTTCTGTTATATGAGAGACTGTATTATTATGTATAATCGAGTAGGAAATGAAGAGTGCATCCAGTTATGGGCTAATTATGACCTAACTTGTATTATTGACCCACATGATCTGACTGGATGCCTTTTGGAGTATGTAGAATAATGATTACATGTATACCATTGACAGTACTTTCCTGCATATATATTATGTTTTTATTTCACTTTTCTTACTCACTATATAATCAGATCATCTGTATGATCGCTATAATGATACTGCGATTCCATTGTTATGGATGCCCAGTACATCACATGCTCTTTATGTATTTGCCACGGAGTTACGCTATAGCTAGCCTTTTTCATGGTTCCATTTTTTTGGACCTCGTATACGTCACTTTTTTACTTGATATGTTACTATGTGTGTTGATCACGCAGTTATGTTATTTATTATTAGATCTATGATCACGTCATTATTTTTTATCATCATTATTTTTTTTGAATGATATTAGATATCTACTGAGGGGTTTCTCCCTATATGATAATTCCTGTGAGCGTGGGACCCTGTGTGGATGCAGCGGGTACGTGCCTGTAGCATTGTGGCAATTTTGTGATCATGTCCCATCATCTAGTTTTTTTAGAGCGGCGGATTGCGGCTCACCTGCGTTCCACGGGGGCCGCGGGGTGCGCATGCGCTGGGCGACGCCATCTCGACGCGCTCCGTGACGTCTGTATGTGCCGCCGCGCATGCGCGGTGCGCAGACGTGGATGCGCTGGGAGATGGCGCCGTCTATCATGGTACTTCCCGCGCCCGATCGAGTGGTCCGCAGGTGTGCAGCATTCAGGTGATTCTTGTCCATCGCCCCACCCCCATTTCATTCTATATATACCCTGCCTATGCATTATATAGTACCTCCTGACGAAGCCGTTGAGGTGAAACGCGCGTCGAGGTCTCGCGCCCAGGGCCGGTCTTTCATTTTGCCACCATGTCTTCAGGTACGTCCTATTCTTAGCGCGGTTGCATGCTACTTACGGGGTGCCCTTGTATATATCCACGCTGGGTCCCTTGAACTTTGGTGCATGTTAGCTATGGTTTGACTTCAGCATAGTGATTTTGTATTTACCATATCACTGTTTTTGGCTGATTGTTACATCTACATCATACCGTGCATGCCTGCTACGACTCTGGGGTTACTATATCTGGCCTGTGGTACTTGTGTACCATACCCCTATTAGGGAGACCATATATGTGATATTTATCTGGTTGCCCAGAGTCTTAGCTTGTGCTTTATAGGTCGCACCTGTTTTATGCTTCACATTGCGCAAGAACTGTGCTCTATTTTGCGCAGTTCTATGGTGGTTCCTATGAATGTACTTACCCTGTGCTTCTCCGTGTACTGTATTACATCCTGTTGTTCTCCATTATTTATATTTTATAATAAATGACATCTTTTGATATAAACATTCCACTTGTTTGGCTTTTAGTTTACTCTGGATGTGGTACAAGTGGTCATTATAGCTGTCTAAGTTGACAGAGCTGCCTTTTTGTAGGTTAATTGTATTTATATATATTCTCAGGCAATTCCTCATACATGGATTTCCGAGCACGTGACAAAAATTGGTTGTCACAGTTGGGAACAGTATTTGGGGATACTACGGCACAGGACACGGAGAAATGCGATAGCAAGGAACTTAAGCTTAAGATCAGAGAGGCCCTGAAAAAACGGACCAAACTGTGGTGGAATAAGGCCGCATTAGAGAATTACCTCAATAGAAATATCATACCACGAGGTCTTAGGGTCCAAATATTTCCCACGTTGGAGGGGGAGGACCCCACATTTACCACCAAATGGGAGGAAACCCTCACTAAATGTTCTCAAACCCTTATTGAGCTGCTTATTGGGGCGGATCGCAGAGCTTTGGAGGCTGTGGAGAAGGACATTGACGGCCACAAGGACGGTATCCAGTTACTCCTGACCAAGGAAGAACTGGAATCATTTGATAAAAGTCTAGAAGACGATCTTGCCAAGTGGGAGCGTGAGATTCAGTCTATTAAAACTAAAAAATTCCAGAGAGATCTGGGGGATTACCAACAGAACAAAGTATTTAGGTGGCAACGTAGCAACCTCAGACCTGAATCTCGTTCACGTTCCCAATCTTTGGTGTCTTCAGCATCTGAAGAAGAATGTGGCGCGCCTAGAAGGACGCCCGGCCGCGGTACGCGGTCCGGATCCCGAAAGGGGAGGGTACAATCTACGCACCCCAGTATACAAACGGAAACACTGGAATGGGAATGGCCGAGGGAAGAGAGTACAGAACTGAAGGTAATTAACCTTTCTACCATTAGTCTCACTTTAACACAACAGCAGGTTCTGCAGAAGGGGCTATCCTTTTCCCCAGTGGGTAGATTCGACTACTTCGAAGTGGTCAAAGATCTGGAATTATTCGCCCGTAAACTTCTATTTAAGAAGCATTTTGGTCGGGGTCACGACGCGACTGCCTTGATGTCTCCGGCTGAGAGGCAGGCGATTCGTGACCTGGAATCCCTTTTAGAGGATCAGATGGCTATTGTACCCAGTAGGTCCCCCATACATCTGCACAGGCGCTCACGCACATTCCCCCCTAAAACATTGTGCCCCGCAGTGGATGTCTTTGTGAAACTAGTAAAACGAGATCTAAATATAGACCATGTACACATTGGGAAAGACAACTTGACTCGTTCGCAAAGACAGGCACTGCGGGAGTTACAGGATTTGAGAGATGTGGTTATTAAACCCGCAGACAAGGGGGGTAATGTCGTGATATGGCCTGTGCAGATGTATGAAAGAGAGGTCTTTAGGCAGCTTAACAATAAGGAATGCTACCGTAGAATTGAGAGGGACCCCACTACACTTTACAAAAACGAGCTGGATGACATTCTTGCTGAAGCCTGTGATCAGGGTATCATCACTACTAAAATGATGGAAGGGCTGAGAGTGGACTTCCCGGTCAAAGCTACCCTATATTTGCTCCCCAAGGTGCACAAGAGCCGTACCCATCCCCCCGGGCGTCCGATCGTTTCAGGGATCGGCAGCTTGTGTACCAATGTGGGTAGGTTCATCGATTTCTTTCTCCAGAAAAGTGTAGAAACTCTTCCTTCTTTTGTTAAAGATACCACGGACATGTTGAGACGGTTAAATGGGATTCATGTGGACCCGGATGTGGTCCTTGTTACATGCGACATTGAGTCGTTATACACGTCTATATACCATGACCAGGGAGTGCGGGCATCTAGATCCTTTTTGACCATGTCAGATTATGACAATAGTATGATTGAATTTATTCTGACATTGTTAGAATTTATGCTCACGCATAACTATTTTTTATTTAAGGACCGTCTCTTCCTACAGCTCCAGGGGACAGCTATGGGGGCATCATGTGCCCCCGCATATGCCAACTTGTTCCTGGGGCTGTGGGAGAGAGAGATCGTCCAGGACACACCTGGATATGATGCCGCACTCCTATGGTCTAGGTATATAGACGATGTGTTTTTCTTATGGCAGGATACCATTCCGGCCTTGGAAAACTTTTTGGCCCGTCTCAACCACAACACACGCAATATTAGACTTACCTGGAAATATAGTCTTACGAATGTCGAATTCTTGGATATAATGATCACTAAGGGATCCGACGGTTATTTGTCTACTGATCTTTTCAGGAAGTCCACTGCCGTCAATGCTCTTCTCCACGCCTCCTCTGCTCACCATCCCAATACGATTCAGGCAATACCTACAGGGCAGTTCCTGAGAACTCGCAGGATCTGCTCCAGTGATAAGCAGTTTGAACATCAAGCCGGCATGTTGACACAACGATTCCTTGAAAGAGGTTATCAATATAATACCATACAACGGGGCTATGAAAGAGCCAAAAAAACATCTAGAGACTCCTTGTTGGTGAGTAGAGTTCAGAAAAGGGATAACCGTGACACATGTGTGAGATTCATTACCCCGTTCAATACGAAATGGAGGTACATTCAGAATATTCTGAGGAGACATTGGTCGGTCTTACACACAGATGGTGATCTGGCGGTATGTCTCCCCACATATCCCCAGATCACGTGGAGGCGGTCACGCAATCTGCGTGACATCCTCACCAAGAGTCACTATGTCCCCACACCAAGGGGGGGTATTTTTGGTAGTAAGGGCCCCAAGTGGGGGTCCTTCTCTTGTGGATCGTGTGCCGCCTGTAGGTATATGATTCGTTCTACCGCTTTCAGTGACTCCTCAGGCCGAAAAGACTTTAAAATCGTACACAACATAAACTGTAATACTGAGGCTGTGATATATCTAATCACATGCCCATGTAATCTTTTTTATGTTGGTATGACAAAGAGAGCCCTAAAAACACGGGTTTTGGAACATGTGTGTAGGATTCGAGCAGCGGCGGAAATCCCTGAGAGGGATTGGGAGTCACTGCAGGCGGTTCCACGACACTTTCGCAGGTTCCACGGGTCCGATCCAGGGGGATTGACGGTGAAGGGTATTGACAGAATCCATCTAGGGTCTAGAGGCGGTAACATTAAAGTGGCTCTACTCCGTAGAGAGACTAGGTGGATTGTCAACCTTGACACCGTCACTCCGTACGGCCTTAATGAATCTAACAGTTTTTCTTCCTTTCTATGAATATTGCGCGAATTTTATTGCGGGGTATATTTTTTCTTTTCTTTTATTATATTGTACTTTCTATAATATTGTTTCATGTTTTCTTTTGAGATCATACTATTTATTTCCGTGTGGGATTGGTGACGATGGACAGAGCTACCTATTGCGACAACATGACCGCCACAAGAGAAGATGTCCGTCAAGATCTCCTAGCAACATATCCATATGATATTCTATCATTCTTTAGTACACACATATGGCGGGGCATTACTTTGTGCTTCGATTTTATATGGGTAGTAGATCTTTTTGGCATATTCTAGCCAGTGAGACCTTTTGCTATGACATTGTTACTTTTTAAGGAGGTCTTCTAAGATTTCTGACGTGCGTGGTGCCATACGGGCATTGCCATTGTTTATATCTTTAGTCTTGCTGCTTTTTGTCTTGTCGGCTGGGGGTGTCTCGGTTGACCCCGCCGGCAGCCTTTGCCGCCGGTGGTGTCACCCCGGCCACCCCTTGCCCCTTCAGGACTCTGTGGATCCTGTTGTTGGTCGGTGGGTTGGGTGTGCCTGGGGTGACACCGCGGGCTGCCAATTGCTGCCCGGGGTGCCACCCATGTCGCCCCCACCCCTTACCATTATCCTAGAGGGTCTGCATTATATAGCGCTTCACATAGTATCATCCTTTGCTATGGGATGATTCCCTGTACTTGTATAGATCGTTTTATTACACATATCTGTCAGGTTCACATGTTTCTCCTGTTTTACGATGTTTTCTTCTTGTACACATGTATTTGTTCTGTTATATGAGAGACTGTATTATTATGTATAATCGAGTAGGAAATGAAGAGTGCATCCAGTTATGGGCTAATTATGACCTAACTTGTATTATTGACCCACATGATCTGACTGGATGCCTTTTGGAGTATGTAGAATAATGATTACATGTATACCATTGACAGTACTTTCCTGCATATATATTATGTTTTTATTTCACTTTTCTTACTCACTATATAATCAGATCATCTGTATGATCGCTATAATGATACTGCGATTCCATTGTTATGGATGCCCAGTACATCACATGCTCTTTATGTATTTGCCACGGAGTTACGCTATAGCTAGCCTTTTTCATGGTTCCATTTTTTTGGACCTCGTATACGTCACTTTTTTACTTGATATGTTACTATGTGTGTTGATCACGCAGTTATGTTATTTATTATTAGATCTATGATCACGTCATTATTTTTTATCATCATTATTTTTTTTTTTGATTGATATTAGATATCTACTGAGGGGTTTCTCCCTATATGATAATTCCTGTGAGCGTGGGACCCTGTGTGGATGCAGCGGGTACGTGCCTGTAGCATTGTGGCAATTTTGTGATCATGTCCCATCATCTAGTTTTTTTAGAGCGGCGGATTGCGGCTCACCTGCGTTCCACGGGGGCCGCGGGGTGCGCATGCGCTGGGCGACGCCATCTCGACGCGCTCCGTGACGTCTGTATGTGCCGCCGCGCATGCGCGGTGCGCAGACGTGGATGCGCTGGGAGATGGCGCCGTCTATCATGGTACTTCCCGCGCCCGATCGAGTGGTCCGCAGGTGTGCAGCATTCAGGTGATTCTTGTCCATCGCCTCACCCCCATTTCATTCTATATATACCCTGCCTATGCATTATATAGTACCTCCTGACGAAGCCGTTGAGGTGAAACGCGCGTCGAGGTCTCGCGCCCAGGGCCGGTCTTTCATTTTGCCACCATGTCTTCAGGTACGTCCTATTCTTAGCGCGGTTGCATGCTACTTACGGGGTGCCCTTGTATATATCCACGCTGGGTCCCTTGAACTTTGGTGCATGTTAGCTATGGTTTGACTTCAGCATAGTGATTTTGTATTTACCATATCACTGTTTTTGGCTGATTGTTACATCTACATCATACCGTGCATGCCTGCTACGACTCTGGGGTTACTATATCTGGCCTGTGGTACTTGTGTACCATACCCCTATTAGGGAGACCATATATGTGATATTTATCTGGTTGCCCAGAGTCTTAGCTTGTGCTTTATAGGTCGCACCTGTTTTATGCTTCACATTGCGCAAGAACTGTGCTCTATTTTGTGCAGTTCTATGGTGGTTCCTATGAATGTACTTACCCTGTGCTTCTCCGTGTACTGTATTACATCCTGTTGTTCTCCATTATTTATATTTTATAATAAATGACATCTTTTGATATAAACATTCCACTTGTTTGGCTTTTAGTTTGCTGTCTAACCCTGTCAGTCAATTGGGGGGGGGGGTGTTCAGAGCACAGGGGGTTTTACAGAGCATTGCTCAGAATATTCAGCCCCACCTCTGAGTGCTCGAATTGTTTATTTGCATATGAATAAAAACTGAGATATCTCTGCAGCTATTTATCATACATAATCAGCCTAATGAGCCCTACCAGGCAGTACGGATGGTCTAATAGGGTTGATTCTGGTGACAGAGCCTCTTTAACCTCTTACGGACACAGGGCGTACCTGTACTCCCTGATGTCCGAGTCCTTAACCCCTTAAGGACACAGCCTTATTTCACCTTAAGGACCAGGCCATTTTTTGCAAATCTGACCAGTGTCACTTTAAGTGCTGATAACTTTAAAACACTTTGACTTATCCAGGCCATTCTGAGATAGTTTTTTCGTCACATATTGTACTTCATGACACTGGTTAAATGAAGTAAAAAAGAATATTTTTTTTTGCATAAAAAAATACCTAATTTACCCAAAAATTTGAAAAATTTGCATTTATCAAAGTTTGTTTCTCTACTTCTGTAATACATAGTAATACCCCCAAATATTGTGATGACTTTACATTCCCCATATGTCTACTTCATGTTTGAATTATTTTGGGAATTATATTTAATTTTTTGGGGATGTTACAAGGCTTAGAAGTTTAGAAGCAAATCTTGAAATTTTTCAGAAATCCAATTTTTAGGGACCACTACAGGTCTGAAGTCACTTTGCAAGGCTTACATAATAGAAACCACCCAAAAATAACCCCATTCTATAAACTACACCCCTCAAGGTATTCAAAACTGATTTTACAAACTTCGTTAACCCTTTAGGTGTTGCACAAGAGTTATTGGCAAATGGGGATGAAATTTGTGAATTTCATTTTTTTGCCTAATTTTCCATTTTAACCCATTTTTTCCACTAACAAAGCAAGGGTTAACAGCCAAACAAGACTGTATCTTTATTGCCCTGACTCTGCCGTTTACAGAAACACCCCATATGTGGCCGTAAACTACTGTACGGACACACAGCGGTGCGCCGTTTTGTTTTTGGAAGGCAGATTTTGCTGGACTGATTTATTTACACCATGTCCCATTTGAAGCCCCCCTGATGCACCCCTAGAGTAGAAACTCCATAAAAGTGACCCCATCTAATAAACTACACCCCTCAAGGTATTCAAAACTGATTTTACAAACTTTGTTAACCCTTTAGGTGTTGCACAAGATTTAATGGAAAATATAGATACAATTTCCAAATTTCACTTTTTTGGCAGATTTTCCATTTTAATATTTTTTTTCCAGTTACAAAGCAAGGGTTAACAGCCAAACAAAACTCATAATTTATGGCCCTAATTCTGTAGTTTACAGAAACACCCCATATGTGGTCGTAAACAGCTCTACGGTCACACGGCAGGGCGCAGAAGGAAAGGAATGCATACGGTTTTTGGAAGGCAGATTTTGCTGGACTGTTTTTTTTTACACCATGTCCCATTTGAAGCCCCCCTGATGCACCCCTAGAGTAGAAACTCCAAAAAAGTGACCCCATTTTAGAAATTACGGGATAGGGTGGCAGTTTTGTTGGTACTAGTTTAGGGTACATATGATTTTTGGTTGCTCTATATTACACTTTTTGTGCTGCAAGGTAACAAGAAATAGCTTTTTTGGCACAGTTTTTTTTTTGTTATTTACAACATTCATCTGACAGGTTAGATCATGTGGTAATTTTATAGAGCAGGTTGTCACAGACGCGGCGATACCTAATATGTATACAATTTTTTTTATTTATGTAAGTTTTACACAATGATTTCATTTTTAAAACAAAAAAAAGTTTTAGTGTCTCTATAGTCTAAGAGCCATAGTTTTTTCAGTTTTTGGGCGATTATCTTAAGTAGGGTCTCATTTTTTGCGGGATGAGATGACGGTTTGATTGGCACTATTTTGGGGTGCATATGACTTTTTGATCGCTTGCTATTACACTTTTTGTGACGTAAGATGACAAAAAATGGCTTTTTTTACACCGTTTTTATTTTTATCTTTTTACGGTGGTCACCTGAGGGGTTAGGTCATGTGATATTTTTATAGAGCCGGTCTATATGGATGCGGCGATACCTAATATGTATACTTTTTTTTAATTTATGTAAGTTTTACACAATGATTTCACAAAAAAATCATGTTTTAGTGTTTCCATAGTCTAAGAGCCATAGCTTTTTCAGTTTTTGGGCGATTATCTTGGGTAGGGTATGATTTGTGCGGGATGAGATGACGGTTTGATTGTTACAATTTTGGCGTACATGCGACTTTTTTGATCAATTTTATTACCTTTTTTAGGGAAGTAAGGTGGGCAAAATTTCAATTTTATCATAGTTTTTTATTTTTTATTTTTATGGCGTTCACTGTTCGGGTAAAGTAACATGACCGTTTTATAGATCAGGTTGTTATGGACGCGGCGATACCAAACATGTGTAGAAACTTTTATTTTTTTCATTTTTAATCAGTGATAAATGTGTTTTTTGATTTTTACTTTTTTTTTCACTTTTTTTTACTTTGACCCAGACCCACTTGGTTCTTGAAGATCCAGTGGGTCTGATGTCTGTATAATACAGTACAGTACGCTATATAGGGTACTGCACTGTATATTACTTGCACTTTGTCTGAACAGATCTCTGCCTTTAGCACAGATCTGTTCAGCACCATGGACAGCAGGATGCCTGAGAAAGCCACAACTTCGCAGACGGGGAAGGATAAGGACGGGTCTGTCGGGGGGCTGTCTGGGGGCTCTCTCCATCGGGGGGCTGCAAAGGCACAGCAGCCCCCCGATGGGAGAGGGCGGGAGCTCCCTGCGCTGTTAACTTTTTCCATACAGTGGTCCGTGCGGACCGCGGTATGGAAAGGGTTAAACGGCTGATATCACAGCACAGATGTCAGCCGTTTATACAAGGGTGCCAGCAATGTGCTGACACCCTGGTATACCCACTGTACACCAACGATTATTCAAGGGGAGGCGGGCGGGGGATCGCGATCCCGCCTGCCGCACCGCCCGCCTCTTGCACCGCCCGCACCGCCCGCAACCCTCCCCCTGCACCTCCCACTGGGCTAAAATCATTCAGGGGTGCAGGGGGGGTGAAATATATATATTTTAGGCATTATAAAGTTTCTGATCCCCGCGGATCAGAAACTGCAAAAAGCGCATCAAACCGCAGGTCTGAATTGACCTGCGGTTTGTTGCGATCGCCGACATGGGGGGGGTCACGGGACCCACCCATGCATTTAGCCTAGGTGCCTGCTCAATGATTTGAGCAGGCACCTTGTTCCGATCACCGCCGGCCGGGCGGCAGTGATCGGAACAACACATGACGTACCGGTACGTCATGTGTCCTTAAGGACTCGGGAAACATGCCGTACCGATACGTCATGTGTCCTTAAGGGGTTAAGGACACAGGGCATACAGGTACGCCCTATGTATTTCTGATCACCGCTGCACGGCGGGCGGTGATCGGAACGGTGTGCCTGCTGAAATCTTTCAGAAGGCACCCTGTGACAATGCCGAGGGGGGTCCTGTGACCCCCCGTATCGGCAATCGCTGCTAACCGCAGGTCAATTCAGAGCTGCGGTTTGCAGCATTTCCGGGTTATTCGCGTCTCTGGTGACCCGATGACCCAGAATAGGAGGGTGATCGGTGGTGTAATATACACCACCAATCACCCTCCGCAGATCCTGTGAGGTGGCGGTGACAGAGGGTGAGGATGAGGGTGAGGATCACCTGTGATTGGCTGGAGGGACTGACCTGGAGATAAAGTCCTGGAGCTCCGCTCTCTCGCCCACAGACTTCTGTGTAAGCAAGGAGAGAGGAGCCCTGTGTCGGTCCCTCTGCATCCCACACGATCCGCCGCCATCCGTGGCCCCTTAGACCCTATAAAGTGCCATCTGGCATATAAACATTTAGGGAGAGCTTTAGGTTTGGCAGGCACACCGTTCCGATCACCGCCCGCCGCACAGCGGTGATCGGAAATACATAGGGCGTACCTGTACGCCCTGTGTCCTTAAGGACTTGGACATCAGGGCGTACAGGTACCCCCTGTGTCCGTAAGAGGTTAAAGAGGCTCTGTCACCAGAATCAACCCTATTAGACCATACGTACTGCCTGGTAGGGCTCATTATGCTGATTATGTATGATAAATAGCTGCAGAGATATCTGTGTTTTTATTCATATGCAAATAAACAATTTGAGCACTCAGAGGCGGGGCTGAATATTCTGAGCAATGCTCTGCACACACCCACCTCCCCCCATTGACTGACAGGGTTAGACAGCAGGCTGACGTCACAGCACCACGGGGACCCGATGGACACCCTGCACCCGGCAGGATACCGCACGTGCAGCGGTCAGCGCTGACCATGGCAGTGCAAGGGTTAATGAGCCGGCATCATTGTTTTCACCAATGCCGGTGCATACAGCAGGGGTCCAACTATCAGTGACTGCCGTACCCCTGCAGCTGATCGGGAGGGAGTAGCTCCTGTGGCCGCCCGATCAGAGCACTATAGCTGTACAGCGCTGGTAATTTGTGACCATGTTTCCAGCAACCTACATGTACAGCGCTGGTATCCTACGGGTTAATGACATATTATTTATTATAGTATATGCTATTAAAGAAAAAAAGATGTGTTTCTGGGGACTTCAACCTGGGATATCTACATGCAAAGTCATTAATGTAACCTCCAAGCTATAACATTACCACATAGGGACATGACCACATGGTTTTTCTATACTTAGAAGCTATCACATAGTACTGCGATCTGTATGATCATATATCGTGTCTGTGGATAAAGCAGTAATATGTATATCAGCTTTCTGAGCAGATCTCAGTGTGGTGAAGCTATAGCACACTGTGTGTATAATACACATATATACAGTAGATATGTATAATCCAGGACACAGCTCTGTATACAGTGACTAATCAACTTTTTCAGGGGTCCCAGAAATACAGTGATTCAAGCTAATATGGAACTGCATACACACTTCAGAGAGGTGAATCAATGTATAAGCCATGTAAGATAGTGGAGGAGAGCAGACTTACAGTAAGATAATTTGGTTTGCAGATCTATGAATAGGCAGTGAATCAGGCAAGTCTCCTCATCAGCTATTCCAGAACAGGCCCACACTTCCTCCTGCTTGTATTTGCTGGGAGAGCTGGAACATGCCTAACCACAGTGGACTAGTGAGACCCCTAGTGGTCATATCTTTGCAGCTTATGTTTGGGTGGATGCCGACAAATAATTGCAATCAAGTGATTTACAGATCTGATAATTAGACTCCTTCCTAAGAAATAAGAATACATTATTATATTGTACAGTGACTGTTTCAAGACAAAAAAAAAACTCAGTCACCTGGAAATAGATGAAGATACAGTAAATTAGTGCCCCCTTTACTATAGTGCTGCCCATGTACTCTTAATAAAATAAAATAGGACTACTTACATCACACACCACTTGAATTTGTCTCTGATCTAGAGCTCAATAAAATATAAAATATAAATTTTATTAAAAGCTTGAAAGGGGTTTTGAACCCATGAACACTAGATGCAAAGCAAGTGTCTTACCAATGAACTATAGCTTTAGACTCCAAAGGTGGTGATTTTTTTTTATCTATGAGATGTAGTATACAAAAAAAGACAGTAAACCTAAAATCCTTTGTGACACTGACAAGTGAAGGAAGTCAGATAACTTCACACATCAGCGTCACACATCATTTAAATTTGCTTCTTATCTAGGGCTTAATAAAATGTAAAAAATGTTTTGAACACTGAAAGCCTGGACATGGGGCAACAGCATCACCACTGAGCTACCAGCTTGCCTTGTATGAGCTTGGGATTTTTGTTCATCTATGTGATGTAGCATACAAAACAACAGTAAACCTAAAAAATTTTGCGGGATGAGGTGACAGTTTTATAGGTACCATTTTGTGGGACATACGCCTTTTTGATCACTTGGAGTTGCACTTTTTGTGATGTAAGGTGACAAAAATGGCTTTTTTTGACACAGTTTTTTTTTAATGTTGTTTATCGGTCAGGGTGGATCATGTGATATATTTATAGAGCCGGTCGTTACGGACGCGGCAATACCAAATATCTCTATTTTATTTATTTATTTCTATTTTTAACAGATTTTTTAAATTACTTAATTGGGGTTTTATTTTTTTAACTCTTTATTGTTTTATTTTTTTCGTTTTTAATTACACTTTGCATCCCCCATAAGGTGATACAAGACCTGGGGGACATTTACCTTTACTTTTTTTTCACCATTGATTTCTCCTATAGCTGGGGCTGACATATTAGCCCCAGTTACAGGGGGAATACATCCCCCAGAGAGGCTGTACAGCAGAATACAACGCTGTACAGCCTCAGTGCAGGGCTGATCGTGGTCTGTAAAAGACCCGACAGCTCCTGCACTTTCCCGGCCCCGGCGGTCACATGACCACCAGGCCGGGACAGGAAGCGCATAAGCGCTTCTTGATATGTATACACAGCTATCAAAGTTTGTTTCTCTACTTCTGTAATACATAGTAATACCCCCAAAAATTGTGATGACTTTACATTCCCCATATGTCTACTTCATGTTTGAATTATTTTGGGAATTATATTTAATTTTTTGGGGATGTTACAAGGCTTAGAAGTGTAGAAGCAAATCTTGAAATTTTTCAGAAATCCAATTTTTAGGGACCACTACAGGTCTGAAGTCACTTTGCAAGGCTTACATAATAGAAACCACCCAAAAATAACCCCATTCTATAAACTACACCCCTCAAGGTATTCAAAACTGATTTTACAAACTTTGTTAACCCTTTAGGTGTTGCACAAGAGTTATTGGCAAATGGGGATGAAATTTGTGAATTTCATTTTTTTGCCTAATTTTCCATTTTAACCCATTTTTTCCACTAACAAAGCAAGGGTTAACAGCCAAACAAGACTGTATCTTTATTGCCCTGACTCTGCCGTTTACAGAAACACCCCATATGTGGCCGTAAACTACTGTACGGACACACAGCGGTGCGCCGTTTTGTTTTTGGAAGGCAGATTTTGCTGGACTGATTTATTTACACCATGTCCCATTTGAAGCCCCCCTGATGCACCCCTAGAGTAGAAACTCCATAAAAGTGACCCCATCTAAGAAACTACACCCCTCAAGGTATTCAAAACTGATTTTACAAACTTTGTTAACCCTTTAGGTGTTGCACAAGATTTAATGGAAAATAGAGATACAATTTCCAAATTTCACTTTTTTGGCAGATTTTCCATTTTAATATTTTTTTTCCAGTTACAAAGCAAGGGTTAACAGCCAAACAAAACTCATAATTTATGGCCCTAATTCTGTAGTTTACAGAAACACCCCATATGTGGTCGTAAACAGCTCTACGGTCACACGGCAGGGCGCAGAAGGAAAGGAATGCATACGGTTTTTGGAAGGCAGATTTTGCTGGACTGTTTTTTTTTACACCATGTCCCATTTGAAGCCCCCCTGATGCACCCCTAGAGTAGAAACTCCAAAAAAGTGACCCCATTTTAGAAATTACGGGATAGGGTGGCAGTTTTGTACTAGTTTAGGGTACATATGATTTTTGGTTGCTCTATATTACACTTTTTGTGCTGCAAGGTAACAAGAAATAGCTTTTTTGGCACAGTTTTTTTTTTGTTATTTACAACATTCATCTGACAGGTTAGATCATGTGGTAATTTTATAGAGCAGGTTGTCACAGACGCGGCGATACCTAATATGTATACAATTATTTTTATTTATGTAAGTTTTACACAATGATTTCATTTTTAAAACAAAAAAAAGTTTTAGTGTCTCTATAGTCTAAGAGCCATAGTTTTTTCAGTTTTTGGGCGATTATCTTAAGTAGGGTCTCATTTTTTGCGGGATGAGATGACGGTTTGATTGGCACTATTTTGCGGTGCATATGACTTTTTGATCGCTTGCTATTACACTTTTTGTGACGTAAGATGACAAAAAATGGCTTTTTTTACACCGTTTTTATTTTTATCTTTTTACGGTGGTCACCTGAGGGGTTAGGTCATGTGATATTTTTATAGAGCCGTTCTATATGGATGCGGCGATACCTAATATGTATACTTTTTTTTAATTTATGTAAGTTTTACACAATGATTTCACAAAAAAATCATGTTTTAGTGTTTCCATAGTCTAAGAGCCATAGCTTTTTCAGTTTTTGGGCGATTATCTTGGGTAGGGTATGATTTGTGCGGGATGAGATGACGGTTTGATTGTTACAATTTTGGCGTACATGCGACTTTTTTGATCAATTTTATTACCTTTTTTAGGGAAGTAAGGTGGGCAAAATTTCAATTTTATCATAGTTTTTTATTTTTTATTTTTATGGCGTTCACTGTTCGGGTAAAGTAACATGACCGTTTTATAGATCAGGTTGTTATGGACGCGGCGATACCAAACATGTGTAGAAACTTTTATTTTTTTCATTTTTAATCAGTGATAAATGTGTTTTTTGATTTTTACTTTTTTTTTCACTTTTTTTTACTTTGACCCAGACCCACTTGGTTCTTGAAGATCCAGTGGGTCTGATGTCTGTATAATACAGTACAGTACGCTATATAGGGTACTGCACTGTATATTACTTGCACTTTGTCTGAACAGATCTCTGCCTTTAGCACAGATCTGTTCAGCACCATGGACAGCAGGATGCCTGAGAAAGCCACAACTTCGCAGACGGGGAAGGGTAAGGACGGGTCTGTCGGGGGGCTGTCTGGGGGCTCTCTCCATCGGGGGGCTGCAAAGGCACAGCAGCCCCCCGATGGGAGAGGGCGGGAGCTCCCTGCGCTGTTAACCTTTTCCATACAGTGGTCCGTGCGGACCGCGGTATGGAAAGGGTTAAACGGCTGATATCACAGCACAGATGTCAGCCGTTTATACCAGGGTGCCAGCAATGTGCTGACACCCTGGTATACCCACTGTACACCAACGATTATTCAAGGGGAGGCGGGCGGGGGATCGCGATCCCGCCTGCCGCACCGCCCGCCTCTTGCACCGCCCGCACCGCCCGCAACCCTCCCCCTGCACCTCCCACTGGGCTAAAATCATTCAGGGGTGCAGGGGGGGTGAAATATATATATTTTAGGCATTATAAAGTTTCTGATCCCCGCGGATCAGAAACTGCAAAAAGCGCATCAAACCGCAGGTCTGAATTGACCTGCGGTTTGTTGCGATCGCCGACATGGGGGGGTCACGGGACCCACCCATGCATTTAGCCTAGGTGCCTGCTCAATGATTTGAGCAGGCACCTTGTTCCGATCACCGCCGGCCGGGCGGCAGTGATCGGAACAACACATGACGTACCGGTACGTCATGTGTCCTTAAGGACTCGGGAAACATGCCGTACCGATACGTCATGTGTCCTTAAGGGGTTAAGGACACAGGGCATACAGGTACGCCCTATGTATTTCTGATCACCGCTGCACGGCGGGCGGTGATCGGAACGGTGTGCCTGCTGAAATCTTTCAGAAGGCACCCTGTGACAATGCCGAGGGGGGTCCTGTGACCCCCCGTATCGGCAATCGCTGCTAACCGCAGGTCAATTCAGAGCTGCGGTTTGCAGCATTTCCGGGTTATTCGCGTCTCTGGTGACCCGATGACCCAGAATAGGAGGGTGATCGGTGGTGTAATATACACCACCAATCACCCTCCGCAGATCCTGTGAGGTGGCGGTGACAGAGGGTGAGGATGAGGGTGAGGATCACCTGTGATTGGCTGGAGGGACTGACCTGGAGATAAAGTCCTGGAGCTCCGCTCTCTCGCCCACAGACTTCTGTGTAAGCAAGGAGAGAGGAGCCCTGTGTCGGTCCCTCTGCATCCCACACGATCCGCCGCCATCCGTGGCCCCTTAGACCCTATAAAGTGCCATCTGGCATATAAACATTTAGGGAGAGCTTTAGGTTTGGCAGGCACACCGTTCCGATCACCGCCCGCCGCACAGCGGTGATCGGAAATACATAGGGCGTACCTGTACGCCCTGTGTCCTTAAGGACTTGGACATCAGGGCGTACAGGTACCCCCTGTGTCCGTAAGAGGTTAAAGAGGCTCTGTCACCAGAATCAACCCTATTAGACCATACGTACTGCCTGGTAGGGCTCATTATGCTGATTATGTATGATAAATAGCTGCAGAGATATCTGTGTTTTTATTCATATGCAAATAAACAATTTGAGCACTCAGAGGCGGGGCTGAATATTCTGAGCAATGCTCTGCACACACCCACCTCCCCCCATTGACTGACAGGGTTAGACAGCAGGCTGACGTCACAGCACCACGGGGACCCGATGGACACCCTGCACCCGGCAGGATACCGCACGTGCAGCGGTCAGCGCTGACCATGGCAGTGCAAGGGTTAATGAGCCGGCATCATTGTTTTCACCAATGCCGGTGCATACAGCAGGGGTCCAACTATCAGTGACTGCCGTACCCCTGCAGCTGATCGGGAGGGAGTAGCTCCTGTGGCCGCCCGATCAGAGCACTATAGCTGTACAGCGCTGGTAATTTGTGACCATGTTTCCAGCGACCTACATGTACAGCGCTGGTATCCTACGGGTTAATGACATATTATTTATTATAGTATATGCTATTAAAGAAAAAAAGATGTGTTTCTGGGGACTTCGACCTGGGATATCTACATGCAAAGTCATTAATGTAACCTCCAAGCTATAACATTACCACATAGGGACATGACCACATGGTTTTTCTATACTTAGAAGCTATCACATAGTACTGCGATCTGTATGATCATATATTGTGTCTGTGGATAAAGCAGTAATATGTATATCAGCTTTCTGAGCAGATCTCAGTGTGGTGAAGCTATAGCACACTGTGTGTATAATACACATATATACAGTAGATATGTATAATCCAGGACACAGCTCTGTATACAGTGACTAATCAACTTTTTCAGGGGTCCCAGAAATACAGTGATTCAAGCTAATATGGAACTGCATACACACTTCAGAGAGGTGAATCAATGTATAAGCCATGTAAGATAGTGGAGGAGAGCAGACTTACAGTAAGATAATTTGGTTTGCAGATCTATGAATAGGCAGTGAATCAGGCAAGTCTCCTCATCAGCTATTCCAGAACAGGCCCACACTTCCTCCTGCTTGTATTTGCTGGGAGAGCTGGAACATGCCTAAAGACAGTGGACTAGTGAGACCCCTAGTGGTCATATCTTTGCAGCTTATGTTTGGTTGGATGCCGACAAATAATTGCAATCAAGTGATTTACAGATCTGATAATTAGACTCCTTCCTAAGAAATAAGAATACATTATTATATTGTACAGTGACTGTTTCAAGACAAAAAAAAAACTCAGTCACCTGGAAATAGATGAAGATACAGTAAATTAGTGCCCCCTTTACTATAGTGCTGCCCATGTACTCTTAATAAAATAAAATAGGACTACTTACATCACACACCACTTGAATTTGTCTCTGATCTAGAGCTCAATAAAATATAAAATATAAATTTTATTAAAAGCTTGAAAGGGGTTTTGAACCCATGAACACTAGATGCAAAGCAAGTGTCTTACCAATGAACTATAGCTTTAGACTCCAAAGGTGGTGATTTTTTTTTTATCTATGAGATGTAGTATACAAAAAAAGACAGTAAACCTAAAATCCTTTGTGACACTGACAAGTGAAGGAAGTCAGATAACTTCACACATCAGCGTCACACATCATTTAAATTTGCTTCTTATCTAGGGCTTAATAAAATGTAAAAAATGTTTTGAACACTGAAAGCCTGGACATGGGACAACAGCATCACCACTGAGCTACCAGCTTGCCTTGTATGAGCTTGGGATTTTTGTTCATCTATGTGATGTAGCATACAAAACAACAGTAAACCTAAAAAATTTTGTGGGATGAGGTGACAGTTTTATAGGTACCATTTTGTGGGACATACGCCTTTTTGATCACTTGGAGTTGCACTTTTTGTGATGTAAGGTGACAAAAATGGCTTTTTTTGACACAGTTTTTTTTTAATGTTGTTTATCGGTCAGGGTGGATCATGTGATATATTTATAGAGCCGGTCGTTACGGACGCGGCAATACCAAATATCTCTATTTTATTTATTTATTTCTATTTTTAACAGATTTTTTAAATTACTTAATTGGGGATTTTTTTTTTAACTCTTTATTGTTTTATTTTTTTCATTTTTTAATTACACTTTGCATCCCCCATAAGGTGATACAAGACCTGGGGGACATTTACCTTTACTTTTTTTTCACCATTGATTTCTCCTATAGCTGGGGCTGACATATTAGCCCCAGTTACAGGGGGAATACATCCCCCAGAGAGGCTGTACAGCAGAATACAACGCTGTACAGCCTCAGTGCAGGGCTGATCGTGGTCTGTAGAAGACCCGACAGCTCCTGCACTTTCCCGGCCCCGGCGGTCACATGACCACCAAGCCGGGACAGGAAGCGCATAAGCGCTTCTTGATATGTATACACAGCTCTCGTTGAGTGCTGTGTATACAGCGATCTAGAAGGTAGGGACACCTGGGAACTGTCCCTGCCTTTCCTCTGGGTTGCCCTGCGGTCACTGACAGCGAGCCCCTGCTCGGCAGCTGCACGATTAGCGCACAGCTGCGATCTCTGAATGGATGTTCCAGTACGTCCATTCAGGAATAAACATCCACCCATAGGACGTTTATATCCAATGGGCGGATGTGAAGTGGTTAATAAAGTATGGACCCATGAATGCGGCATCAGCAGTTGTGTACTCCCTCTTGCCCAGGGTCCAATCAATATTAAAGACGGCCCTGAATATAGAACATGCTGCGATTTTCATGCAACGCACAAGTGATGCGTGAAAAACAAAGCTCATGTACACAGACCCATTATAATGAATGGGTCCGGATTCAGTGGGTTCGCAATGCGTTCGCATCACGCATTGCACTCGCGTGGAATACTCGCTCATGTGAAACGGGCCTTAGAGTTCTGAGTGTGTGCTTCTTACTGTGTTCATACAGCTGCTGGCAAATGAAAAGTTACACTGCAAATCCTGCAACAACCTAATTTTTTTCTGTATATGGACAGTAGTGTTGGGCGCGAATATTCGAATAGCGAATTTTAATCGCGAATATCGGCACTTCGAGAATTCGCAAATATTTAGAATATAGTGATATATATTCGTATTTTCGAATATTCTATTTTTTTTTTTCATCAGTAACCTCCCTTCTTGCTTGTGGGCCAATGAGAAGGCTGCAATATCTTTGTCAGAGCTTAGCAACATCCCTAGCAACCAATAGAAAAGTAGCCTACCCCTTACTATATAAGAACCTCCCCAGCAGCCATTTTCTACAGTTTTTTTTAAAGTTCTGAGAGAGACAGCATTGTCATTGCTGTGCTCTGTGCTTTACTGTTTAATTACATTAGATAGATAGTTAGTTAGCTTATATATATAATTCAGATAGTTTGTGGGAGATAGTCAGTGTAGGTTATATCCTGATGTAGTGTAGCTGTTGCAGTGCAGTGTGTTAGGTAGTGTGATGTTCTGCTGTCCATACATACATGCTACAGACATAGTGCTGTGATGTCACAACAATACTTAGTGCACCAATCAGTAATATATAGTCAGACCTGCTAAAATGTGAAGTTTCACTTATTGCGCCAAAATATGCACATCATTAGCACAATTGCAAATACACTCACCTAAAGAATTATTAGGAACACCATACTAATACGGTGTTGGACCCCCTTTTGCCTTCAGAACTGCCTTAATTATACGTGGCATTGATTCAACAAGGTGCTGATAACATTCTTTAGAAATGTTGGCCCATATTGATAGGATAGCATCTTGCAGTTGATGGAGATTTGAGGGATGCACATCCAGGGCACGAAGCTCCCGTTCCACCACATCCCAAAGATGCTCTATTGGGTTGAGATCTGGTGACTGTGGGGGCCATTTTAGTACAGTGAACTCATTGTCATGTTCAAGAAACCAATTTGAAATGATTCGAGCTTTGTGACATGGTGCATTATCCTGCTGGAAGTAGCCATCAGAGGGTGGATACATGTTCTCATTCTGTTTACGCCAAATTCGGACTCTACCATTTGAATGTCTCAACAGAAATCGAGACTCATCAGACCAGGCAACATTTTTCCAGTCTTCAACACTCCAATTTTGGTGAGCTTGTGCATATTGTAGCCTCTTTTTCCTATTTGTAGTGGAGATAAGTGGTACCCGGTGGGGTCTTCTGCTGTTGTAGCCCATCCGCCTGAAGTTTGTACGTGTTGTGGCTTCACAAATGCTTTGCTGCATACCTCGGTTGTAACGAGTGGTTATTTCAGTCAACGTTGCTCTTCTATCAGCTTGAATCAGTCGGCCCATTCTCCTCTGACCTCTAGTATCCACAAGGCATTTTTGCCCACAGGACTGCCGCATACTGGATGTTTTTCCCTTTTCACACCATTCTTTGTAAACCCTAGAAATGGTTGTGCGTAAAAATCCCAGTAACTGAGCAGATTGTGAAATACTCAGACCGGCCCGTCTGGCACCAACAACCATGCCACGCTCAAAATTGCTTAAATCACCTTTCTTTCCCATTCTGACATTCAGTTTGGAGTTCAGGAGATTGTCTTGACCAGGACCAACCCCCTAAATGCATTGAAGCAACTGCCATGTGATTGGTTGACTAGATAATTGCATTAATGAGAAATAGAACAGGTGTTCCTAATAATTCTTTAGGTGAGTGTATATTGGAGCACTCTATCTGCATATAAAGCCATTTTTAATGTTCTGCCGTGCCAACCATTTTCTCCAGTCTCAGGAAACTTCTAGCAGCTTGGAAAATGTATTGAGCGCATGTATTGCGCGCGCTTTACGCGAATATTACATTGCCGATTTTCGCAATCAAGAAAATAATAGCGAATTCTCAAATTCGCGAACATATGACGAATATTCTACAAAATATTTGTGAAATATCGCTAATTCGAATATTGCCCCTGCCGCTCATCACTAATGGACAGCCAGACAGCCTTTTTTCTACAAACAAACCTCAAGTTCCTACAATTCATTTGTGTTTTTAGGCTTTTGCCCTGCACCTCCAACAGCAGCAGCATACAGTTTGCTGAAAATGCTGCACAATTGTCCTCTTTTTTTTCTCTAAAAACTAGTTTCAGTTTTGCTACTGTGTGTAATTAGGCACTTCAATGCATTTCAGTGCGGCAATACGTGTGTTTGTATAATTGTACTTCTTTTAATTGCCAAAAAGAGCTGCAATTTTGCTACTGTGTATAATTGTGCAGTTTATTTTACTATTGTGTTTGTAGCAGGGGATATTTAATTACAAATCTGTTAGTTGCCGGAAAACCAGTGTCAATTTTTGGTAAGATTTTTAATTGCACATTTCAGCATATTTCAGTGCATCAGTATACCAGTTTCATTAAACGCATTGTATTGAGTCAATATACCGTGCAGTATCATTTAACGCATTATGCTTGCAATAATATAGCATACAGTTCTAGTTCACGCATTGTGTTGCATCAATATACCAGTTTCAATCAATAGCTCAATATATTGAGTTTTAGTTAACGCATTATAATGCATTAATATACCAGTTTCTTTAAATGTATTGTATTATGCCACTATATTGTTTAGTTTTATTTAATGCATTGTACAGCAATAATATACCAGTTTTATTCAACACACTGTCAATGTAAATTGTCAGTACCAGTGTGTAGAGTGGTCGTAGAAGGGGAGGGATGTTAAATTGCACCTCTGTCTGTAAATGACAGGGGGGAAAAAACACTTACAATATTGCTACCATTCAATCTGTGCACCACACGTCTGACTTTTCACTTATAGAGCTCATAATAAAATGTCTGGCAAATGACAGATTGGATACAAAAGACCTGTGCCTCATCATCCACAAGTCAGAATGTGGGTAGCAGTAGTAGTGCAACAATGTCTGTCCCTGTGTGTGTCCCTGTGTGTATTTGACCCCATCCTTGTGTGCGTGTCCTTGTGTGTCCCTGTGTGTGTGTCCCTGTGTATTTGTGTCTCCCTGTGTGTGTGTCACCATCACCATGCCCACAGTGTTCCTATGTCTTGACGCAGCTGCATCAGGACGTTCTATGCGAGGCAAGAAGAACAAGATGGAAGAGGAGGCAGAGCCACCAGCATGGAGTCCGTGAGAGAGACACAGGGAGGCACACTAAGGACGTAGGTAACACTACCACATGATCTACACTAGTGTTATCTGTGGTTTTACATAGGACTGCAGGTAACACTACCACATTATCTGCACTAGTGTTATCTGTGGTTTTACATAGGACTGCAGGCAACACTAACACATTATTAGCACTAGTGTTATCTGTGGTTTTACATAGGACTGCAGGCAACACTAACACATTATTAGCACTAGTGTTATCTGTGGTTTTTACATAGGACTGCAGGTAACACTACCACATTATCAGCACTAGTGTTATCTGTGGTTTTACATAGGACTGCAGGCAACACTAACACATTATTAGCACTAGTGTTATCTGTGGTTTTTACATAGGACTGCAGGTAACACTACTACATTTTCTGTACTTAGATAGCCATCACTGTGTTATCGGTGTTGTTACATAGGACTGTAGGTGATATCTACTATATTATCTGTACTCAGATAGCCATCACTGTGTTATCGGTGTTGTTACATAGGACTGTAGGTGATATCTACTATATTATCTGTACTCAGATAGCCATCACTGTGTTATCGGTGTTGTTACATAGGACTGTAGGTGATATCTACTATATTATCTGTACTCAGAGAGTTATCACTGTGTAAGGGCGCCCACTGAGACTTTACCGCCTAAGGGACCACATGAACCTGGAGCCGGCCCTGCTTACAGAGGAAACACCCCAAAAGTGCCCCCATTTTTGAAACTACTTTTTAAAGAAAAGGGGAAACCATATTGTCTTCCAAGGGGAATGATTAATGATGCTAACAGTTAAGAGACTGTGTTGCATGTCAGTTCTGTGCCTGTTTGATATACTTTAAGCCTTCTCAATCCTGTAGATTCTGTTAAAAGTGGAGAAATCAGCCTATTAACACAGCTTGTGGGCCATTAATTTTGTACCATCAAATAATAGGACCGACAACAGGCTGCTGTGTCATGAAGCCTTCCTGCTTTCTCAGAATCAGGGCTTGTATGCCTTTAGAACTGCTAAATAACATTCAGTGCCTTATTTTTCTATCTGCATTTTACTTCCCGGGGGTTCTCTCTGTTCTGTGAATGGAACTGCTATTCACTTTCCCAGAAAAGAGTATTTGAGTCATAATAGATATACCTTTATACAGATACTATTGTACGTGCTTGATACACATTATAAATGCTTCTTTTGAGCTTTGTTAACATATCTAACATTTCACTCTATGGCATTACTCATAGTGTATAATCAGGTAACTGTTTTTTTTAAGTGACGGCATTTCCTTATTTGTTTGCAATGCATCAAATATATTCCACATACGAGGATTGAATTGAGCTTTCTGGTGACTGTTATACAGAAACAATAACTTGGATCCCAGTTTGAAGCAAGGTATAATTAAAGGGGTTGCCTGAGTTATAGAATAAGGTCCCTGAGGCAGGAATTGTCATAAAATAATATATCCTCACTTATCTCATATAGATTTGAATGAAATTATAATCCACATGACCACTGCAGCCAATCACTAGCCTCAGTAATCACACAGTATGCCATATACTGTTGGCCGTGGCTCAGTCTGGGATATACAGGCATATCACTGCTACAGCCGAATAGATGACATCATGGCTGCAGCAGCAGGGAAGATTGGAATGTGGTGGCCCTGGAGGCGTATGTTCAAATAGGTATCCCAAAAAAAAAAAAGAGTCCTGTGCTCAAGTGACTTCAACTTCTCTTTGTATTGTAGTAAAATTAAGAACAGCCTGCACACTGCAAACTGACAATTGAGAGGCATTAGTAGCATGATGCAGGCCGCAGCAGCCATACAGAACATGATAATAGGCAGACAGTCAGCAACAGTGGCAAGAAGGAGCATCGCCAGGAAGGTAAGGTGGGCAAGGTCTATACATCGTAATCAGCCGGAGGAGTGTGAAAATTCTGCTGAATCCAAGCTTGGGTCATTTGTAGAGATGAGCGAATTTCTTGAAAATTCTATTCAGCTGATTTGCCAAATTTCACCCAAAAATTTGCTTCGTGACGAATTACTTTGCCACAAAGTGCATTTTTTTGTAAGTAGCGGGTGCAATGACAGGGAGCTGCGATAACGCCGCCCCCGTCATTGTACCCCTCAGATGCCACGTTCATACATGATCGCGGCATCTGAGTGTACAAACAGTGTGAAATTAACACAAAAAAATTACATCAAACTTACCGTGTCTATTTGCGCGCGACGAGCCGTCCCCCGCCATCTTGCTTGCAGATCTCGGCCGAAATCACGTGCGGCGCGAGATTACGTCATCACGCCGGCCGGCATGGTGACGTATGACGTCATCACTCCAGCCGGCGTGATGATTTGATCTCACGCCACAGGGGATGCATGACCAAATGGTGATGCATGACCAAATCGTTCAAATTGTTCACAGCTTTCCGCTGCTCGGACAGACAATTGAGCATGTGCAATGTTGAATTCCAGTGAGTTGGAATGTCGAGTTGGAAGGCAGCCAAGCTGGGCTTAGCTCTGGCACCTTTTGGGTCTAACCCACCCACAACATCAGCGGCATCAACAGTACCTGAAGAAGATGTGGCCCTGACTGTTCTTTGGGAGGTACGTTGCCTCTGCTCTTTATTGCTGCCACCACTGCCCTTCTCCACTGATGTTGCCACCTCCTCAGCACCCCAATCTAGCTCCCAGGTCCTCTCCAGGACACAATCGTCATTGGTGTCCTCACCCTGCTGCTTTTAACAGACTGTGAGATATCATGATGGGCTCCTGGACCCCCCTCCCCTGCTTTGTGTTTTCCCCGACTGCTACTGAGGCTGCCTCCCCCACCAATGCTGTAATTACAGGTGCCACTATTACCACAACCATCAACACAGGTATGCATGAGGTCACCAACCTTCTCCTCAGGGCAGTCCGAACAGTGAGGCTTTCTTGACTATCTGCCATAGGGCATGGAGGGGTTTTCTTGCCTGTTCTTAGGAAAAAGGAAGGTGTCCCTCTAGGAAGGGGCAGTGAAGACTGGGGGGACTCCACTGAAAGCCTTCGTTTTGGCTGCAAGGAGGAGGAGCAGGAGGAACGCTGTGACCCCTGGCTCCACGGCACGGTCTTGGACTGTGAAGTCACCTCCATCTCAACCTGCTGCTACTTAGAGGAGGAATGAGCCATCTAATCCACAATCTCATACTCTTTCTCCTCAACTATAATGTTGTGCCTTTCTGAAGCCAGCAGGGGCAACTTCAGCCTACTACCACTACTACTACAACTTCTGGCCACATAGCTGCTGCTGCTACTACCCTCATTATGGCTATGGGTCTTTCGTTTGGAACCCTTCTGTAGCCCGAACAATTTTTGGTTAAAAATGGTTAAAAACGTGTGAAATAGGAAAGCAAATTTGGGCCTAAATACTTTTATGTGCTATCCAGTCCATTGGTGTAGGGATTAAATGTCTGTAATCAGCATTTTTGCTGGTCCCTGACATTAGGACTGGGTGTCTGTTGTGTAAAACAGTAGGCACCCATCAGCTATGGCGACCCGCTCTCCTCAGGCGCAATCTTTAAATACCAAGCATGTGATGTACTATTACATCACATGTTAGGAAAGGGTTAAGCGGCATCTGCCAGCAGATTTTTGTACCTATGAAACTGGTTGACCTGTTACATGTCTACTTGGCAGCTGAAGGCATCTGTGTTGGTTCCATGTTCATATGTGCCCACATTACTGAGAAAAATGTTTTAAAAAATATGTTTTAATATATGTAAATGAGCCTCTAAGAGCAATGGGGGTGCTGCCCTTACTCCTAGAATCTCTGATCTCTCTGCAATGGCCCTGTTGCTCCTAGAGGCTCATTTTCATATATTTAAACATCATTTTTCTCAGCAATGTGGGCACATATGAACATGGAACCAACACAGATGCCTTCAGCTGCCAAGCACACATATAACAGGTCAGCCAGTTTTTATAGGTACAAATATGATGACAGATGCCCATTAAGCCATCGTCATTAATGTTTGATGGTTTTATATGAATAATTCATATTGCATGCAGGTCTGAAAAACGCTGCTTCCCAGCACTGCACTAATTTCAGAGTGCAGTGCCAAAAGGTGGTGAGCAGATCTGCATGTTACATGAATTCTAACACCCCAGAGTTGTGTTACTACACTCCTCTACCCCGCTACTATCTTCTAAGAGCCTTTATACTGTCATCTGATATGATTTTGCTCATGTCTTCCACAAATGTGCATTTAAATCCATGTTAAATGCAATTGTTCCTGTAATTTGCCTGGTTACCATTAGGTGGCAGCAACCCATTGGCAAGTATGGTTTAGTGTTTAGTGAATCTAAGCTGGAATGGATTATTCCAGCTCAGCTCCCCTTCTGTGGAGAAGTGGGCTGGTCCCACATACTGCAGCATGGGTGGAGAAGAAAGTTAGAGTCAGTGTACCAGCCACCCCTCTTGGGGAAGTCTGTGTGATAGTGTCCAGGAGAATTCCTGTATAGGGAAGACAGCAAGGACCTAGTCTCGGCTGAGACTTGGCCATATTCCCAGTCTGAGCACCTTCAGCTCAGCTGGATGAGGAAAGCAGAAACTACAGACAACCTCCAGAGTTCCAGGAAGAAAACATCCCCTGAGAATCCATCTGTGAGATAAGTCCAGAGACCTAGGAGAAGCTATTTCCTCCTCAGCTAGTCTGTCCCCACAAAGCAGAAGGTACCAGATAAGTGCAGAAGCTAATCTTGCCACAGTTACAGAGCTACCAAGGAGACGTTTTATCCTGCAAGCTCCACATTTAAAGCAGAAGTACTCATTCCTGCCAATGATTGCCAAAACCTGCTGGGACCAAAAGACCAAAGCTGTATACCGTGTGGATGCAAGTTATTTCAAGTAAATACAAATTGAAAAGAATGGCGTGGTATTAAACAGGCAGGAAGTGCTCAAACGCACATGCAGTTGTGCATATATATACAGGTGAGCAAATCCTGCACTTATTTCAAATAAAGAAACGTTTGAACTTCATCTAAAGGTTTGGACATCATTTATTCTGCAAAGCTTCTCTATAACTCCTACTATCACTACACTCGAATTTATTGCAAGTGAGCCAGGAGTCCGGCCGTACCCAGGTAGGAGACACAGTGACACAACTAACATCAAACTATAGAGACATTATAGGCCATTACACCACTCTGGCATTCCTAATCTGGGACGTGAGTTATAACACCTTGAAAGGGCCCTGGGACAGTACCTTACGCACGCTGCAATTGGCGTCACGAACAAATACAGAATATTATCCACCCATATCCTGGCCCACTGCACTAAAATTGGCGTCAGCAAACACGTTCCTGGTCACTGCAGAGTTATTCATATCAAATCATCCTACATTGGGGCCATTGGCAGCTAGTAAGTATACAGCTACACGGTCAGGTTTCTACATGCAGTTTTGGAAGTCAAAACCAGGAGTGAATTAAAAAAAGCGGAGAAGATGTATCTGCCCTTTATATTTTCTCTCCTTTTATGATCCACTTCTGATTTAGGCTTACAAAACTGCATGCAGAATGGTGACGGATTAGATACTAGACAACACCTTTAAGATCTTTAAGATTTTAGTCGTTGAGTGGAAATTGTCATTGCTTCCAGAGAATGAAAATCTGTCTGGATCATGTAAAAGCCAATCAAAGTAAAGCAGCACAGGAATGAAATAATATACAAAATCTAGGTACAAATCTGTCAAAGACTCCAGACCTCACCTCACAGTCAGTATTTCTGTAAGGAAAAGACACACAGTACTCCAGGAAATCCAACGAAACCATAAATGTATTCACCCTGTGCTACAGTGCAATGTTTCAGTTCCTCACTAAGCCATTTTAAAGAAAAAGAAGCTGTGACAGTGCATATAAATAGTTTTAATTAAATAAATGATCACATCAGATAGACAATTCAAAATAATATATTAAATCAATGTGATCCACACCATAGGACTGCATACAACTATAAAAAGTCAATGTACTGGTTCAAGTGTAACGATGCAAAATATATACTGTACGTAAAAAGAGGTGCATGCTACATAATAATAGAAAACCATTTTAAGGCTGGTTTCAGTGTTCAGATTTTTTGATGCAGTTTAAAAACAAAATCCAGGAGTGGATTCCAAAAGTGGAGAAGGTTCAGTCTTCCCTTAAAGAAGCATTCCGGTTGCATTACGTTATTCCCTATCCACAGGATAGCAGGTAACTATTAAATCGGTGGAGGTCCTACCACTGGGACCCCCACCAATCACAGGAATAGGGGCCCTATACCCCCTAAAATGAACAGAGTGGCCAGTCTGTCATGCATATGGCTGTTCCATTTATTTCAGGGGGTTGCAAGATTTATGGGACCCCTGTTCTCATGATCAGTGCACAACCAAATATCCCTGTTGAGCAATGCAGCTGCTGAACCATTCCAGTGATGACATAAATTAATTTATTAATCAGGAGTGGACTGCTAAATGACAAGCAGCATGTAGATAGGCAGCATTCCAAGCACATCGCTACTACACATTTAAGAGGGTGTGTATCACTGTGGGAAGACTGAGGCAAACCATCAGCAGAAGCGCATACAGTAGCTTAGACACCTCTAGGACTGATTCTAAAAAGTGGAAACCTCTTACTAGAGACACTGGGGGCCAATCCGTTGATAACCATCCCCTGTGATGTCACAGACCTAGAAAACCCTTTTCCCACGCGGTCTCCGTCATTGTCCTGTGAGCTAAGCATAGGGAGAGAAGTGGCAAGCGCTCATGCACTAGGGACAGTGTTGTTGAAAATGATTAATAGAAGAATATTTTAGAGGGAGAGTGCAGGGAGACTTATTCTGCATCAGTTTTATTTATTTATTTCTACATTTACTTATTCCTACATCAGCCATAAACTAAGATATATAATTCAATACCAATAAGATGGAAGCTTTTATTATTCCAGTGCCAGAGTGCCAACCAATACCATCCAGTCTGCACCCCCTAGGGGGGCCAGGTCTTAATGATGACCATCCTCATCTTTTGCTGGCTTTAATTCTTCCAAATCATCCTTTAAAGTCTTCATGTCCTAGAAAAGTCAGCAAGATGCAGAGGGAGGAGGAGCTGGATGTTACTGATGACATATTCTCCTCGATATTAGATGATGTGGAAAAGGAGGAAAAGCAGATGGCAGAAGAAGGGCTCCCACCTGTAGGGCAGAAGAGCACCGGGGTTGGAGAAGTGGGTATGCCAGAGCTGATTAATATTCTGTGTTTACTGTCAGATAACCTGCAGGAGATTGCAGGCAGAACAGCATATTGTCCCCCGCCTAACCAGTCAAACCCCATACCAGCAACCGCCCCTGTTTAAAGGTGCCGCGCATCCATTAACAATGAAGAAGCACTATACAGTGCGTTCTTCATCATTAAATGAAAGGCAGCCGCGAGCTAATTGGCTGCATGGTTCTTCACCGCAGCATGACTGCAACCCACCCACAGCATGGCTGCTCTGTGTGGCCGTACTCTAGGGCAGAGTGGCTTGGGTATACCTGATTTATAGCGATTTGTGACAAATTAATTCATAACAAATCAAATTTCTTGGCTAACTTCGGTGAAATTGTCAAATAAATTTTTTCAAAACTCATCTCTAGTCATCAGTATATGATCAGCGGGGGTCTGATTCCCAACACCCCAGGAGATCAGCTGTTTGAAGAGGCTGTGGTGTCACAGTAAGTGTGCATAGCGGCTGTGTTTGGTATTGCAGTTCAGCCCTCTTCACTTGAATGTGATTGAGCTGCGCTTAGGCCATGTGAATGATGACCATGAAGTCACTGGCCTAGGAAGAGGCCACGGCGCTCACTGGACTGTTGAAACAGCTGGATTGGCATGGGTGCAGGGAGTCGAACCCCCACTGATCAGATACACATGGCCTATCCTGAGGATAGGTCACCAGTATAAAACACTAGAACAACCCCTTCAATACACCATGTATGTGACCAAAATACCCACAGGATTTTATGAACTCCCTCCATTGATGGTATCACTTCTCTGCATATACTATCACTCTTTGCCACTAGGTGGTGTTTATTGAGTTGCCCCATAACAATACAGCCCACCAATCATACATACCCAAAAGGGAATATTATCCCACATAGCCATAAAATAATGTGAAAAAAAGAAATATACTTTGATATGATTTGTTAATGTGTTTATTAAGAAAACCAGTGATATACAAGACATTCTGTCTGTGTCCAGCAGTCCATGCTCCGGAGAATAATAAACCACAGAATGCACTGCACATTCTGTGACCAGGGCAGTGAGGTTACAGCCTCATAAATCCCTTCTATAAATGAAAATAAAAACAATAGTGTTAATTTGCTTCAAGTGTCGCCAAGCTTTTAAAAGTTTTGATATAGCATAACTGCACATCAAAGGTTTTAATCGATGGGGTGTCTTACTGCTGAGACCCCCACCAATCGCTATAAAAAGGCAAGCCCTTGCATATTGTGCTTTCTCTCCTCATTGCAGGAGACAGGCTCTATAGAAAGTCTATGGGCCTGTCTTGATACCGTATCCTGCAGCGAAGAGATAGCGAGCACACTAGGTGATTGCTTCTCTCTCCTCCTTCCAGCTATCGGTGGGGGTCTCAGCACTCAGTCCCCCACCAGTAAAAACCTTCAACATATCACTATGACGTATCAAAAGTTTTTTGAAAGCTCAGCAACACTTTCATTATTTTCAAGTTTATTTAATCATTCACAATATGTTTCTGAAGAAACAAAATTCAAAACATATTTATTTGCTATAAATACATTTTCAGAATGAATATCAGAGGAATGGAATATATATATATATATATATATATATATATATTATATAAATATAATATATAAATAATATTTATTTATACAGCGCCACCATATTCCGCAGCGCTTTACAAATTCATAGGGTTCATGTACAAAATATATACATATATATATACTAAAATAGAGATATTAGGTGAGCCGATCTTCTTGCTTTATTTGGGTTATCGAAAACCCTATTTACGGTTCTAGCATTTTATAGCAAAAAATATATCCTTTCTTTAAAACATTAATGTATTTGCTGCCATTGTATTTTCAGTTTATTTTGTATGCATGCAATGGAACCGCTATTGGCTTTGCATTTTATTTATACGCTTAGTATTGTAATAGAAGTTTAGCACAATCAATCAAGTTTTCAACTCTTGTGACAGTCTTTTTAAGGCTACTTTCACACTCGCGTTTTGGCTTTCCGTTTGTGAGATCCGTTCAGGGCTCTCAGAAGCGGTCCAAAACGGATCAGTTTTGCCCTAATGCATTCTAAATGGAAAAGGATCCGCTCAGAATGCATCAGTTTGCCTCCGTTCTGTCACCATCCCGCTCTGGAGGCGGACACCAAAACGCTGCCTGCATCGCTTTGCTGTCCGCCTGACGAAGTGGAGCCAAACAGATCCACCCTGGCACACAATGTAAGTTTTCTCTGACACAATCTGGCACAATAGAAAACGGATCCATCCCCCATTGACTTTTAATGGTGTTTAAGACGGATCTGTCATGGCTATAGAAGACATAATACAACCGGATCCATTCATGATGGATGAATGCAGTTGTATTATTGTATTGGAGGTGTTTTTGCAGATCCATGACGGATCCGCAAAAAACGCTAGTGTGAAAGTAGCCTAAGTTAGCAATACACCAAAAGATTTAAAAGAGCAACATAATAAAATGATTAGGTTAGCAAGACATAGTTGGGCTCCCAATAAAATACATGATTTAGGCACTGGAAGACATTTGTCATTTACAGGTCCTGTTAAAAAAAAAAGTGTTGGAGAATAGGAGGGATGAGCAGATTTTAAGTTTACTCGCTTATAATGCAGTTTCCACTGGTATACAGTAGTTACTGTTACTAACATAAAATTTCAAAAATACTATAGAAAATAACATTAACCACCTCAGCCCCCAGTGCTTAAACACCCTGAAAGACCAGGCCACTTTTTACACTTCTGACCTACACTACTTTCACCATTTATTGCTCGGTCATGCAACTTACCACCCAAATGAATTTTACCTCCTTTTCTTCTCACTAATAGAGCTTTCATTTGGTGGTATTTCATTGCTGCTGACATTTTTACTTTTTTTGTTATTAATCGAAATTTAACGATTTTTTTGCAAAAAAATGACATTTTTCACTTTCAGTTGTAAAATTTTGCAAAAAAAAACGACATCCATATAGAAATTTTGCTCTAAATTTATAGTTCTACATGTCTTTGATAAAAAAAAAAATGTTTGGGTAGAAAAAAAATGGTTTGGGTAAAAGTTATAGCGTTTACAAACTATGGTACAAAAATGTGAATTTCCGCTTTTTGCAGCAGCTCTGACTTTCTGAGCACCTGTCATGTTTCCTGAGGTTCTACAATGCCCAGACAGTACAAACACCCCACAAATGACCCCATTTCTGAAAGTACACACCCTAAGGTATTCGCTGATGGGCATAGTGAGTTCATAGAACTTTTTATTTTTTGTCACAAGTTAGCGGAAAATGATGATTTTTTTTTTTTTTTTTTTTTTCTTACAAAGTCTCATATTCCACTAACTTTTGACAAAAAATAAAAAGTTCTATGAACTCACTATGCCCATCAGCGAATACCTTGGGGTCTCTTCTTTCCAAAATGGGGTCACTTGTGGGGTAGTTATACTGCCCTGGCATTCTAGGGGCCCAAATGTGTGGTAAGGAGTTTGAAATCAAATTCAGTAAAAAATGACAAGTGAAATCCGAAAGGTGCTCTTTGGAATATGGGCCCCTTTGCCCACCTAGGCTGCAAAAAAGTGTCACACATCTGGTATCCCCGTACTCAGGAGAAGTTGAGGAATGTGTTTTGGGGTGTCTTTTTACATATACCCATGCTGGGTGAGATAAATATCTTGGTCAAATGACAACTTTGTATAAAAAAATGGGAAAAGTTGTCTTTTGCCAAGATATTTCTCTCACCCAGCATGGGTATATATAAAATGACACCCCAAAACACATTCCCCACCTTCTCCTGAGTACGGAGATACCAGATGTGTGACACTTTTTTGCAGCCTAGGTGGGCAAAGGGGCCCACATTCCAAAGAGCACCTTTCGGATTTCACAGGTCATTTTTTACTGAATTTGATTTCAAACTCCTTACCACACATTTGGGCCCCTAGAATGCCAGGGCAGTATAACTACCCCACAAGTGACCCCATTTTGGAAAGAAGACACCCCAAGGTATTCCGTGAGGGGCATGGCGAGTTCCTAGAATTTTTTATTTTTTGTCACAAGTTAGTGGAAAATGATTATTTTTTTTTTTTTTTTTTTTTCATACAAAGTCTCATATTCCACTAACTTGTGACAAAAAATAAAAACTTCCATGAACTCACTATGCCCATCAGCGAATACCTTGGGGTCTCTTCTTTCCAAAATGGGGTCACTTGTGGGGTAGTTATACTGCCCTGGCATTCTAGGGGCCCAAATGTGTGGTAAGGAGTTTGAAATCAAATTCTGTAAAAATTGACCTGTGAAATCCGAAAGGTGCTCTTTGGCATATGGGCCCCTTTGCCCACCTAGGCTGCAAAAAAGTGTCACACATCTGGTATCTCCGTACTCAGGAGAAGTTGAGGAATGTGTTTTGGGGTGTCTTTTTACATATACCCATGCTGGGTGAGATAAATATCTTGGTCAAATGCCAACTTTGTATAAAAAAATGGGAAAAGTTGTCGTTTGCCAAGATATTTCTCTCACCCAGCATGGGTATATATAAAATGACACCCCAAAACACATTCCCCACCTTCTCCTGAGTACGGAGATACCAGATGTGTGACACTTTTTTGCAGCCTAGGTGGGCAAAGGGGCCCATATTCCAAAGAGCACCTTTCGGATTTCACTTGTCATTTTTTACAGAATTTGATTTCAAACTCCTTACCACACATTTGGGCCCCTAGAATGCCAGGGCAGTATAACTACCCCACAAGTGACCCCATTTTGGAAAGAAGAGACCCCAAGGTATTCGCTGATGGGCATAGTGAGTTCATGGAAGTTTTTATTTTTTGTCACAAGTTAGTGGAATATGAGACTTTGTATAAAAAAAAAAAAAAAAAAAAAAAATCAGCATTTTCCACTAACTTGTGACAAAAAATAAAAAATTCTAGGAACTCGCCATGCCCCTCACGGAATACCTTGGGGTGTCTTCTTTCCAAAATGGGGTCACTTGTGTGGTAGTTATACTGCCCTGGCATTTTCCAGGGGCCCTAATGTGTGTTAGGTAGGTAAATGACCTGTGAAATCCTAAAGGTGCTCTTTGGAATATGGGCCCCTTTGCCCACCTAGGCTGCAAAAAAGTGTCACACATGTGGTATCGCCGTATTCAGGAGAAGTTGGGGAATGTGTTTTGGGGTGTCATTTTACATATACCCTTGCTGGGTGAGAGAAATATCTTGGCAAAAGACAACTTTTCCCATTTTTTTATACAAAGTTGGCATTTGACCAAGATATTTCTCTCACCCAGCATGGGTATATGTAAAATGACACCCCAAAACACATTCCCCAACTTCTCCTGAGTACGGCGATACCACATGTGTGACACTTTTTTGCAGCCTAGATGCGCAAAGGGGCCCACATTCATTTTATGAGGGCATTTTTAGACATTTGGATACCAGACTTCTTCTCACGCTTTGGGGCCCCTAGAATGCCAGGGCAGTATAAATACCCCACATGTGACCCCATTTTGGAAAGAAGACACCCCAAGGTATTCAATGAGGGGCATGGCGAGTTCATAGAAATTTTTTTTTTTTGGCACAAGTTAGCGGAAATTGATATTTTTTATTTTTTTCTCACAAAGTCTCCCGTTCCGCTAACTTGGGACAAAAATTTCAATCTTTCATGGACTCAATATGCCCCTCACGGAATACCTGGGGGTGTCTTCTTTCCGAAATGGGGTCACATGTGGCGTATTTATACTGCCCTGGCATTCTAGGGGCCCTAAAGCGTGAGAAGAAGTCTGGAATATACATGTCTAAAAAATTTTACGCATTTGGATTCCGTGAGGGGTATGGTGAGTTCATGTGAGATTTTATTTTTTGACACAAGTTAGTGGAATATGAGACTTTGTAAGAAAAATAAATAAAAATTCCGCTAACTTGGGCCAAAAAAATGTCTGAATGGAGCCTTACAGAGGGGTGATCAATGACAGGGGGGTGATCAATGACAGGGGGGGGTGATCAATGACAGGGGGGTGATCAATGACAGGGGGGGGTGATCAATGACAGGGGGTTGATCAATGACAGGGGGGTGATCAGGGAGTCTATATGGGGTGATAACCACAGTCATTGATCATGCCCCTGTAAGGCTTCATTCAGACGTCCGTATGCGTTTTGCGGATCCGATCCATCTATCAGTGCATCCGTAAAAATCATGCGGACATCTGAATGGAGCTTTACAGGGGGGTAATCAATGACAGGGGGGTGATCAGGGAGTCTATATGGGGTGATCACCACAGTCATTGATCATGCCCCTGTAAGGCTTCATTCAGACGTCCGGATGCGTTTTGCGGATCCGATCCATCTATCAGTGGATCCGTAAAAATCATGCGGACGTCTGAATGGAGCTTTACAGGGGGGTGATCAATGACAGGGGTGTAATCAATGACAGGGGGGTGATCAGGGAGTCTATATGGGGTGATCACCACAGTCATTGATCACGCCCCTGTAAGGCTTCATTCAGACGTCCGGATGCGTTTTGCGGATCCGATCCATCTATCAGTGCATCCGTAAAAATCATGCGGACATCTGAATGGAGCTTTACAGGGGGGTGATCAATGACAGGGGGGTGATCAGGGAGTCTATATGGGGTGATCACCACAGTCATTGATCACGCCCCTGTAAGGCTTCATTCAGACGTCCGGATGCGTTTTGCGGATCCGATCCATCTATCAGTGCATCCGTAAAAATCATGCGGACATCTGAATGGAGCTTTACAGGGGGGTGATCAATGACAGGGGTGTAATCAATGACAGGGGGGTGATCAGGGAGTCTATATGGGGTGATCACCACAGTCATTGATCACGCCCCTGTAAGGCTTCATTCAGACGTCCGGATGCGTTTTGCGGATCCGATCCATCTATCAGTGCATCCGTAAAAATCATGCGGACATCTGAATGGAGCTTTACAGGGGGGTGATCAATGACAGGGGGGTGATCAGGGAGTCTATATGGGGTGATAACCACAGTCATTGATCATGCCCCTGTAAGGCTTCATTCAGACGTCCGGATGCATTTTGCGGATCCGATCCATCTATCAGTGCATCCGTAAAAATCATGCGGACATCTGAATGGAGCTTTACAGGGGGGTAATCAATGACAGGGGGGTGATCAGGGAGTCTATATGGGGTGATCACCACAGTCATTGATCACGCCCCTGTAAGGCTTCATTCAGACGTCCGGATGCGTTTTGCGGATCCGATCCATCTATCAGTGCATCCGTAAAAATCATGCGGACATCTGAATGGAGCTTTACAGGGGGGTGATCAATGACAGGGGTGTAATCAATGACAGGGGGGTGATCAGGGAGTCTATATGGGGTGATCACCACAGTCATTGATCACGCCCCTGTAAGGCTTCATTCAGACGTCCGGATGCGTTTTGCGGATCCGATCCATCTATCAGTGCATCCGTAAAAATCATGCGGACATCTGAATGGAGCTTTACAGGGGGGTGATCAATGACAGGGGGGTGATCAGGGAGTCTATATGGGGTGATAACCACAGTCATTGATCATGCCCCTGTAAGGCTTCATTCAGACGTCCGGATGCATTTTGCGGATCCGATCCATCTATCAGTGCATCCGTAAAAATCATGCGGACATCTGAATGGAGCTTTACAGGGGGGTAATCAATGACAGGGGGGTGATCAGGGAGTCTATATGGGGTGATCACCACAGTCATTGATCACGCCCCTGTAAGGCTTCATTCAGACGTCCGGATGCGTTTTGCGGATCCGATCCATCTATCAGTGCATCCGTAAAAATCATGCGGACATCTGAATGGAGCTTTACAGGGGGGTGATCAATGACAGGGGTGTAATCAATGACAGGGGGGTGATCAGGGAGTCTATATGGGGTGATCACCACAGTCATTGATCACGCCCCTGTAAGGCTTCATTCAGACGTCCGGATGCGTTTTGCGGATCCGATCCATCTATCAGTGCATCCGTAAAAATCATGCGGACATCTGAATGGAGCTTTACAGGGGGGTGATCAATGACAGGGGGGTGATCAGGGAGTCTATATGGGGTGATAACCACAGTCATTGATCATGCCCCTGTAAGGCTTCATTCAGACGTCCGGATGCATTTTGCGGATCCGATCCATCTATCAGTGCATCCGTAAAAATCATGCGGACATCTGAATGGAGCTTTACAGGGGGGTAATCAATGACAGGGGGGTAATCAATGACAGGGGGGTGATCAGGGAGTCTATATGGGGTGATCACCACAGTCATTGATCACGCCCCTGTAAGGCTTCATTCAGACGCCCGTATGCGTTTTGCAGATCCGATCCATCCATCAGTGGATCCGTAAAAATCATGCGGACATCTGAATGGAGCTTTACAGGGGGTTGATCAATGACAGGGGTGTAATCAATGACAGGGGGGTGATCAGGGAGTCTATATGGGGTGATCAGGGGCTAATAAGGGGTTAATAAGTGACGGGGGGGGGGTGTAGTGTAGTGTAGTGGTGCTTGGTGGGACTTTACTGAGCTACCTGTGTCCTCTGGTGGTCGATCCAAACAAAGGGGACCACCAGAGGACCAGGTAGCAGGTATATTAGACGCTGTTATCAAAACAGCGTCTAATATACCTGTTAGGGGTTAAAAAAAACACATCTCCAGCCTGCCAGCGAACGATCGCCGCTGGCAGGCTGGAGATCAACTCTCTTACCTTCCGTTCCTGTGAGCGCGCGCGCCTGTGTGCGCGCGTTCACAGGAAATCTCGCGTCTCGCGAGAGGACGCACCGGCGCGTCCACCCAGAAGAGCAGGGCCGCCGCAAAGACGCAATCCTGCGTACGGCGGTCCTGAGGTGGTTAAAGGGGTTGTCCTTGCTTCTTCTATTGATGACCTATCCTCAGGATAGGTCACCAATATCAGAAGATCAGCTGTTTGAGGAGACAGCGCGCACAGTCTGCATGTGCCATCTCCCTTCTCTCTTCCTGTCCACATAGACATACAGCAGTGTGCAGTCTCCTCAAACAGCTGATCAGCAGGGGTGCCGGGTGTAGTACCCCCGCCGATCTGATATTGATGTCCTATCCTGATGATAGGTCATCAATACTAAAAGCCCAGACAACCTCATTAACTAATATGTATGGCTCTATGAAACAGTAAGCAATAGTACAAAGTTCACTGTCAAAGAAGGTTATGAAATCTGCAATATACCAGCAGGTGTATGTGAACACATTGGGTATTATTATGTAATGTTTAAAAGGTTAGCCATTAAAAAATAAATGTTTCACTGGGAAATATTGTGAATTTGAGCCACTTACTAATGCTAATTATATTGTATAATATACACATAAATCTGCATTACAGTCAATGTAAAGATAACATACAATTATACAAAGATCAGTACATTAAACCCCATTCCCCCCCCCCCCCCTTTAATTCACTGCTGCGTGACCCGACCCCACCGTTATTGTCATCTGATCTCCAATTCCCATACCATATATAATTAAAGTCCTAGGGACAGATTAGAAAACCACTCCCTTAAACATCACTCTGATTTTCTTGCTATTCTTTTGTAGGCATCTATAATATCAATCCGAGCCTTCCACTCGGGGAAAGTAGGGCTGTTTTTTGTACCCCAGTATTTAATAATCAAGGCCTTTGCGGCCATGAAACCCTCCAAACATACTCGCTTCTGATAGGGTGTCAAATTAGTGGGGGGAAAAAGGCCTAGTATTGCCTGCATAAAACAACAATTCAATTTAATCCTATATCTTTGATGTAGTTCTTCATAAATGCTGGTCCAAAACCCACCTATTTCTGGGCAATTCCATAACAGATGACTTAGACCGGCACTTTCTGCCGAACACTTCCAACATATGTCCTTCTTTTCTTTATATATTTTCACGAGGAAGGCTGGGGAGTAGTATAGACGATGTACAATTTTAAACGGCATCAATCTGTAGTTTTGGGAAATCGACACTTTTTTTATATTTTGATAGGCTACATCCCAATCTAAATTGCTCTTGTGGCCTAATTCAGTTTCCCAGCCTCCCTCACTTTTGAATATTGTTATTTCCCCCAGGCAATCCTGAAGCCTACGATATATCTGTGAGAGAGTGAGTTGTGTGTCCTTGGATCTGAAACAAAAATCCAAAAACGAGTTTGCCCTTATATTCAAAAGACTTTTATCCTGAGTGCTCATAAATGCATGACTAATTTGTGAATATCTAAGTCTATCTAAAAAAGTAACATTTATATCCTTCATCATTTCATCTATAGGGGTAATATTACCGTGTGAAATTATATGAGTTAAGCGGTTAATACCGCGTGAATTCCAATACTTATAATCTTCAATTGACATAAACTCTTTCAAATTATAATTTTGCCAAAGTGGAGTGAAATTAGTGGAACTTCTTACTCTCAATATTTTTTTTGTCTTCTTCCATACCCTATCTAACGTATCACTAATTAAACACTGTTTTTTTCTTTTCCCCGGGTGACCACTCTCCAGAATAGAGAAGATGTCTCCATATGGCCCCTGAAAATTCTTTGAGATGATACTCATCAATGTCGCTAATTGGTGATCTCCCTCCGGTCCAACCCACCACTTTATCTGACCTGCGATATAATATCCCTGAAGGTATGGAAGGGAGAGACCGCCATCTCTCTCCGAGAGCCAAAGATATTTTTGCTTAATCCTAACCCTTCCCCTCCCCCAGATTAACTCATTCAATAATCTATCCAGCAGCCCAAAAAAGGAGTCATCAATCCATATCGGGCAAGCTGTCAAGGGGTATAAAGCAATGGGGAGAACAACCATCCTAACCAATGCTATCCGTTCTACCTGTGACAAGGGCAACTTCTGCCAGGTACGGATCTTCTCCCTCAGCTTGTTGATCATAGGGGTTATATTTAAAAGATTATATCTGGTCAGATCTGCGCTGATTTTTATACCCAAATATTGTATAGAATCGGTGAGACTAAGAGGCCTGATACCCAGAACGCCATCGGGAGGTGATCGACCTAGGGGTAGGAGTTCGGACTTGTCCCAGTTTACTTTATATCCTGATATTGAGCCATATTCTCTCAAGATATTCATAACGGATGGAACAGCTTTCCATCCCTGCCTCAAAAACACAAGGATATCATCCGCGTACAGACTAATTTTATCCTGCTCTCCCCTCCCTCCAAAGCCAACAATCTCCCCAGACTGTCGGATTCTACATGCAAGCGGTTCCAGCGACAAGGCAAATATCAAGGGAGAGAGAGGGGGAACTGTTCAGAGTCAATGCCGTTTATCCTTACACTGGCGGTGGGGCCACAGTAAAGTAACTGAATCCATTTGATAAAATGTTCACCCAAATTAATTCTGTTCAAAGTTCCCCATAAGAAGGGCCACTCCACCCTGTCGAAGCCTTCTCGGCATCCAGAGACAGGATGGAGCGGTCCTCCCCCCCTCCGACATACTGTATATATTAAGAAAGGCTCAGCGAATACTAGACTGTATGGTTCGTTTGGGGATAAAACCCGTGTGATCCGGGTGAATCAGACAGTGTATGACCCCCTTCAGCCTATTAGCGAGCACTTTAGCCAGTATCTTATAATCGGTATTGAGTAACGAAATTGGGCGGTACCTCCGTCCTATCTTTATCCTAAACTTTTATAATGTTATTTATTGAAAAATGATACACTGCTAAAGAAGCAATCCCACAAAAAGTTTTATTTTCTGACTTGCTAGAAAGGTACATGAAGTAATCTGTAGTGAAGGTAATCATGTACCTTTCTAACAGGTCAGAGAACTATGTGGGAGTGCTACTTTAAACTAAAATTTGCCATAAAGATCCAAAAGAAAGGACAACACACAATGATGCCAATGCAATTAGGATAGTTTATTCAGAAATCCAATATCACCAATAAACTGGGCCCAAAGCAATGTTTTAGGGAGTCCTGTCCTTTATCAAACTTAGCAAGGGATTCACTACGACAGTGACCATGAGCCAGCACAGCCGCCTAGCTAAGCTTTATAAAGGACAGGGGTGCCTGTAAGGTTGCTTTGGGCTCTGTTTGCCAGTCATATTGAATTTCTATAAAGTATACTGATTGCTTTGGAATCATTGTATGCTGTCCTTACTTGTGAATCTGTCTGCAGTGTTCCATGACAGAGGACACCAGAGGGACGTGCACCAAATCAGGGAGTGCTGCTATTATCTACAACTTAAAATACATTTTTTTTCACCTTGGGCGATGGGACATTGCTCTTGGATTCGAGATACATTTGTAGACACATACACACCTGGTCAAAGTTGTTGGTACTCTTCCATTAAAGAAAGAAAAACCCACACTGGTCACTGAAGTAACTTGAAACTGACAAAAGTAATAATTTACTGAAAATGAACTAATAAAAATCAGACATTGCTTTTGAATTGTGATTCAACAGAGTAATTTTAAAACAAACTAATGAAACTGGCCTGGACAACCCTTAAGTTAATATTTTGTTGCACAACCTTTTGAGGCAATAACTTCAATCAAGTGATTTCTATAACTCTCAATGAGACTTTTGCATCTGTCCACAGGTATTTTGGCCCACTCCTCATGAGCGAACTGCTCCAGCTGTCTCAGGTTTGAGTGTGCCTTCTCCAGACTTCATGTTTCAACTCCTTCCGCAGATGCTCAATAGGATTTAGATCAGGGCTCTTAAAAGGCCACTTCAGAATAGTCGAATGCTTTGCTCTTAGCCATTCTTAGATGTTTTTAGCTGTATATTTTGGGTCATTATCCTGTTGAAGGACCTATGACCTGCGATAAAGCCCAGACTTTCTGACACAGGGCAGCACATTTTACTTGAGAATGCCTTGATAGTCTTGAGATTTCATTGTACCCTGTGTAGATTCAAGAAACCATGTCATAGATGCAACAAAGCAGCCCAAAACATAACCGAGCGTCCACTGTGTTACAATATTCTTTTCTTTATATGCTTCATTTTTGCATCTGTGATCATAGAGCTGATGGGACTTTTTCCATTCTCTCAGAAGCTTTGTGGCTTGTCAATATGTATCTTGGCAAATTCCAGTCTCAATTTTTTATGATTTGCTTTCCACAGTGGTTTCCTTCTCTGCCAGTTTCCATTAAGTCCACTTTGGTTAAGACAATGACAAATGGTGTGATCGGACACTAATGTACTTTGACCTTGGAGTTTACATCTGATCTCTTTGGAAGTTGTTCTGGGCTCTTTGGTTACCACTTGTATTATCCATATATTCCATTTTTCATCAATTTTCCTCTTGTGGTCAGATCCAGGACTTATGAATAATATGTGCAACTGTAGTAACAGGAACCTCAAGCTGTTTGGAGTTGTTCTTATAGCCTTTTCCTTTAACACGTTTGTCTATAATTTTCTTTCTAATCTCCTGAGAAAACTCTCTCCTTAGTTTTCTTTGGTTTATGTTCAGTGTGGTACACGCCATCATACAAAATAACACAGTGACTACGTTTCACCCTTTAAATAGGCAGAGTGACACCTTAATTTAACAAGTCCCTATGGACTATTTTCAATCTTTTCTAGGCGTAACATCATTTTTGTCCAGGCCAGTTTCATATTTTTTTTTTATGATTCTGTTAAACCACAATTCAAAAGCAATGCCTGATTTTCATTAACTGATTTTCAGTAAATTTAAATTTATTATTACTCTTGTTAGTTATTTCAGTGACCGTTGTGGGTTTTTCATTCTTTAACGGAAGGGAATTTTGTTCATGTGTGTAACATGAATGCATGATTTCCATTTAAATATACACTCATATCACAAAGGATGCTCAAAGACATTGTGGATATGATGGAGGGTATGTAGACTCATAAGCGTCTATTACTTGTGTGACGATATATAGGCGTTTATTTACAGTATGTAGGGATCCTGAAATTGCTGAAAATGGTAAAAAGCAGCGGAAGAAACCTCAGCTTCTCGTTCTGTGATTTTGAAAACAATAAGAAGTTACAGAGTGATCAGAAAAAGTCAGTCCTTTCCCTTTATTGCAATCAGTGTGAGGATATGATTTCAGGCTTGCTGAAATTTTCATGGGGGAGAATTGGCAGGAAGCCTTTATTTTTCTTCTGAAACGATAGGTAGTCATTCATTCCAGAATAATAAGCTTTGCTCACGTAGCTTTTTCATTGATTGTTCTTCATTAAACTAATGGGCACATAGCACAGTAATGACTTCAATATTGCGTCCCAGCTCTGTGATTTGACCCTGGAGAAAAGTTGAAGGAAGTTACATACACTGAACAAAAATATAAACGCAACGCTTTAGGTTTTGCTCCCATTTTGCATGAGCTGAACTCAAAGATCTGAAACATTTTCTACATACACAAAAGACCCATTACTCTCAAATATTGTTCACAAATTTGTCTAAATCTGTGTTAGTGAGCACTTCTCCTTTGCCGAAATTATCCATCCCACTTCACAGGTGTGGCATATCAAGGTGCTGATTAGACAGCATGAATATTGCACAGGTGTGCCTTAGACTGCCCACAACAAAAGACAACTCTGAAATATGCAGTTTGATCACACAGCATAATGCCACAGATGTCGCAATGTTTGAGGGAGCGTGAAATTGGCATGCTGACTGCAGGAATGTCTACCAGAGCTGTTGCCCATGCAATGAATGTTCATTTCTCTACCATAAGCCGTCTCCAAAGGCGTTTCAGAGAATTTGGCAGTACATCCAACCGGCCTTACAACTGCAGACCACGTGTAACCACACAAGCCCAGGACCTCCACACCCAGCATGTTCACCTCCATGATCATCTGAGACCAGCCACCAAGACAGCTGCAGCAACAATAGGTTTGCATAACCAAAGAATTTCTGCACAAACTGTCAGAAACTGTCTCAGGGAAGCTCATCTGCATGTTCGTCGTCCTCATCGGGGTCTGGACCTGACTGCAGTTTGTCGTCGTAACCAACTTGAGTGGGCAAATGCTCACATTCAATGGCGTCTGGCATGTTGGAGAGGCGTTCTGTTCACGGATTAGTCTCGGTTTTCACTGTTCAGGGCATATGGCAGAGAGCGTGTGTGGCGTCGTGTGGGTGAGATGTTGTGGATTGAGTGGCCCATGTTGGAGGTGGGGTTATGGTATGGCCAGGCCATATGTTATGGACAACGAACACAGGTGCATTTTATTGATGGCATTTTGAATGCACAGAGATACCGTGACGGAATCCTGAGGCCCACATTGTTGTGCCATTCATCCCTGACCATGACCTCATGTTGCAGCATGATAATGCACGGCCCCATATTGCAAGGATCTGTACACAATTCCTGGGAGCTGAAAACATCCCAGTTCTTGCATGACCAGCATACTCACCGGACAAGTCACCCATTGAGCATGTTTGGGATGCTCTGGATCGGTGTATACGAAAGCGTGTTCCAGTTCCTGCCATTATTCTGCAACTTCGCACGGCTATTGAAGAGGAGTGGACCAACATTCCACAGGCCATAATCAACAGCTGATCTATGCAACTATGCAACGGAGATGTGTTGCACTGCGTGAGGCAAATGGTGGCCACACCAGATATTGACTGGTTTTATAACACCCCCCCCCCTCCCCCAGTAAGGCAAAACTGCACATTCAGAGTGGTCTTTTATTGTGGGCAGTCTAAGGCACATCTGTGCAATATTCATGCTGTCTAATCAGCACCTTGAATTGCCACACCTGTGAGGTGGGATAGATTATCTCGGCAAAGGAGAAGTGCTCACTAACACAGATTTAGACAGATTTGTGAACAATATTTGAGAGTAATGGGTCTTTTGTGTATGTAGAAAATGTTTCAGATCTTTGAGTTCAGCTCATGCAAAATGGGAGAAAAACCGAAAGTGTTGCGTTTATATTTTTGTTCAGTGTAGTTACATAGTTAATACGGTTGAAAAAAGACATACGTCCATCAAGTTCAACCAAGGGATAGGTGGGGAGGTGAAGCCCAAAATGAATTGAGACTCAGATTTCTACACGTTTTCATAAGCATTAATGTTTTTTACTTTTAAGAATTCGTCTAAACCCTTTTTGAAACTGTCTACTGTTCCTGCTGTGACCATGTCCTGAGGAAGTCTATTCCACAACTTCACAGTTCTTACAGTAAAGAAGCTTTGACGTTTCCTGAGACTGAACTTTTTCCTCTCCAATCGGAGGCAGTGCCACCTTGTCTTTTGAGTTCATTTTACATGGAACAGCTTTTCACTGTATTTTTTGTATGGCCCATTTGTATAGGTTAATCATGTCCCCCCTTAGACGTCTCTTCTCAAGACTAAATAAATTCAATTGTTTTAATCTTTCTTCATAACTAAGACCCTCCATTCCCCTTATCAGTTTATGAGCTTTTCTCTGTACTTTTTCCAGCTGTAGTGCATCCTTTCTATGGACTGGTGCCCAGAACTGAACTGCATATTCCAGATGAGGCTGCACCAAAGCTTTGTAAAGTGGTAATATTACATCCCTGCCTTGTGAGTCCATGGCTCGTTTAATGCATGACAATATCCTGGTGGCCTTAGAAGCAGCTGATTGACATTGTATGCTGTTATTTAATCTACCATCCACAAGGACACCCAAATACTTCTCTATAAGTGACTTTCCCAGTGCTACATCACCTAGGACATATGAAGCACAGTGATTATTACTACCAAGATGCATAACTTTACATTTGTCCACATTGAACGTCATTTGCCAAGTTAATGCCCAATCACTCAGAGTGTTCAAGTCAGCTTGTAGTTTATGGACATCTTCCATAGACTGTACAGTTCTAGACAGCTTAGAGTCATCTGCAAAAATAGATATGGTGCTATTAATCCCGTCCTCAATATCATTAATAAATAAATTAAATAATAAAGGGCCCAGCACTGAACCTTATGGTACACCACTTATAACCTGGGACCATTCTAGGAATAGAAATCATTGACCACAACTGTCTGGACACGGTCCTTCAGCCAGTTTTCAATCCAATTACAAACTATACTTTCCAAGCCTATAGACCTTACTTTACCTATTAAGCGTCTATGAGGGACAGTGTCAAAAGCCTTATCAAAATCCAGAAACACTACATCCACAGCCGGCCCTCTGTCCAGGCTACTACTCACCTCCTCATAATAACAAATCAGGTTAGTCTGACAACCTCTGTCCTTGGTAAACCCATGCTGGTTATCACTTATAATATTATTTACAGTCACATACTCCTGTATATAGTCCCTTAAGAGTCCTTCAAACATTTTTCCCACAACAGAAGTTAAATTAACTGGTCTATAATTACCTGTGGAGGACCTTGATCCTTTTTAGATTTTTGACACCACGTTTGCCTTGCGCCAATCACTTGGCACTGTACCAGTACCTATAGAATCTTAAAAAATTATAAACAGGGGCATAGCAATGACAGAACTGAGCTCTTTAAGCACTCTTGGGTGTAATCCATCTGAACCCGGAGCATTGTTCACATTTACCCTACTTCTCTTGGACCATATCTACAGTTAGCCAATTGAGTATATAACTAGATGTACTAACAGCCCCGGCGCCACATATATCAGCTTCTTTCTCTTCTTCTGTATATACAGAGCTAAAAAACCTATTTAGGAACTCTGCCTCTTCCTTATCTTCAGTGACTACCCCCCCTTTACTATTATTTAGGGACCTACCTGCTCAGACCTAGGTTTTTTAGCATTTATACTGTATATTTAAAAAACTTTTTGGGATTTGTTTTGCTTTCTTTCGCTACCTGTTGTTCGTTTTGTATCTTTGCAAATTTTTTGTGTTGATCGAGCATGCTCGGCCAAACACCAGTCTCCTCCACACACGCACAGCCAAAAATAACAGGCTATTACTCATAAAATATAACATTTATTAGTTATATCTAAAAAACAACCCAAAATAACTTATGGATATGATAGTGGTTCGATGTGATATGGTATTCCGTATAAACGGCAGGGGTCAATGTACTGTAAATCTCCGGCAGTATCCCTATATCTGACCCTAAGACTGGAGACCCTGCCTAAATAAACGGAATAGGCGATCCCATATCAGGAACCTCCTGAAGTCCATAGGACGGCCCTGATTCGGGACAAACCTATAATGGAAAATGGCCTATCACTACAGGTATGACCCAACTATCATAGATACATAAGAATAATAAACAAAAAATGTGTAATCGTGATAAAGAAAAGGTGAAAAAAAGTGGATATATACAAAACGTATATGTAGTACCAGCTCTATCGGTATAGTGCAGTGACCAGGAACAGGGTAGACAAATAGTTTGTAATTTTGTTTGTGACGCCAATTGCAGCGTGCACAGGGTACTATCACAGGGTCCTCCCAAGATGTTATACGCACGTCCCAGGTTAGGAATGCCAGAGTGGTGTAGTGGCCTATAATGTCTCTGCATGGTGGTGATAATGGTGTCAACGGTGTCTCCTACCTGGGTACGGCTGGACTCCTGGCCCACTTGCAATAAATGTGATATTAGGAGTAATAGAGGAATTTTGCAGCAGAAATTGATATCCAGACCTTTAGGTGAAATTCAAACTTGTCTTTACTGAAGATAACTTTCATCCAAGCAATGTACAGCTTTGGTCTTAGGTCCCAGCAGGTTTTGGCAATGGTTGGCAGGAATGAATCTTCTGCACTATAAATCAGGAGCTTGCAGGAAAAGAAGTCCGCTTAGTAGCTCTGAAACTGTGGCAGGAATTTAGCTTCTTCGCTTCTCTCTATCTTCTGCTGTATGGGGACAGACTAGCTGAGGAGGAATATGGCTTCTCCTAGGTCTCTGGACTTTACTCACTGATAGGCTCTCAGGGAATTATTTCATCCTGGAACTCTGGAGATTGTCTGCTTTCTTCATACAGCCGATGCTGAGGGTTCTCATGCTGGGGAGGTGATCAATGTCTCAGCCGAGACAAGATCCTGGCTTTCTTACCTATGTAGGGGGACTCCTGAACTCTATCACACAGCCTTTCCCAACAGGGGTGACTGGCACACTGACTCTAACTTCCTTCTCCACCCAAGTACAGGATGTGGGAACAGTCCACACCTCCACAGAGGGGGATCTAAGCTGGAATGAACCATTCCAGCCTAGATACACTAAACTGTAACTAGTTCCTTACCAATCCATTGCTGCCACCTGCTGGTGAACATGGAAAATTACAAGGACATTTACATTTAACATAGTTTTAAATGCACAGTTGTGAAGACATGAGCAAAATCATATCAGATGACAATATAAAAGCTCTTAGAAGCAGCAGAGTAGAGGAGTGTAGTAGCACAACTCTGGGGTGTTACAATAGCCACAAGTAAAATATCAATACATAGGTGGTTTTAGTACTGGTTGGTTAGAATACGGTATAAGGTCTCAATATTTCAAATACACAGTCTCTTTATAACTAGTCCCAAGTTCCAACTCGTTTCGCCCTGCTCAATATAGGGCTCCTCAGGGGACAGCAAAGCAATACACCAAAGTCGGTGTTACCAACACAGATTCAAAATTGACCTGATTAGTATTTGATCAAGTACAGTCTATTAGTATTTTATCAGTATAAGGTAATCACATGCTGAATATATACATATACCTCGGTCAAGTAAATTAATATTAGAAATAAATTGGTAAAAACCAAATAGATTGCATACAGGTTATATATACACTGATTGTATGCTAAGTATAAATCTCCATCAACGTTGGTCAAATGAATTGATTATATATTCATTGCACACAGGGTGTATGCTATATATATATGAAGGCAAAGCTGACAAAAGTGACCTAATCTTCAAAGAGTCAATCAATTGCCGATCAATAGTCTCATCAGTTCTGTTATCAGCTGGATCAAATACACTGTTTGATAGATACTGCTAGACTCCCTTTGACCAGCTAGCTACATGTTAGTTACACACATCAAGTTAGAAGCGTCAGGCAGACACAAGCACATGCGTGGCGTAAGCAGCTGAGAGATAAAGCCGTGATAAGTTCGACATGTTAATAAGCTCACATGCAGACATAAATAATAACAATGGAAATGAATCCAGCATGAAAATAGAAGTCAATATTCATTGAATCAAACCAGTGTCAAATAATGATAATGCCAGTCATGGCCAACAGGCCAACTTGATATTAAAGCAGACCCATAAACCACAGGTGTCAATCATGCAGCGAGGCTGCCGGCATGACGATAGTGTCGGCTTACACGATAGACTGTAGCAACCAATAAACGTGCAGGTAAGTACTGCCCTTCACTGTAATGCCGTAGCCATGTTGGTTACTGGCATTACACTGATTGGTTGTCATGCCCTGCTCAGGTTATGTGCGGAGGTTTGCCAGGTTAGCAGCACGTGTGCAGTTTTTTGTTTGTTTTGGTTTTGGAGTTGAGCTGTATCCACCTCCCTTCAGGTGCAATGGCTGGGGTTGTTTGTGTGAGTTTAAATTACGCCCCTTCCCAGTGTCCTGTGCGGGTTATAGCTTCTATCTTGCTCTGAGGAAAGGTGGATTTGTGGTTTCTGCTCAGCTACAAGATAAGTTGGTTTTGGTTTCCTTTTTATGTTCTGTTTAGGCTGTTAGAGAGACACCTGCCTCCTCCAGGTCCTGAGGAAGCAGGCTGCGTCTTTCCCCCATCTTAGGGACTTTAGGGGATCTTTAGCCTTAGGCACGTGGGGCCGTTGATTCACACCTTTAGGGTCTGAACGTGGGCACAGAAGTCCAGGGTAAGCTGGTAGGGAATTGTCAGGAGGTGACCTTTATCCCCAGCTTCTGGCCTAGACGCTTGTTTTGTGGTTTTCTGTGTGTTTATTGTATCTTGTATCCTACCCAGCGTGACATTATAACCTGCCAATACCTAGACTGCCATTTCTCAGCTGCTTTGGGATGGAGTCAATTGATGCATTAGTGTAACGGTCACGTCCACACACACACGCGGGGGGAAGGATAGTGACCACTGCGCTCCACCCTCACCCCTGGCCCTGCCTACTTGCCACACGAGTCCTGATGACAGGCTAGATGGTCACTGTTCTTTACTAGGTTCAATTTTGTGGTTACTTTTCGCCCGGGGGTTAAAAACGTCAAGGAGATGCATTGTCTCGTAGTTTTCCTGGGGGAAGTTATTCAAAAGATCCTGCTCCGATTTTGGCTGATGGGGTGGTGGTCTCCGCTCTGTACCCAGAGTTGGAGATGGAGGTGTTGGGAGCCCAGGAGGGGGCTCCTGAATCTTGCCCCCCAGGGAGGTTGTTTGTTCCTGCTGGACTGTGATACAAGGTATTCAAGGAACATCACGATACTGTCCTTGCTGGACATCCTGGTGGCAAGTCCACCTTTGATATTATTTCCCGGAGGTTCTGGTGGCCCGGGTTACGTAAGAGTGTTGAGGATTACGTAGCAGCTTGTGAGACCTGTGCACGGTCAAAGGTTGCTCACACTCGACCTTCTGGTTCACTTCTTCCTTTGTCGATTCCATCTCGTCCTTGGACGCACTTGTCTATGGACTTTGTTACTGATCTGCCGAGTTCCTCCGGGAAAACAGTGATTTTGGTGGTTGTGGACCGTTTTAGTAAAATGTCTCACTTTTTATCGTTAGCTAGTCTGCCCAATGCTAAGACTCTTGCTCAGGTCTTTGTTGATAACATTGTGAAATTACATGGCATTCCCTCGGATGTGGTTTCTGATAGGGGCACGCAGTTTGTTTCCAGGTTTTGGAGGGCGTTCTGCTCGTCTTGGTATTCAACTTTCGTTCTCTTCGGCTTTTCATCCGCAGTCGAATGGGCAGACAGAGCGTACTAACCAAAACCTGGAGACCTACTTGAGGTGTTTTGTGGCTGAGAACCAGGAGGACTGGTCCTCATTCTTATCCCTAGCAGAGTTTGCTTTACATATAAGTAAGCAGGAGTCCACGGGTAAGTCACAATTTTTTGGCGCATACGGTTTTCATCCTCAGTATGGTACCTTTTCTGGGTCTGGTTCCTCTGGGATGCCAGAGGAGGAGAGATTTTCTTCTGCCTTGTCTTCTATTTGGCGGAGGATACAAGTGAATTTGGAGAAGATGGTTGAGAGGTATAAGCGAATGGCTGACAGGAGACGTATGACTGGTCCGGACCTGTGTGTGGGTGATCTGGTGTGGTTATCTACTAAAAATATTAAACTGAGAGTACCATCTTGCAAACTGGGTCCAAGATTTATTGGACCTTACAAAATATCTGCGGTTGTCAATCTAGTGGCGTTTCGTCTGGAACTTCCGCAGCCCTGGAGGATCCATGATGTGTTCCACAGGTCTTTACTGAAGAAATATGTGAAACCGGTGGAACCATCGCCATTGCCTCCTCCCCCTGTTCTGGTTGATGGCAATTTAGAGTTTGAGATCTCTAGGGTTCTCGACTCACGTGTTCTTCGGGGTTCCCTTCCGTACCTGGTACACTGGAGGGCCCCCGAGGAGAGGATGTGGGTTCCGGCTGTGGATGTTAGTGCCAGCCGACTGGTGAAGGCCTTTCACAGGGCCCACCTGGATAAATTTGGGCCGGGGTGTCCTGAGGTCACCCGTAGAAGGGGGGGTACAGTCATGCCCTGCTCAGGTTATATGCGGGTTATAGCTTCTATCTTGCTCTGAGGAAAGGTGGATTTGCTGTTTCTGCTCAGCTACAAGATAAGTTGGTTTTGGTTTCCTTTTTGTGTTCAGTCTAGGCTGTTAGAGAGACACCTGCCTCCTCCAGGTCCTGAGGAAGCAGGCTGCCTCTTTCCCCCTTTCCCCCATCTTAGGGACTTTAGGGAATCTTCAGCCTTAGGCACGGGGGCATGTTAATTCCCACCTTTAGGGTCTGAACGTGGGCACAGAAGTCCAGGGAGAGCTGGAAGGGAATTGTCCGGAGGTGACCTTTATCCCCAGCTTCTGGCCTAGACGCTTGTTTTGTGGTTTTCTGTGTGTTTATTGTATCTTGTATCCTACCCAGCGTGACATTGGCTGGCCGAGACGCGTCATCGGGTGCTATATAGCACCCGATGACACATGTTTGACTCAGTGTTAGTCAGGGAGAGCTGTGCTGAAGAAGGGAAAGATATAGTGTAGGGAGTGAAATTTTCTTTTTTTCATTAGAAAAACTTGTCAGAAACCCAAAGTCCTTTTAAGGACTATTGTTGTATGTGGCAGCAGCAATATATATTTAGGCCGCTGCAGACAGCGACATTATTTGCACTACATCTCCTGTGTAAAGTGTGCACATCAGAAAAATATTTGTGACATCCAGTGTACTTTTTCCGTAGACGGTGTTTGCTGCAGACAGTGACATTACCTGGGGTACATCTCTTGTATAACGTTTCCACATCCAAAATACCTGTGATATTCCCTGTAATTTTATATCCTGACATCAGCGACATTATCTGCGGTATATCTCCTGTGTGATGTTTCCACATCCCAAATACCTTGTTTAATTTTTTTTGCACATACACTTACAAATCCTACGCTACTGTACGTGTGACATACTTTCAAGCATATATAACATTTACTATGAAGAAGCAGTAAGGGACAGGGAAGTGGCCGTGATGCTGATGGTGCACGCAGAGGCCGTGGCCCTGGGCGCGTTGAAACTGTGCCTGGTGCCAGAGCACAAGAAAAACAATCATCCACGATACCTAGCTTCATGTCCCAGTTTACAGGGCGGCGCAGGACAACGCTCTCGAACTCAGACCAGTGCGACCAGGTGGTCGGTTGGATTTCAGCAGATAATGCTTCCAGTTGGTTAAGCACCACCCTGTCTTCCACCAAGTCCAGTCTCAGTAGCCAAGAGTCTGGTCAACACAATCCTCACCCTGATCCTCCTTCCTCCCACCATGGAGAGTCTCTCCAAACAAGTGATCCCACACTCGGATATTCTGAGGAGCTATTTTCTGCTCCATTCCTTCATTTGGGCCTCTTGACAAGCCCGCTTGAAGAGGGACATGAGATCTTTTGCCCTGATTTCCAAATTCTTGAGCATCCACAGTCACAAGTAGATGATGGTGGGGAACGGCAATTAGTGTTTCACGAGGTGGATGATGATGATGATGAGACACAGTTGCCAATAAGTCAACGGCAATTAGTGTCTCAAGAGTTTGATGATGAGGATGAGACACAGTTGTCAATAACTGAGGTTGCTGTTAGGTCAACAAGTCAGGAGGATGAGCAGAGTGAGGAAGTGGAAGAGGAGGTGGTGGACGATGAAGTCACTGACCCAACCTGGGAAGGTGGAAAGCCGAGCGAGGACAGCAGTACAGAGGGGTAGGGATCCGCAGCACCGCAACAGGCTGGAGGAGGCAGTAGGGTGGCAAAAGGGAGAAGGCAGGCCACACCAAACAGGCACACAACTGTTCCCTGGAGCACCCCCTTGCGGAAATCTCCCTTGCCAAGGGGTAGGTGTTCCGCAGTCTGGCGCTTTTTTGAGGAAAGTGTGGATGACAAAAGAATTGTAATTTGCAACCTGTAAAATACAAAAATGAGCAGGGGTGTGAACACTAGCAACCTCACCACCACGATCCGCCACATGGCATCAAAGCACCGTAATAGGTGGGCCAAACGCCTGGGTCCACAATCTGTGTCTGAAGGTCACAACACTGCCTCATCTTCTCCTGTGTTACGTGCTGGCCAATCCCCTGTCGAAGGCACAGGCCCGGATGCCTCCCGCCCTGCACCTGGACCTTCGCAAGCACCATCAGCGACCACATCCACTTCCGTGTCCCAGCGCAGCGTACAAATGTCCTTACCCGAAGAATTTGAACTCAACCGCAAATACCCAGCCACCCACCCACAGGAAATAGCACTAAATGCGCAACTTCCAAATTACTGGACCTGGAAATGTTGCCACTGAGGCCTTCCGCAGCCTGATGTCGGCAGCCATCTCTCTTTATGCAGTCCCCAGCCGCCACTATTTCTCACAGTGTGCCGTGCCCGCCTTACACCAGCATGTGTCCCGTAACATCACACGTGCCCTGACCAACGCAGTAACTGGGAAGGTCCACTTAACCACTGACACATGGATAAGTGCTTTCGGCCAGGGACGCTACATTTCCCTGCAGGCACACTGGGTGTACGTTGTAGAGGCTGGGAGCAAGTCGTACCCCGGGATGGCACAGGTGCTACCCACGCCAAGTATTGCGAGCCCTACTTCCATCAGGGTTTCCAACACAACCTACGTTAGTGGCTCCAACCCCCACTTCTCCTCCGCCTCCTCCTCAATTATATCCTCTTACAGCACCAGTCAGCCATCAGTCGGTAGCTGGAAGCAGTGTAGCACTGCAGTGGGGAAGCGTCAACAGGCCGTGCTTAAGCTGATCTGCTTAGGTGACAAACAGCACACCTCCACAGAGCTGTGGCAGGGGATAAGAGACCAGAATGAGCTGTGGCTCTCGCCACTCAACCTAGAACCAGGCATTGCGTCTGATAATGGCCGTAACTTGGTGGCGGGTTTGGATCTCGGCAAGCTAACACACATACTATGTCTAGCCAACGTCTTCAACTTAGTGGTTCAGCGGTTTCTCAAAACCTACCACAATTTGCCCTGGTAAAAGGTGCGGTGCGTGTGTGCCCATTTCCGCAAGTCATTGACAGCTTCCACCAGTCTGTCAACGCTGCAGCAGTGCTTACAAATGCCAGCTCACCGACTGTTGTGCGACGTGAGCACGCGCTCGAACTGGACATTCCACAGGTTGGCTAGGCTTTGTGAGCAACAGAGGGCAGAAGTGGAATACCAGCTGCAACATGGTTGTTGCCTTTCCAGTCAGCCTCTGCTCTTCACAAGCGAGGAGTGGGCATGGATGTCTGACCTCAGTGAGCTTTTAAGAAACTTTGAGGAATCAACACAGATGGTGAGAGGCGATCAGCGTCACCATCCCACTTCTGTGTCTACTCAAATGCTCGCTGCTCACAATTAAGGCAGACGCTTTGCATGTGGAAGAGGTGGAAATGGGGGAAGACATTACACAGGGTGATAGCCAGACCACCCTAAGTTCATCTTCTCAGCGCAAATTGGATGATGATGAGGAGGAGGAAGAGGAGGAGCAGGGTAGGGTAGTACCCATGGAAGTTTAATTTCATCTGTTCAGCGTGGATGGGCAGAAGAGGAGGAAGAGGATGAGGAGATTGAGAGTGATCCTCCTAATGACGACAGCGAAGTCTTGCCTGTTAGGACTCTGGCACACATGGCTGACTTTATGTTAGGCTGTCTTTCTAATGACCCACGCTTTTTATGCATTTTGGCCAACACCGATTACTGGTTGTTCACCCTTCTCGACCCCTGCTACAAAGAGAAATTCCCATCTCTCATTCCTGTGGTGGAGAGGACGAGCAAAATGGTGCAATAACAGAAGGTCCTTGTGGAAAAATTGCTCCAAACATTTCCAGCTGAAAACGCTGGCGGCAGAGTACGTAGTTCCTTGGGCAACCGAGGAGGGGAACACACAGCAGTTCCAACAGAGGCAGGGCAACACTCTCCAAAGCCTGGGACAGTTTCATGACACCCTGCCAGCACCCTCACCCTGATGCGTGGCCTAGTGTCACAAGAAGGGAAACATTTTGGAAGATGTAGAAGGAGTACGTAGCAGACCGTGTCAGCATCCTCAATGATCCCTCAGTGCCTTATACTACTGGTTGTCCAAGCTGGACACGTGGCACGAACTGGCGCTCTACGCCTTGGAGGTGCTGGCATGCCCTGCCGCCAGCGTTTTGTCAAAGCGAGTGCTTTAGTGCTGCTGGGGGCAAAATAACTGATAAGCTCATCCGCCTGTCAACTAAAAATGCGGACAGGTTGACTTTTATCAAAATGAACAAGGCCTGGATTGCACCTGACTTCTCTACTCCACCAGAGGAAAGCAGCTGAACATAAGGCACTTTAAATGTGTTTTTTATAATGTACTGAATACACTGTATTCCCATGCACCCCTTCCACCACAAAAAAGGGCATATGGTTCAATCTTCCTTTTCTCGTTCTCCTCCTCTTCCATCATATCAACATGCTTATTAGTTTGCCCTCTCTCCTAGTGTTGTAGAGGAGAGAGAGACTTCACAGCTAGGACAATTAACCGTCAAAGTGTGTAATCATTGAGATAATATAGTTATCAGAATTCACAGATTATCCCTCATAAAACATAACCTTTATTAGGATTTATATCATTAAAACCTCCCAAGGAAAACAGCCCAAAATAAAATTTAGACACTGTTATCACGGTCAGATGTAGTTTAGTTAATCGTCTTGTAGGTAGGGTAAAGATTAAAAACTCGGGTACTATCCCTATATCTGACCCTGAGACTGTATACCCTGCCTACAATGACAGAATAACCACCCCGATAGGGGCGATCGCGTATCAGGAACCTCCTGATTGCCCTAGGACGGCCCTAATTCGGGATAGACCTATAGAGATGACCTATCACTAAATAATTGACCAGATTAACATACAGTACAAGAAATAATAAACAAAAATGTGAAACACAATTAATACATTTCAAAAATACCGCAACTAAAGCTTCAATGGTGCAACCATACAATCAAAGTTGTCGATCTATCTATGGTTATGATGGTTGTTGGTAAGATAGTATATGTATAATTTATTCAGATATCAAATCTCTTTATATATAGTTCCAAGACCCAACGCGTTTCGCCCTGTTCAATCTAGGGCTCCTCAGGCCAAGTAGCGCAAGACTTCCTAGTGACCAGACCGGTCACAAAACCAAATTTCGGACCACATGATCGGGAAGTTGGCGTCATTGTAACCATGGCGCCAACCAGGGTGTAAAATCGTATTGTTGAAGAGCAAATCGGAGGGAATTGTATCAGCCTGCACAACTATATATATTAGCAATACACTGGTCTGATAAATATTTTCAGATCCATGGTAAGATGTAAACAAATTTAAGTATTAGATTGTTAGAAGATGGAAAAAGTTTTTAAGATTTACAATAAAGTTTTTATTGCATACAGTGGCAATATATTGATATTAGTTCAAATAGAAAAAAAAAAAGAAAAAGAAAATAGGCTGGTTGCTCACAGGAAGCATAAAAAAATCAATATTTTCATTGAGGCCTGAAGGGGTGACCATATTAAGGGTATAGGTCCACTTTGACTCTTTTTGCTTTAATAACCTATCAGTATCACCCCTTCTAATAGATTGTCTAATGGTCTCAATCATAGAAAAATGTAGCGTTTTGGGATCACACAGATGGTGAAGTACCACATGTCTGGATAATGGCTTATCACGTTAATTCTGAATATCTCCTATGTGTTCCAGAATCCTTTTTTTAAATACTCTGCAAGTTTTGCCTACATATTTAAGTCTACAGTCACATTGGGCCAGATAAATAACACCCGTTGCATTGCAGTTGGCGAAGGAACGGGCCCCAAAGATCTTTGTGTGCTAGCTATCCGTAAAGGTATCGCCTGTATGAATGTATTGACAGGCTTTACATTTACCACTCCTGAACGTACCAAATTTTCTGTTAGTCAACCATGCACCTTTTGTGGGGGTTTCAAAGTGGCTCTGTACTATTGAATCCCCTAACTCCGTCCACGTCTAAAAGTAATTGTCGGTAACTCAGGGAGGACTTCCTCCAAATCTGGATCCAATTTCCCGGATTTGATGGAATGCCGTATCATATGTCCCTATTATTCGGATCACCTCAGTTTGTTCGCTCTTTTCTTTAGATTGGAGAAGTCTACCTCTCTCCATGATGTTGGCGTTTCCCCACACCTCATACAGAGGAATCTGGGTATCCTCTTTGTTTGAAGCGATTAAATAATCTAGACGCTTCCCTAGTAAAGTCATTATAATCAGAGCAGTTTCTCCGGATTCTGAAAAACTGCCCTTTTGGGATCCCTCTTTGGGTGAAAACTCTCCCATCTTAGTAGGCTGTTCGTCTATGTTTTTTGACAGTATAGGGTCGTTTTAATACAGTTGTCCTCGCCCCTTTGAATCTGCGTATCAAGAAAATTGATAAAATCATGTTGCATTTCAAAAGTGAAAAATAGGCCTATATGGTTCACATTTAGCTCCTACATAAATACTGTAAATTCTTCCTTGGTTCCGGACCACAGCAACAGAATATCGTCTATAAACCTCGACCATAACTGGATGTATTTGGTCCAGTGGGTCATAGACTCGGAAAATACGATGGTGTCTTCCCACCAGCAGATTTGCATAAGTGGGCGCACATGGGCTACCCATCGCGGTGCCCCTTAGCTGGTGGTAAAAACGACCGTCAAACACAAAATAATTATGGTTGAGTAAAAATGTTTTAAGTTGGATGACAAAATGATTGTGTTTAGACAATTCGATGGATCTAGTTTCCAAAAAATACTTCACTGCTGCCAAGCCTTTACCATGAGGAATTGAAGGGTAGAGTGCCTCTATATCAATTGAGGCTAGCCATGTATTCAGTTCAATGGTTATATCCTCTAACCGCTTCAGTAAGTCAGTCGTATCTCGCAGGTAAGATGGCAAAGCAACCACAAAGGGACGAAGGACTCGGTCAATATAGGAGCCAGCACACTGGGTCAGGCTCCTTATACCTGATACTATAGGTCGGCCCTTGAGGGGGTTTGTCTCTTTGTGAATCTTAGGGAGACCGTAGAAGGTAGCTACCCTAGGAGTTACAGGTAGCAAAAAATCATGTTCCTTCCGGTCAATGAGTCTCCCCTCAAGGGCCTCCCGCAGTATCTGAGTGAGTTCTTGTAAAAATAAGTCAGTAGGATCAGACTTAAGTAATCCATAGGTTTTTGAATCCGATAATAATGATAAACACATTTTTTTATATTGTTGAAGGTTTAATACTACAATATTACTGCCCTTAGCTGAAGGTTTTATTATCAGATTTTTGTTTTTGCTTAATTGTTGAAGGGCCTCCATCTCAGTGAATGTATACACTCACCTAAAGAATTATTAGGAACACCATACTAATACGGTGTTGGACCCCCTTTTGCCTTCAGAACTGCCTTAATTCTACGTGGCATTGATTCAACAAGGTGCTGATAGCATTCTTTAGAAATGTTGGCCCATATTGATAGGATAGCATCTTGCAGTTGATGGAGATTTGAGGGATGCACATCCAGGGCACGAAGCTCCCGTTCCACCACATCCCAAAGATGCTCAATTGGGTTGAGATCTGGTGACTGGGGGGGGCATTTTAGTACAGTGAACTCATTGTCATGTTCAAGAAACCAATTTGAAATGATTCGAGCTTTGTGACATGGTGCATTATCCTGCTGGAAGTAGCCATCAGAGGATGGATACATGTTCTCATTCTGTTTACGCCAAATTCGGACTCTACCATTTGAATGTCTCAACAGAAATCGAGACTCATCAGACCAGGCAACATTTTTCCAGTCTTCAACAGTCCAATTTTGGTGAGCTCGTGCAAATTGTAGCCTCTTTTTCCTATTTGTAGTGGAGATGAGTGGTACCCGGTGGGGTCTTCTGCTGTTGTAGCCCATCCGCCTCAAGGTTGTGCGTGTTGTGGCTTCACAAATGCTTTGCTGCATACCTCGGTTGTAACGAGTGGTTATTTCAGTCAACGTTGCTCTTCTATCAGCTTGAATCAGTCGGCCCATTCTCCTCTGACCTCTAGCATCCGCAAGGCATTTTTGCCCACAGGACTGCCGCATACTGGATGTTTTTCCCTTTTCACAGCATTCTTTGTAAACCCTAGAAATGGTTGTGCGTGAAAATCCCAGTAACTGAGCAGATTGTGAAATACTTAGACCGGCCCGTCTGGCACCAACAACCATGCCACGCTCAAAATTGCTTAAATCACCTTTCTTTCACATTCAGTTTGGAGTTCAGGAGATTGTCTTGACCAGGACCACACCCCTAAATGCATTGAAGCAACTGCCATATGATTGGATGTCAGTGTTTCCCAACCAGTGTGCCTCCAGCTGTTGCAAAACTACAACTCCCATCATGCCCGCACAGCCAAAGGCTGTCCAGGCATTCTGGGAGTTGTAGTTTTGCAACAGCTGGAGGCACACTGGTTGGGAAACACTGGACTAGATAATTGCATTAATGAGAAATAGAACAGGTGTTCCTAATAATTCTTTAGGTGAGTGTAGTTCCTATAATACTGGGGAGGTTCAATTCGTTCTAAATCTCGAGTTACCGATTTCAAGAACAAATCAATATTGGCCTCCCCCAATGTTTTGGGGGGCATTTTATTACTTTTGTTCCTGAGGTTAGTGAAAGGGCCCTGTCCCCTTGGACGTTCATTATCATCTAGTAGTTGTACCAGATCTTCAAAACCTGCAAGATCGCTAGGTTCCTAGTTCCTCACATCTCTTTTCATCCGAGGACCTGAAGATTTTTTGCCATCTCAGTTTCCTAGTAAATAGGTGAAGGTCTTTCACCCAATAGGATAGACCCTTTTCCAGGATACCCATTTCATATTTAGATAGGGTAAACCCAGAGAGATTCAAAACCTCTGATTCATCTTGGTTGATTGCTAGTGTTTCTTGCCTTGTTGGGGGAATGTCTGTACACGATCCCTTATTGTATAGGTATTCGTCGGGGGCTGGCTTAAAAAAACTGACGTGTTGACATCGTGAGAGGAGGACGAGGAGGATAAAGATGAAGACACTTTTTCCAGAGGAAGTTGTTGTGTTAGCTGTTCCCTCTCTATTACTGTCGGTTCCCCCCCTGACGAGGGGTCTTGAGATCCCCATTGTCTCGGGGGATATCTAGACTGATATTGATTCTGTTGTGATCTAGACGTGTAATTTCTAGATCTCCCCCTGGAGCGACCCCTCCCCCTCCAATTGGTTTATCAATTAAAGTTTTTTTGATCTTGGCCCCCTTCTATATCCGAGCTCTCTGCCTCAGAGAGAGAGGTTTCTGTCGCTGACCCTTTGTTATTAAATCTGTGTCACTTAGTAAGCCATTCTATTTTTTAACTCAGTTAGGTCCTTGATAAATTGCCGATGTTTACGTTCTATCAAGGCTGATTTATATCTATCAATATTTTGTTGTAATTCGAGTTCCCTCTTAGAAAAGTCGGCGTGATCCCTAAATCTTAATGCTACTTCAGTTTGGTTTATTAATTGTTTTTCTATAGAATCGATGTTTATTTTTTCTTGGTCCACCAATAATCTCATCACTTGTAGTGAATTCTCTGTAACCTCTGATTCCCACTTTAGTAACAATTCAGGGGTGCAAATGTGTTTTGCGAGTTTTATAAATATCAGTAAACCCTTAGGAACAATACAGTTCTTAATATAGTTGTCCAGGGATTGAATCTCCCACCAGGACAAAAGGAATTCTTTATGAATATTATACAGGTCCCTGAATGTTGTCTTTATTGAGGGAGTTGTAGTGTTAGTGAATGTTAATTCTTTATCCGAAAAAATCTCATTTGCTTCCAAGAGCCACCTGTCTTTGTCTATTTCTGTACTCAAGAATCCAGTCATTCCTAAGATATTGGGTGTAAATAATATTACAATTTAATAATAATAATAATAATAAATGACCTATCACTAAATAATTGACCAGACTAACATTAGTACAAAAAATAATAAACAAAAATCTGCATCAAAATGTGAAACATAAATAATAAATTCTGTCGTTGTAGGCAGGGTATACAGTCTCAGGGTCAGATATAGGGCTAGTACCCAAGTTTTTCATCTTTACCCTACCTACAAGACGATTAACTAAACTACATCTGACTGTGATAACAGTCTCAAAATTTTATTTTGAGTTGTTTTCCTTGGGGGGTTTTAATAATATCAATCCTAATAAAGGTTATGTTTTATGAGGGATAATCTGTGAATTCTAATGTTGTAGAGGGTCAGCTCACCTGCAGGCCCTCGCATATAATGTTTTTGAGGGTCAGCTCACCAGCAGGCCCTCAACCATAATGTTTTGCAGGGTCAGCTCACCAGCAGGCCCTCAACCATAATGTTTTGCAGGGTCAGCTCACCAGCACGCCCTTACCTACAATCTTTTAGAGGGTCAGCTCACCTGCAGGCCCTCACATATAATGTTTTATAGGGTCAGCTCACCAGCAGGCCCTCACCTACAATCTTTTAGAGGGTCAGCTTACCTGCAGGCCCTCACATGTAATGTTTTAGAGGGTCAGCTCACCAGCAGGCCCTCATCCATAATGTTTTACAGGGTCAGCTCACCAGCAGGCCTTGCCCATAATTCTTAAATGGCTAGCTAAGCAGCAGGCACTCGCCCATAATTTTTTCAATGGTCAGCTCAGCAACAGGCACTCACCCATAATTTTTTCGATGCTCAGATCACCAGCAGGCACTCGCCCCTAATGTTTTAGAGAGTCAGCTCTGCAGTATACCCTCACCCCTAATATTTTAGATGGTCAGCTCAGCAGCAGACCTTCGCCCCTAAATGTTTTAGAGGGTCACCAGCAGGCCCTTGCTCCTAATGTTTTTGAGGGTCCACAGCAGGCCAGAAATCATAATTTTTCAAGGGTGTGTATGATGCCCTCCTTTATGTGTAATAAAGGGTGTATTGGAGTTCCTTGTAATTTTTGGAAGCCCTGTCACTTGTCAGTGCATAGGCTTTATGAGTGTAGGAGTCCCACTACCTGAACAATTGTACAACAATGTGAATGAAGCCCTCCTTTATGTGATATACAGGTTGTATCGGAGTGCCTCTCCCTTGTAATTTTTGGCAGCACTTGCACTTTATATACAAGTAAATATACAGGAGAGAATGATTCCTAACAATTTTTCCTCTAAAATCGATTTTATCTTCGGTTTTGTGCGTATTTTTGTCAGTCTGTAAAAGTGGCGTACTACTCGGACAACATTTTTCCCAGCAGCGACCTGGGAGTCCAAGATGTATCCAAGCATCCTACCCATGCTGTTCCCGAACCATTTCGGTGGTTTTTCCATCAATTTCTGACCTTTTTTTATAAACCAGACACCCTCCCCTCTTCAGAGCAGGGGGTGCCTGGTTTAATGCTCGGGTTCCCCATTGACTTCCATTGTGCTCAGGTGTCGATAGAGCACCCGAGCATCCCGAGGTGTTCGACCCGAGCACCCGAACACCTGAGCACTTTGGTGCTCGATCAACACTACAAATTTTACCTCCTTTTTGCAGATTTTATTAAGCCCTTTGTAATCTTCAAACACTACAGCTGACACCTCAGATTTGTATTTTTTAAATGCCCCTTTTTGTCTTTTATTGCCCTTTTTACAGTAGCTGTAAGCCACGGGGGGGGGGGGGGGGGAATTTTAGCTGTTTATACTTGTTACCTAAAAGGATACATTTTTTTGTGCAATTACTAAATATGAATTTACTCAATGTAATTTAAAGCTCTCCCATTTATCCTTAGTATTATTATGTGACAGTAGCTGCTCCCAGTCTATGCCCTGAAATGTTGCCCTCAAACCAGGGAAATTAGCCTTTTTGAAATTCAGCGTCTTTGCTCTGCCTGACAGAGTTTGCTTTTTATAGTTTAGGGGGAATATAATTATATTGTGGTCACTATTACCTAGTGTTTCTCAAACAGTAAAATTACCAACAAGCTCTGCATCATTAGAAATTACCAGATCCAACAGAGCATCGCCCATAGTGGGAGCTTCTACAAACTGGCCCATAAAGTGGTCCTGCAGCAAGTTGAGCAATTTTCTCCCCTTTGCGGTTGAGGCAGGACCATGACCCCAGTCAATATCTGGGAAGTTAAAATCTCCCATTATGCCCACTATACCAGCCTGTGCAGCCCCCGCTCTATTTGGTTATACAGTTGCGTTTCTATCTCTTCTGTGATGTTAGCGGCTCTTTAGATTACACCAAGTATTATTTTTTCAGTGTTTATATCCCTTTGAACTTCTACCCATAAGATTTCCACATCCTCACCCACAATTTTCTCTTTCACACTTGTCTTCAGATCACTCCTCACATACAGGCACACACCACCACATTTTCTATTGACCCAGTCTTACCTATATAGTGTAAAACCCTCAAGATTAACAGCCCAGTCATGCAAAGAGTCCAACCATGTCTCAGCCACACCAACTACATCTATGTGTTCTTCTAGTACCATAGCCTCCAGCTCCCCCATTTTTCTAGCTAGACTTCTGACATTTGTGAAAATATATTTTAAATTATTAATACCTGCAAAGTGAATATTCTGGATTTTTGGGTTACCTTGGTGGATTTTTGTATGTAACAGGTTCTTGTTACCAGCAGTTCTATTTTTCATAAATGTATAGTTATGTCCAGTCTTCTCATTATTTTCCTCGCTAACCCCAGGCCCCACTAAATCCCCACTGTCCCCTTGTATAACCCACTCTCTATCTACACTATCTATCCCCTTATTAGTATGACCCCACCCCCCACCCAAGATCCTAGTTTAAAAGCTCCTCCAGCCGTCTAACCATTTTTATCCCCAGGGCAGTTGCACCCTCCCCATTAAGGTGCAGCCCGTCCCTACTGTAGAGCCTGTAACCAACCGAAACGTCGGCCAGTTCTCCATGAACCCAAACCCTTACTTCCTGCACCGGCTTCTGAGCCACTTATTTAACTCCCTAAGCTCCTGTTGTCTCTCTGGTGACACTCGTGGCACTGGTAGTATTTCTGAAAACACTACCTTGGAGGTCCTTGAGCTTCTTACCTAGTTCCCTGAAATCGTTTTTAAGGACCTTCCATGTTCCACTGACTTTGTCATTGGTGCCAATGTGTACCATGACAGCCGGGTCTTCCCCAGCCCCACCCACTAATCTGTCAATCCGATCCGCAATATGCCGAACCCGAGCACCCGGCAGACAACACACTGTTCGACATTCATGGTCTCGGCAACAGATGACCCTGTCTGTCTGCCTAATAATAGAGTCCCTACCACCAGAATCTTCCTGACCTTTGCTGCACTCCTTTTGCCATCCTTCCTGCAGCGGTCATCCTCCTGGTTGCTAGGAGAAATGCCCTGGTGCAGTGTTGCTGGCCCTGGGCTTTCATCCCTAATATCAGCCAAACAGGCAAATTTACTAGGGCGTGCCTCTATTAACCCCATGGATGCTGCTGCTGCGGCATCTATGGGGTTACAGCAGAGTGTCAGCATAGAGACACTCTCTGCTGATGGTGGCGGCTCAGGAATGGAGCCGCCGCCATCACACACAGCAGGGGGACCGGGGGCAGCGCTGGAAAGGGGGGGGGTCAGGGGTGATTCGGCCGCCAACATTGAGGGAGGCTGAGGCAGGACTAATGTATGGGGCGGGGAGCGGGCGGACCGCATCAGGGCAGGTGGCAGGAGATGAGCGCAGGAGGCAGGAGAGGGGCAAAAATCGGGGGGGCACAGAGGGGCACCAAGGGCTTGGAGGGGCACAGATCGGGGGGCATGAGGAACACTACCTGATTTCAGGCTCTGATCTGCAGAGCGCAGATCAGAGCCTGAAACCGGCATTTTTTCACTGCCGCGATCCGATTGGTTAGTCTGCACAGACTAACCAATCGGATCGATTGCTGGCAAGGGACCACTCTGATTGGTCCCTTGCCGGCATTACTGAACTGTATGCTGTCCTTGACAGCAGCAAGGCAGGGGCAAAAGCTTTAATCCAAGCGCTTTGCAGCGATTGGATTAAAGAACTGTCTTGACGTTTATAGACGTGATAGCTGCACGGGGCATGTGCAAATATCACGTATATAAACAGATTGCAGTCGGGAAGGGGTTAAGGTGAAAATGAGCCAGGTCCCTAAGGGGTAAAACTCCACTTAATCAGCAGCCACTTGGTACAGCAAGCTTCAGGGAGAGCAAGCTCTGGGAGAGTTCAGTGGTTGAATTGAAAGCACTTGGTTGCCCAAGCCACTCCTCTTAACCAAGCAGAGAGAAAAAATTGATTTAAATGGCAGTACACAGCAGAGGAAAAAAAGGGTTTTAAATGGCAGTACTGAAATATTAGTACGTAAAGAGGACCTTTCATCGGTCCAAAAATTGTAAGATAACTATCAGGCTGTGTAGATCAGTGCCCTGGGATCTCACTGCACTTACTATTATTCTGTGGCGCCTTTCCATTCTCCCGATATGTCCCCCGGTATTTTCACTGACTTGGTAACACTGGGAGGAGCCTGCCCTTTTTCTCCTGGGCGTTCCTTCTCCCAGGCTGTAGCGCTGTCCAATCGCAGCGCAGAGCCTACAGCCTGGGAGTTTTTTTTCTCCCTGGCTGTGAGCTCTGCGCTGCGATTGGACAGCGCTACAGCCAGGGAGAAGGAATGCCCAGGGAGAAACAGCGCAGACTCCTCCCAGTGTTACCAAGTCAGTGAAAATACCAGGGGACATAGCAGGAGAACGGAGCGCCACCCCAGAATAATAGTAAGTGCAGTGAGATCTCGGAGCGCCACTCTACACAGCCTGATAGTTATCTTACAATGTTTGGACCGATAAAAGGTCCTCTTTACTTTCAAGTATCTCTGATTCAAACCACACTCAGCCACCTGCAATCACTCCCACGAAATCACACTCAACACCAGAAGTTCGGTTCTTTAAACTACACTTAATCAGCAGCCACTTGGAGCTAGATACTGTTAGGTTTGCATCAAACACACACTTTTCATGTTTTTTTTCTTTCTTAGATTGTAAATTATGTCATCATTATCATGCATTTTTGGAGTTTTGATGTGATTTTTTTTCACAGGATTTTTTATTTCCAAAAAAGAAGTCAATGCACATATGACGGAAAAAAATAACTAAAATTGAATAAAATAGCACAAAAAAGCACTGTTTATCTATTGACTGACCGGTAACAGCCGGCAGCAGCACAAAAAGAACTCTTGAAAATATTTCTGGACCAAAAAATGGTTTGTTTCCTAAAAGCACTATGTACTATATGAAAATACTCTTAGGGGGTAATTTATTAAGATTGGCATTTTGCCAGCCCTCAAGCATGCCACACCGACTTTTTTAGACCTGCCATGTGTGGGCAGAAGTCGCAGATTGTGACACAATGGAGCTTTGCACCGCAATCTGCTTCAGAAATAAACCTAATTTAGGCATATTTCTGTTTAATAAATGACCCCTTCAGATTCTGGAACCAGCTAAATGCCAGTCATATTTGTTCCCATGGGGCCATTTTCCTGTCATCTTGTCACTCAGAAATGTGATATCAGTAACAGAATGTTTATTAGTCCATTAGGGTTTTGTTGGATACCGCAGCCCTCGATAAATTGTCAGAATATACACTCAATAGATTATAATAGGTATTAATAACTAGCTACAATAGCGCTAATGGCCTGTCCAGTGCCAAAATGCACTGCCAGAATAAAGATTATTGCATTTTACACTATCTGTTATGTCAGCAGTCCATGCCCGTTGCTGCCCTAATGTCTCCTGCTGGCAAGGACGCCACAGCACCCTGCAATCCGTTGTCCTGGTCGCCGTTATTCTTTGTAAGTTGCGGCCTGCATGTTCCTGCCTAGTCTTCCAGCCCCTGTTCTCTTTGTGCGTATGCTCACTCATGTCCGGCCTCTGCACGTGCTTCAAAACCCTTCCCCAGCCAATTGCTGGGGGTCCCAAGGTATTTAACGCACGCTCTCCAGCCAGAGTTGAACTGAGCTTTAGGTTCCCTGGTGGACAGCAAAGTTGTTTAGTGCTTCTGAGATTGTCCTGCGATTTACCTGTGTTATTTCTGCGTTATTCCGGACTATGTTCCACATATGGAATACTGTGTCCAGTTCTGGAGACCTCACCTAAAATAAGATATTTGGCGGGGTGGAAGCTTGTGGGCGTGTGCACGCAGGTGACGCTCGATCTCCCTCCCAGCCATGGAGCTTCCAGCCTGAAATGATGCTCCAAGTGAGGCTGCCCCTGACGCTGTGCTACTCTCCCCCCTCCCCTGCCTGCCGCTCTGACATGCCGACACACCGCTGACCTGCCGCTGATATCGTCCGGCTGTTCTGTGCTTGAGGGGCATGAGAGGCATACAGCAAGTGGAGCCGGAGCTGATCGCAGGACTGTAACAGTGGGAGAACCGAGCTGTCTTGGTGGTCTGTGAGTGCCTTCACCCCCCCTCCTCCTCTCTGCGAATATGTGGTGATATGTGCTGTAGCCTCTCTTTTCATTTGGAGATCTGGAGGCCTGTCGTTAGCAGGCTGGGACAGTAGTGGAGAGAAGGCGCAGGCTGAGGGGTGTTGGAAGGGGGGTCAAGAAACGGGTCCTAAAGGCATACATACGGGATCTGAGTGGCGTCCCCCTCCCTCCCTGAAGGTCGGGTGAATCGATGGTTTGATATTAACTCAACTAACACTGAAAACTAATCGTGTGACTGATATTGATTATATGCTATTAACTATTTGGGTCCCGAACTTTACAATTATGAGAGCATTGTTATGGCTTATATACTATTGAATATGAAATGGTTGGATGGACTGCATCATTAATGGCTCGAGGTAGAGTTTTATAACAACATGGTATTATAATCAAATTAACCGCACTATAACGGATTAAGGCAGCGATGGTCTAATGGTGAACACATGGACATATTAATTATTGGAAGTAGTTGACCATCTTTATCAACATTTTGACTGGCGTATTGTGTTTTGGGGCTTACACGATTTTCTTTTTGAGTGGTCTGTTTGGAGGGGCGGTGGAGGAAGGGGAAGCGCAGGGAGAATTATACAGATGGCTAGACAGGGGGTAGGAAAAAAGGCCAAAGGGCAAGTCGAGCTAAATACCTCAATCTCCCCAATGTTTAAAAAAACGGAAAGATCCAAGCAACTAGTCTTGACCAATATGCGCGGAGAGATTAGCGCCTCAAAAAAAAAAGGGGAATGTGGGTTTAGGCAAAGAGGGTGAGTCTATTTTAGAGGAAAATTCTGCCCTGAAAGAACCTGAGATTAGTTTCCAGTCTGGGGAGACCGGCAGTAAACAGTTAAAGGAGTTGGAGGAAAATTCCCTTACTAAAGAGGAGCAGGTTCCTAGCCTGCAAGATATATTCCAAGAAATAAAGAAATGTAGTTTGGCAATACAGGACCTCTCTCTCCAGACTGGAAACATTAGGGAGTCGGTGTGGTTCCTCAGAGCGGATGTACAAAAATATAAGGAAAGGCTGATAGAAATAGAGAAAAGGGCATCTGACTCTGAGGACCTCTTACAGATAACAATCAAAGAAAAAAATCTCCTGAAGGAAGAAAACAGGGATTTGAAAAATAGATTACTTGATCTAGAAAATAGGTCCAGAAGGTCTAACCTGAGATGTCTGGGGATTCCAGAGGGGGTGGAGGGACAGGATCTCTGCACCTTTATGCAAACTTGGCTGATGGAACAACTGGGCCAGGACATCTCGGACTACAATAATTTTGTGGAACGGGCCTATAGACTCCCGCTAAAATTGCCCCCACCCGGAATGAGACCGAGACCCATAATATTCAACTTATTGTCAGGGACAAAGAGGAGATATTGCGCTTTGGAAAGGGTTAGATATATAATTAGGCCTCTATGAGAATTATCTCTTGAAATATTAGGTGCTTGAGTAGGGGTGTAAAGAGAGTGGCGGTTTTTGATGCAATACACAGATCCCTACCTGCTATAGTATGCTTACAAGAGACACATTTGATAGGCAAAACCATTAACGGGTTGTCTAGGTCATGGATACAATACTCTATCCATTCAGTCTATTCATCATATGCCAGATGTGTGAGTGTATTAATACATCGCGACATAGATATTAAAATAGGGAAAACAGCGATAGATGAGGAAGGTCGATGTGTTCTGAGTTATTGTTTATTGGAAGGAAGACCATGGATACTAGCAAATGTTTATATACCGCCACCCTTTAAAATGGATGTCTTATTAAAAATACATGATTTTGTGCTTAAAGTAGGGGATAAACCACTCTTAGTAAAGGGTGACTTTAATAATGTTATGGATAGTAAAATAGATAGATGCAGAGTTGGTAATACACAAATTCTTTCCACGGGTTCTAAGTTAAAAAATATCACAGAGGAAATGGGCTGGATTGATATATGGAGGGTAATGCACCCTAAATTAAAAAAAATACTTATGTTTTTCAAAGACTCATAGGAGTTTATCACGGATAGATTTAGTGTTCACTAATAACAAAGGATTGTTTGAGATTGAACAGGTCAAATATGGACAGCGTGGGATCTGGGACCATAATCCAATTATTATAAGTTTAAACACGATAAAAAAAAATATAAGAGGGATGCACATAAACATAGGGTGGATAAATATATTGGGCGTACATGATAGGATTTTGAAAGAGATAACTGAATTTTTTTACATAAATGAGGGGTCAGCAGTAAACAATATAGTATGGGAGGCCACAAAGGCCTATATTAGAGGGATATTTATAAAATATACAGAAATATATAAGAAACGAATAAGGAAAAAAATAATGGATTTGGAACAAGAGGTGGAAAAATACGAAAAAAAAAGTATATTGAAAACCCCATAGACACAAACTATGAAGAGTGGATAGAGAAAGTGTCCAAACTGGAAGATGAGCGGATTCTATTGGCGGAACAACAAAAAGAAAATTATGTGAGAGACAATTACATCTACGCTCATATTCCGGGTAAAAAGCTGGCAGCTTTGATAGCGACCCCGACAAAAAAAATAACTACATCCATTGTTTGGTAGATAAATCAGGACATAAAATTAGTGAACAAGCGGCCAAATTAAAACTGCTCAAAAAATATTTTGAAGATATATAATAGTGGTAAGATAAATAAGAATCTGACCCAAATACAACAGTTTCTGGAGGGAATCATTATTTCTAAGTTAACAACAGAGCAATGTGAAACCCTGGAAGCCCCCTTAAATGCCTTGGAAGTGGATAAAGCACTATCTGGGATTACAAAGAATAAAGTCCCAGGTATAGACGGTATTCCATTCGAAGTCTATGCCCAATATAAGCAAATATTAACTCCGAAATTATTGATGATGTGGGATGAGGCGAGGATGATAGGGAAATTGCCAGAATCATTACGGGAAGCCTTAATTACACCGATTATAAAACCCGAGAAAGAGCCAGCTTTTCCAGATTCATATCGCCCCATCTCATTAATTAACACTGATAATAAAATGTTGGCTAAGATCTTGGCAACTAGACTTAGAAGTGTGGTCCGGGGACTTGTTCATGAGGATCAGATGGGATTTATGGCAGGCAAAACTACAACTGACAATATAATGCGATATTTTGTGAACACCCAGCTTGAACCCACAAATTGTGGTGAACGATTGATTGTTACTATAGACGCCTCAAAGGCATTTGATACTATAGAATGGCCCTTCTTGATCACAACATTGATGAAGATGGGATTTGGTGACAACTTTATATCATGGGTAAGATTGTTATACACAGCAAAGAGTGATATTAAATGGGGAATACTCTGATAGCATAAATATCCGCAGGGAGGTTAGACAGGGATGTCCCCTCTCCCCTCTGCTGTTTGCTATAGCTATAGAGCCACTAGCTAATATGATCAGACAAGATGAAGAAATTGTGGGATTCAGGTTTGGTGAACATGAGGAAAAAATTGCATTATATGCAGATGATATTATGCTGTTTTTAGGTTCACATAGCTCACTTGTGAAGATTTTCCAGGTTTTTGACCAATACGGCAAATATGCTGGGCTTAATATAAACTGGTCTAAATCAGCCTGTATCCCGCTTGATCCTCTGAACAATTTTATATCAGGAGCACTGGAAATTAAGAAGATGAATGAATCCGTCAAGTATCTGGGTATTCAAATAACCCCAAATCCTAAGGACTATATTCAGTTTAATGTGGCCCCTAAAATGCAAGAAATTTGGAAGAAAAGATTATACGTCTCGATGGCAGGACGGATCTCCTTGATTTAAATGTGCCTACTACCTTCCCTGAACTATACATTATAGAAATTCTCCAGTAATAATCCCCAAAAAAACATTAAAAATAATAGCTAGTCTTTTAATGGATTTTATATGGAGAGGGAAAAAACCAAGGATAAAAGCACAAATACTGTATATCCAAGAGAGGGAGTGTGGTTTATCCGTCCCAGATTTGGAACTTTATTTTGTTGCTGGCCATATAAAAAACATGATAATGTGGAGTAAGGCCTCTTTCACACTTGCGTTGTCCGGATCCGTAGTGTACTCCATTTGCCGGAGGTGCCCGCCGGATCCGTAACAACGCAAGTGAACTGAAAGCATTTGAAGACGGATCCGTCTTCAAAATGCGTTCAGTGTTACTATGGCAGCCAGGACGCTATTAAAGTCCTGGTTGCCATAGTAGTAGTGGGATCGGGGGAGCAGTATACTTACAGTCCGTGCGGCTCCCGGGGCGCTCGAGAATGACGTCAGAGCGCCCCATGCGCATGGATGACGTGATCCATGCGATCACGTCATCCATGCGCTTGGGGCACCCTGACGTCACTCTGAAGCGCCCCGGGAGCCGCACTGACGGTAAGTATACTGCTCCCCCGCTCCCCACTACACTTTACCATGGCAAACAGGACTTTCACTTCCTGGCAGCCATGGTAACCATTCAGAAAAAGCTAAACGTCGGATCCGGTAATGCGCCGAAACGACGTTTAGCTTAAGGCCGGATCCGGATTAATGCCTTTCAATGGGCATTAATTCCGGATCCGGCCTTGCGGCAAGTGTTCAGGATTTTGGGCCGGAGCAAAAAGCGCAGCATGCTGCGGTATTTTCTCCGGCCAAAAAACGTTTCGGTCCGGAACTGAAGGCATCCTGATGCATCCTGAACAGATTTCTCTCCATTCAGAATGCATGGGGACGGAACTCTATGCCGGAACAAAACAACGCAAGTGTGAAAGAGCCCTAACACACTAAGATATAAGGCTATGATCACAGGGATAAATTATCAGTTAGAAAATAGTAATATCTTCCAATTAATAGAAGCAGGAAATTTGTCACAACAGGGAAGTAGTAAGATTCCGATATTTGAATTGATGGATAGGGTTTGGAAGGAAGCAAGAGGGTTGTGGCCCCAGCTTGGAATCCATGCTGACACTTTATTGTGAGATAACATCCACCTTACAGAACTAAAATTAATTGAGCAGAAAATTTGGTGGAAACATGGAGTCCATAAACTGGGTCAGGTATGGAGACAGGGGGAAATAATACTATATGAAGATCTTAAAAAGGAGTATGGTCTGGGTAACATAGAGTTGAGGTTTTTCTACCTACAACTAAAACAAGCACTGCAAACTCTGTTGGGAAAAGGCACACAAATTGATACCCTCCCGCAGCCGTTAATGAATATCTTCAAGATAACACCAGGGGGGAAATTAATTTCTAAAATTTATGAATGTTTGCTATACCAAAAGACCAAGAAAAAAGCCGTAAATAGTTTAATGCATAAATGGAAAGACGCTATAAACCCCAAGCAAGAAGTGTTTTGGGAATTGGTTATAAAGGAAAAAAATTGAGTTTCAAAGAACTTTTCCCATGAGATTACCCAATTCAATATATTATACCGCCTTTATTACTCCCCTAAGATATTAATGAAGTGCTATAAAACTAAAGTGTTTAGTTGTTTAAAATGTGGGGAGGAAGGGATGATGTCCACATACTCTGGACATGTAAAAAGATTCAAGAGTTCTGGGGTAAGGTCAATGACAGAATAGAGCAATATCATCGGTTTAAAGTCCCCAGCCAGTTTCAGACAAAGATAGGAGTTTTTTGGGTTTTTTTCTTCTCTTTTTGAGCAGATAATGAATAAGGGACAGGGGAGGGGAGGGTAATATAATGTTATGTATTTTAAAGATTGTTATAATTATGTTGTATAATTGCATTTTAAAGATGTTATAATTTTGTTAAATGAAGTAAAAAAATTACAATAAAAATTTAAAGTAAAAAAAAAATATATATATATGGGGGATCATCTATGAAATCAGATATGTCAGTTTGGTGACATAAAAAAGTGACACATCATGCAAACTATAACATTTTCAGAGCAACTACGTCATTTTTGTGACATTTCATGATCCTCAACACTTTTCATAGTGATCTATGTTTAAGAGATAAAAGTGAGATTAGACCTGGATTATGACTTATTTACTTTATGGGAGAGGCTTAACTGTGATGAGTGGGTGAAGCGCTTCCCCTGACCTAGCTGGCTGTGTTGTGTCGGAAGCCAGGAGCGAGGGTAAGCCTAGTAGTGGGCGTACCCTAAAGGGAGTGTTTGAGAACAGGGGGGGGTGGGTGGGTGTGAACAGAAGCGCCCTGAGGAGCTGGGGGCTGGAGCTTAAGAAGGTAAAATGCCCCTCCCACAAATTCAGGCTGACTTTTCAGCCTTCCACTTATGGGAGAGGCTTAACTGTGATGAGTGGGTGAAGCGCTTCCCCTGACCTAGCTGGCTGTGTTGTGCCGGAAGCCAGGAGCGAGGGTAAGCCTAGTAGTGGGCAAAATAAACGAGGAGAGCAGAGTAGTTACCAAAAGCCTTTAATACCACCCAGAGAGCAAGATTACAAAATGCCTGGGAAATCTCAACATGCGGGTTCGGGATGTATCTCGTGAAGCAAGAAGAGCGCCACCTACCCATGCATTTAATCACGTGCGCCGGGACCCCGTTTTTGATGCTGAGGACGCGGCTCCGGTTCGGAGCGAGTGTCCTGTGATGGCCAGCGGGTTATAACCGAGACCTGATGTGGGACACAAACTAGATTGACGTCAGGGGCCCCCCCACGCCAAGGAAGCAGCGGGGCCTCTGGGGAGGCATCTTGCAACAGGGCCAGCAATTGACGGGGGACCATGACTGGGCACCAATCGTTGGAGGTTTTAAAACCTGACCTCCGAGGGTGGTCCATGCTGATTGGCCTTCGTGGAAGGGAGCCAGAGGACAAAATGGTCATGGGCCCAGGACAACTGTCGCACCTGCGACCCCTGACGTTTAGGGGAGGTGCTGGTGAACTCACCTGGCCTGAGGGACCCGTAAAACCCGAGATACATGGCTGCCTTACTAATCACACTAGGAGAGTGCCCAAAAAGGAAATCCATCCAGCGCGGACGAGAGTCGCCTAAACATCTCGCCGGAGACAGGCTGCCTACGGGCGGGAGAGACGTCCCCGCACTTCTGGATCCCCCTAAGGGCAGCTTTTACCGCCTGCACTGAAAAAATGGGACCTCCATTCGGGTTATGGAGCATTGCGCAGTGCTGTCTCCCCGCTAGGTACAGCTTGATGGTGTTGAATGACAGCCTGAGATTGCGGTGATAGTGGGCTATAAACGCCAGGGTGTAGGAGACATCGTCCAAGCCACCTTGCGGGTGGGACCTGGCGAAACCTTCGTAAACCCTGACACCGGCTTGGTAGTTCCTGATGGTATTGGAGGAGAGGGAGTGCTGAACCAGGTTCCTGGCGTGAGCAAGGAGGGATATGAGATCAGAACGTAGTACGACTGGTGCCTACGAGAAGGCTTGAGTCGGTCTGGGCAACGTACCTGGCTTAGAGGCTACTACCTGTATCGATGTGTTGGGTCACCTGACCTTGATCCAAATGTTGCATAAGTGAACGATCAGGACACGTTCCTGAGAGGGCAAATCATAAGGTTCGGAAGGAAAAAGAGAACATAACTGAGGAGGGTGACGGGACTGGGTGAACCAGGAGATAGAGGTAGGTATGAGCCTGGGCGATCCAGGAGACAGAAGTAGGTGCGAGCCTGGGCCATCCAGGAGGCAGAGGTAGGTATGAGCCTGGGCGATCCAGGAGACAGAGGCAGGTGCGTGCCTGGGCGATCCAGGAGGCAGAGGTAGGTATGAGCCTGGTGATCCAGGAGACAGGAGAAGGTGCGTGCCTGGGCGATCCAGGAGGCAGAGGTAGGTATGAGCCTGGACGAACCAGGAGACAGAGGTAGGTGCGTGCCTGGGCGATCCAGGAGGCAGAGGTAGGTGCGTGCCTGGGCGATCCAGGAGGCAGAGGTAGGTATGAGCCTGGGCGATCCAGGAGACAGAAGTAGGTGTGAGCCTGGGTGATCCAGGAGACAGAAGTAGGTATGAGCCTGGCGAACCAGTAGATGAGACAGCAGCATATAACGTGAAGTACATACCTATAACACATGGCACTGTTGCCACCATAGAATAGATGACTGCAATGAGCATTTAGTGACCGCTGAATGGGTATGGCGTGCAATGATGACCTGGCCTACTCGTGGTAAGACCCCGGTTTCTTTGAACACCGTGCTGAAACTAGGTCCCTTCCACCCAGCAGGGACCCCGGGGCCCTCCCCCTAAATGAGGAACCGAGGATGACTTGCCTTCCTCCTGCTGCGGCACGGCGGGAGTGCGTATGAAATGGCTGGTGATTGGAACCTACCGATTTCATTGTATATATATTTATTTTTTTTGCTGTTTGTGGGCATGGGCCGTCGTTGCCCAGGGGCTAGATGCCCCTGCTTGCCGCGTGTGGCCTGTTTCGACGGGGGTGCCAGTCTGGGGGCCGTAGACCTAATAGTAAGGCCAGAAACAGGGTGTAATAGAAGAAGGGAAGGGACCCAGAGGGGACAGGGATGACCCAGGTAGGAGCCAAGGCGCCGGAGCCGCCATGGCATGAATCGGCCGGGCCCGAATGGCGATTCCGGCGTGCGCTCCACCCTGGAACGCACGCCGACCACGTGACCCGGCCCATGCCTGGCGGCGGACTTCCGGCGTGCGCTCCACCCTGGAACGCACGCCGAACATGTGACCCAGCCCAGGCCCGACGGAGGCACTCCGGCGTGCGCTCCAAGCTGGAACGCACGCCGAACACGTGACCAGGCCCAGGCCCGGCTGAGGGACTCCGGCATGCGCTCCAAGCCGGAACGCACGCCGACCACATGACCCGGATCATGCCCGGTGGCGGATTTCCGGCGTGCGCTCCATGCTGGAACGCACGTCGGCCTGCAGCGGAGCCCGAGGTAAGGACGGGGGAGGCCGTGCGGAGGGGGGAACCCGCGGGTCAGACCCTGCCCCCCCTGCTGTCTCGGGAGGGAGTTGGATGGGAAAAGACAGGGGAGAAACAAGAAAGAAAACAATTTTGGGCAGAAGCGTGTATCAGCATGCGTTCCACGCTGGAACGCACGCCGACTCAGGGAGCCGGAGGTATGTGACCGCCGCTGATGGAGCCCTTGTGGCGCATTGTTTGCACAGAGTTACCTCTCCTGAAGACGTGACGGCAGTGTATGAAAACGAAACGAACGAACCAGATGAAAGCAACTCATGACGTGTACGGAAGCAGTACCAGAGCAAGCGACTCTTTATCCAGACTGTGAACAGAAGCGCCCTGAGGAGCTGGGGGCTGGAGCTTAAGAATGTAAAATGCCCCTCCCACAAATTCAGGCTGACTTTTCAGCCTTCCACATGTGCGACTTTTGCAAAAGTCGTAACCCACGCCAGACAAACCCCCCAAACCCTCCCTCCCCCATATATTATTTAGGTGCACCAGTTCGTAAATTTAGTGCAGGCACACAAAGCAAACCAGAATTAAAACATAAAAAACAACTTTAAAGGGGTTATGCCAAGATTAATGTAAAAAATAAAAATCTACCATGATTTGGTACATGACAATCTCTTTCTATCAAAGCTAGAACCAGCCTTGTACCTTACATGGATCCAGAGATCTCCCCATTCATTGTTCTGCTAGATTTATCTCAAGCTTGCTAAAGGGGAGGGTATTTTCTGACGGAACTTAGGGGGTGTGTCCATGCTCTCCTTATCATAACTCAGGAGGCAGTTGAAGGATGAAACTGAGCATGAGTGTCCATCTGTTATGCAAGCGGGTGTGGACCCACTAAGTAACTACCTGATCTTCACTAGAGCCTCTGATGGTAAGGATAGGCTTAGGCCCAGGCTCGGACTGGCCCACAGGGGTACAGGGGAATCCCCCGGTGGGCCCCTGAGCAAGGTGTGCCCCTAGTCTCCCACTCCCTACACAAGTGGCACATAACACAGTAGACTTACTGCACTACATACATATATTCAATGTACAGCACCTCAACCAGCCTATGTTCATATAAAAAAAATTGTTAAATGATTTATTATATTAGAATGTATCCCTACAGTGGGCCCCCAAAATACATTTTACTGGTGGGCCCTAGGTACCCCAGTCAGACACTGCTTGGGCCATTACCAGTTACCACTCCAGAGCAGTCCCCGGGTCAGTAGCAGCTGACCTGGGGGCCATAGATACCAGTGCAAAACACAGAGGGGAATGACATGGTCAGGAAGTCCAAGGTCAGAGGCAGGCGGCAATCAAGCAAAATCCATTTAATGGAGAAGCAGGTCTGGTACACAGTAAAGCAGAAACTTTCAAATACCTTCACACAAGGGACTAGACTAGCTAGTGACCAAGATTGCCCAGGCGCCTTCCTGAGGCAGGAAGTGATGCAACCCAGCCATAGGCTGGGGAGATAGAGGGAGTGTACGTGCTGCCTCACAAAAGAAGGAGAGACACGCCCATACATGCCCTAACAAATAGTACAGGACTCAAGCAGGAAGTAAGCTCCGGAATGGAGCACAGATACGACAGTTAAGCTACCTGCTGCTCGCACTTGTCAGCATGGCGCACAGCAGCAGGAGGGAATGAGGGAGCCCTGTGCCTGTGCTGCATGTAGGGCCAGTAGCACAGGCACAGAGTGCTGGGCTAACACCCTCTCAGTGAGCAGGACAATGAAATAAGAAAAATAACAAACAGCAGGTGGCGCTAAATAGATATATTTTATTGAATAACTCAGTGGCTATACAATTTTTTTTATTACATGCAATAATCCAGGTGCTGGTTTGAAAACTGTAGAATATTTTTTGTGGGATAAGTCCTTTAAAAGATAATTGACATACCTAATCTGTATAGCCTTGATCCTGTATCCTGTAGCCTTAAACCTGTATAGCCATGATCAAAATCTTTATGTTAAAGGTTTAAATAAGCTTCAGGGGGGACATGTCCTCAATAAGAAGCTAAACACAAAAACAGGGGGGCACAACTAAAATTAGCCGGGGGTAAGATCAGGAGTAATGTCAGGAAATATTATTTTACTGAAAGCAGTGACGTAACTAGATGTGACTCGGCCCCAAAACAAATTTTACCATCCTATGGACACCTCTGCTCTTAGTGCAGCACTGGGTCTAGGCATGCACTGTGACCCAACGTAGCACAGCGTCAGGTCATAGTGCACTCCTACGCACACCATGTCCCGTCCAGGACTTGCAGGCACATAGAGAAGAATGGGGAGCAGCAGGGGCGGACTGGGATCGTAAAGTGGCCCTGGAAAAAAACTAAAAGTGGCCCCACTTTGTAGTCGGGTCCAAATTGACAGAAGGCAGGGCCAGCAATATCATATTGTCGCACATTATACTACCCCAGCTGAGCTAAATAGCACAGTGCATCTCAATATACTGCCCCAACAGCACAAAATACATCCCTAAAGACTGCCACTGGTTGGCCAAAAGGAGGGCTGAGGTGGCCCCATGGGCATCGGCCCACCGTTTAGTTTTCCTGTTTATGGCTAATCCGCCCTTGGGGAGCAGTGAGCAATACCAGTGCTAGGACACTGTGCTCACCACTCCTTGGGCCCTTAAACTAAATCCATTTTTCCTCCTACCGGGCCCCTTTCTGAGTTCGGGCCCCATAGTAGCCGCTTCCCCTGCTTCCATGGTAGCTACGCCCTTGACTAAAAGAGTGGTTGAAGCTTGGAACAAATTTCCAGCAGATGTGGTCGGGAAATCTACAGTAAGTTAATTTAAACTTGCCTGGGATAAACACACGTCTATCCTAAGATTAAAAAAATAAAAATAAATGAATGGCAGACTGTTTGCTTGCTGTTAATATTTCCTCTCTAGACATTTATAGCTATAATAGCAGAAGGACCCGGCTTCGCACGGGTATATTTCATCTATTTCATTTAATGCTTGTGTGTCATTAAAAAATATAGACAGTATCTCCCAAAACAGTGACCTATACAGAACTCCGCCCCCTTAACAGTGAACTCCACAGTCCCCCACCCCTAAACACTGACCCACCCCACAGTGCCCAACCACCATAAAATGGGACCTACACAGCAGCCCATCCCCTTAACTTTGAAGGGAAAGAGAGATTCAGCTTTTCGGCGCTCCAAAACCCAGTCACGGCAAACTTGAGCGTCAAACTTCTTTTATTCCAAGTTAAAAGGTTATCATTAAAACAATGCGTTTTGGGGAATTAGGATCCACTTCCTCAGGTTGGATAACTTTGACCTTCACAGCAGCCCGCCCCTTAACACTGACCTACATAGGGGACGATCCCCTTATCTGTGACTTCCACTGTTCCTGCCCCCTTAACAGAGGCCTCCACAACACCCGTCCCTTTAACAGTGACCGCCACAGTACCCCACTCCCTTAACTGTGAACTCACAGTACCCTACTGCCTTAACAGTGACCTCCACAGCAGTTGCCCTTTAATAGTGGCCCCTGCGCCCTTAACAGTGACCTCCACAGTGTCCGCCCCTTTAACAGTGACCTCCACAGCGGCCTGCCCCCTTAACAGTAACATTCACAATGAACGCCCCTTTAACAGTGACCTCCACAGCAGCTGCACTTTTAATAGTGGCCCCTGACCCCTTAAAGGGTTTCTTTCACCAGAATTAACCCTATTAAACTAGCTGACATTAGCAATGTGCTAATGTCAGCTGAACCTAACTAGTCTATTCCTACTTTTATCTATGCCCCATTACTCCAGAAATATAACTTTTATAATATGCTAATTAGCCTCTAGTAGCAGAAGGGGCGTTGCCCCTGCTCCTAGAGGTTCCGTTCTCCCACCTCTGGCCACGTCCTGCTACACTAAATTGACAGAAAAGGGGGGAACGACCCTATGAGTGCCAAAATGAGGAGTGGGGCGGTGCCCACCCAATATACCCACAATGACACTCCTGAGAAAAAACTCGGCACAAGCTCCCGAGTACAATATCAGAACGGCAAAGAAAATGGAGCTCAAAATGCCAGATAATAAATGTTATAAATATTTTGTTGTAGCATAACAAAACATAAAAATTACATAAATGAGATGCAGGAGGAGAAGGAACAAAAAAGGGGCAGGAGAAGGGAAGAACGGCGCCACCCTGGGAGGAACACTCCGGTCAAAAATGCTAGAATGTATAAGATCAGCGGGATGTGTATGGAATAATAACCTACCCGCAGACCAACTATATGTACATAGTAAAGGGTGAGTCACAAGATAACTGCAAAAACCAAACACGGATATGAACATAAAAACCAGGCCATACAGGGTACAAGCCTAACAGGTAAGTGGACATCCGGATGGGAAATGCAGATGAGACTCACCAAGGACGGACCAGGAGTGGGACAACCAGGATGGCGCTACCCCAACGAGCATTTCGGTCTCCTACTGCCATCCCTGTGTTCCATGTAAATCTTGCGCCTTCCCATTCAGTATTTGGCGCAGGTGCATTGAGTGAAGGGTGCTCGCTGGCTGCCGGCTTCCTTACTGCGCCTGCGCCAAATACTGAACATCACGAAATTTCCCCAACGCACAGGGCCGGCAGTTGGAGGTGAAGGCTGCTTGGCCCCTTGTCAATCTAGTGTAGCAGGGCATGGCAAGAAGTGGGAGAACTGAGCCTCTTGGAGCAGGGGCAATGCCCCCCCTGCACCTAGAGGCTAATTAGCATATAATAAAAGTTATATTTCTGGAGTAAGGGGGGCATAGATATAAGTAGGAATAGGCTAGTTAGGTTCAGCTAACATTAGCACATCGCTAATGTCAGCAAGTTTAATAGGGTTAATTCTGGTGACAGAAACCCTTTAACAGTGACCTCCACAGTGCCCTGCCCCTTTAATGCTAGGGCTACACGACGAGATGTGTCACGCAACATATTGTCTAAACAATTTTTATAATGATAGGCTATGGTGTCACACTGCAACATGCGACATGCTGCGACTGCGACACGACAGTCACAAAAATGGATGCATGTAGCAGTATATTTGTGCCCTATGTGTCCTGTGACAAATTGTCATCGTATAGCCCTAGTCTAAAGCTGACCTACAGCAGTGAAGAAAAATGGTTGGGTTGTTATGGAAACCTGGAGTAAATCTGTGTGTATGTGGATACTAAGGGCCTGCGAGCTTCTATTGGCTGATAAGGGACATGTGACCGTGTGTATGGCAGTTGGGATATGAGTGAAAGACTTGCAGGCTTGCATTGGCTAATGCAGGTCATTTTTGGGGAATATCTCAGGAACGCTATATCCTGGAGAGCTGAAACCCGGTCTAAAACCTACCCGGACACTTGATGTACCTGTGTGCCAAATTTTTGTGAAGATTAGTCCAGTCGCTTGGTCGCGCATAAAGAACAGACAGACTAGAAGAAGGACGCGGCTTCGCACGGGTAAATTAAATCTATTGCATTTCATGTTTGTGTGTGTCGTTAAAAGATATCGACAGTATCCCCCATAACAGTGACCTCTACAGTACCCCTTTCCCTTAACAGTGAACTCCACAGCCCCTGTACAGTACCCGCCCCTTTAACAATGACCTCCGTAGTGCCTGCCCCTTTAACAGTGATCTCCACAGTGCCCGCAGCTTTAACAGTGACCTGCACAGTGTCTGCCCCTTTAACATTGACCTCCACATTGGCCGCCATTTAACATTGACCTCAACAGTGCCCGCCCCTTTAACAGTGACCTCCAAAGTGCCCGCCCCTTTAACAGTGACCTCCACAGTGCCCACCCCTTTAATATTGACCACCCCTTTAACAGTGACCTTCATAGTGGCTGCCACTTTAACAGTGACCTTCACAGTGCTCGCCCCTTTAACAGTGAGCTCCACATTGCCCATCCCTTTAATAGTGCCTGCCCCTTTAACAGTTACCTCCACAGTGCTCGCCTTTTTAACAGTGACCTTCACAGTGCTCACCCCTTTAACAGTGAGCTCCACATTGCCCATCCCTTTAATAGTGCCTGCCCCTTTAACAGTTACCTCCACAGTGCACGCCCCTTTAACAGTGACCACCCCTTCAACAGTGAACTCCACAGTGTCTGCCCCTTTAGCAATGACCTCCACAGTGACCTCCACAATGCCCGCCTCTTTAACAGTGACCACCCCTTTAACAGTGATCTTCACAGTGCCCGCCCCTTCAACAGTGACCTCCACATTGCCCGTTCCTTTAATAGTGACCTCCCCTTTAACAGTGACCTCCACAGTGCCGCCCCTTTAACAGTAACCTCCACAATGCCCGCCCCTTTAACAGTAACCTCCACAGTGCCTGCCCATTTAACAGTGACCTCCACAGTACCTGCCCCTTTAACAGTGACCTCCACAGTGCCCGCCTGTTTAACATTGACCACCTCTTTAACAGTGACCTTCATAGTGGCCGCCCCTTTAACAGTGACCTCCACAGTGCCCACCCTTTTAACAGTGACTTCCACAGTGCCCGCCCCTTTAGCAGTGACCTCCACAGTGCCTGCCCCTTTAACAGTGAACTCCACAGTACATGCCCCTTTAATAGTGAACTCCACAGTGCCCGTCTGTTTAATAGTGGCCCCTGCCCCCCATGCATGTAGCATTGTAGTTGTGCCGTTGTTCCGTGATATTTCCCTACCCGTGAAATTTCCCTACCCTTGTCACTTCCTGTTGTGATTTGGCCGCACTGGACATGATGTTCCCAGTTTTGGAAGGAGGTGTGCAGCGCCGTACAGGCGCGCAACAACGGGGTAGGGAAATTTCACACCACAGTTGGGGAGAGCCGCGCCGCGCAGGCGCACAACGACGGGGTAGGGAAATTTCACACCAGAGTTGGGGAGAAGGAGCCACCTAATGCGCTTGCGCCTTACATCTCAGCTGGACACCGGCCGACACTGCGCATGCGCCGGGAGCCTCACCAGCGTAAGAGATCAACCAAGAACCAGCGCAGATGAGACTAGCTCCAGCAAAGGCTCACGGTCGGGGATCAGTTAGCCGCGCTTGCGCACTGGCTTTTAATTTTTCCATACCCTCTAACCGCTGGTGAGGCTCCTGGTGCATGTGCAGTGTCGGCCGGTGTCCAGCTGAGAGGTAAGGTGCAAGCGAATTAGGTGGGCCCTTCTCCCCAACTGTGGTGTGAAATTTCCCTGCCCCATTGTTGTGCGCCTGCGCGGCGCAGCACACCTCCTTCCAAAGCTGGGAACGTCATGTCTGGTGTGGTCGCATCACAACAGGTAGTGACGAGGGTAGGGAAATTTCACATGTAGGGGAAATATCACAGAACACCATCATATGTCATATTTAAGGACCTGCGAACTGCTAAAACCTGTGATCAGTTGTTATGGCAACCTGGAGTAGGACCTGCGAGCTTCTATTGGCTAATAAGGGATATGTGACAGTGTAAATGGCAGTTCAGATTTAAGTGAAAGGCTTGCTGGCTTCTATTGGCTAATGCAGGTCATTTTTTGGGAATATCTCAGGAACGGTAAGTCCTAGAGAGCTGAGACCCGGTCTAAAACCTTCCCAGACACCTGCGCGCCAAATTTGGGGAAGATCGGTGTAACGGACCGTTTCAGCAGACAAGGGGTTTAAAATCCGTTTAGGCGATGTGCCCCTTTCTGAGAGACAGGCCCAGCTACTGCAGAACACCAATGTCCCGAACTGGATACAAAATAGCACTCCAAACTGGAACCTCACGAATAGCTGCTAGCAGACGAACAGGAATCAGCTTACACTCCTGGCAATCAGTCTCTAACAGCATACAGCGGATCCCCCCAATAACGAGACAAGGCTCCGTGTTGAGGGTCAAGCAGTGGTCTGAGGTGCTGGCACACCCAGCCTGGTTTTTATTACAGTTGTTTGCAAATACAGGTCCGCCCACAGGGAGGTATAAAACAACCAAGCCCATCTGGTGTACACGCCCCTAGGGGACCAGAATGAAGACTGTGACATAGGACAGATACAACATATCCCCACAATGCATCATGGTCCCGGAGACAACCTGAGGAGCAATCCAATTATCTCTCAGGACAAAGGGAGATCGCCAATACACATGTGTATACAACAGGACAGACATCACCATTTAAACACACAATGGGACAATGGCACAATAGAAACACACCCAGCATATTCCTCCCAAGCTGACAAGTTACACTTATTATAAATTGTTACAACTTTGTGAGTTTACATTGGCCATACATATAACTTACATCAATTTAAACAGTATAACTTGGGGACAAACCTATCCAAAATTCACTTGAATAGGTTCAGGGGTTTAAAAGTTAGTATGGGCCATAATCCTGAGGCAAGAGGCTGATAAACAGGCCTCTCCAAAACCCAGTGGCGAGGTTGGTTTCGCCACAATCGGTCCAGTCGTTTGGTCGCTCATAAAGAACATCCAGACAGACAGAAACTCATTTTTATATATATAAGAGACTAGCAGAAGGACCCAGCTTCGCACAGGTATATTTAATCTACTTCATGTTATGTTTCCGTGTGTCTTAAAAAGATATCAACAGTTTCCCCCATAATTGTGACCTCTACAGTACCCGCCCCTTTAACAATGGCCTCCACAGTGCCTGCCCCTTTAACAATGACATCCACAGTGCCCGCCCCTTTAACATTGACCTCCACAGTGGCCGCCCTATTAACATTGAACTCCACAGTGCCCGTCCCTTTAACAATGACCTTCACAGTGCCCGCCCCTTTAACAGTGCTTGCCCCTTTAACAGTGACCTCCACAGTGCCCGCCCCTTTAACAGTGACTGCCCCTTTAGCATTGACCACCTCTTTAACAGTGACCTTCATAATGGCCAACCCTTTAACAGTGACCTTCACAGTGCCCGCCCCTTTAACAGTGACTTTCACAGTGTCCGCCCGTTTAACAGAGACCTCCACTGTGCCCGCCCCTTTAAAAGTGACTTTCACATTGACCACCCCTTTAACAGTGACTTTCACAGTGACCACCCCTTTAACAGTGACTTTCACAATGATCTCCCCTTTAACAGTGACTTTCACAGTGACCACCCCTTTAACAGTGACCGCTCCTTTAACAGTGACTTTCACAGTGGCCGCCCCTTTAACAGTGGCCTCCCTTTAACAGTGACTTTCACAGTGGCTGCAACTTTAACAGAGACCTCCACAGTGCCCGCCCCATTAAAAGTGACTTTCACAGTGAACGCCCCTTTAACAGTGACTTTCACAGTGACCGCCGCTTTAAAAGTGACTTTAACAGTGACCGCCCCTTTAACAGTGACCACCCCTTTAATAGTGACTTTCACAGTGGTCGCCCATTTAACAGTACCTTCACAGTGCCCGCTCCTTTAACAGTCACTTCCACAGTGCCAACCCCTTTAACAGAGACTTTAACAGTGACCGTCCCTTTAACAGTGACTTTCACAGTGACCGCCCCTGTGAAAGTCACTGTTAAAGGGGCGGTCACTGTGAAAGTCACTTTTAAAGGGGCGGGCACTGTGGAGGTCTCTGTTAAAGGGGTGGGCACTGTGGAAGTCACTGTTAACTGTAGCCCTAGCCTAAAGCTGACCTACAGCAGTGAAGAAAAATGGCTGGGATGTTATGTGTGTATGTGGGGATTAAGGGCCTGCGAGCTTCTATTGACTGATAAGGGACACGTGACTGTGTGTATGGCGTTTGGGATATGAAGAGAAAGACTTGCAGGCTTGAATTGGCTAATGCAGGTCATATATTGGGAATATCTCAGGAACGGTACATCCTAGAGAGATGAGACCTGGTCTAAAACCTTCCCGGACAACTGATATACCTGTGTGCCAAATTTGGTGAAGATCGCTCCAGTCGTTTGTTCGCGCATAAAGAACAGACAGACAGACTTCGGGACAGACAGACAGAAACTCATTTTTATAATGTAAGAGTAAAGAGATAGTTATAACATCATGGAAAGACAGTTTGACCTCTCATTTGAGATTAGGGAGATAAGAAATCTTTGCAAGGCAGTAGCCTTGGCATCTTCAGTAAAAAAACAAACATAAAAAACATATTTACTGGTCTTCAAGGGAAAACCCTAGTCAGAAAGACTGAGTATTGCATACTATTTCTATGTGTTAATAACCTGCACATTGTGGAGATATAGATGTTTTCTGGTGTAAAGTCTCTCAAAAAATAAGGCCATTTAGTATATATAAGGCAAATATATAAAATAGATCACATACATTTTTCTCTTTATGGTAGATGTGTTACGGCCAAAATGGTTATAAGAGAATGATCTCACATAAGGGCATTAAAAGTCCATGATATGGGTTTAGAAGATAAAGTCCATTCCTAAAATGGGGTATAAAACATGTGTAAAACATTTTTAAAGTGCAAAGATTTTGTTGTAAAACAATTGAGCACAGAAAAGTCCTTCTGGGTACTTGGCTTTAAACGTTGCATTAAATAAAGTCCCTTGATAACCTGAAAATGGGGTAAAAAGGGGTTAAAACATGGTAAAACACAATCAAAGTGCAACATTCTTGAAGTAGATGGAGTTCTGGATGGAGTCCTTGCAAAAGAACTTCGAGAGGGGCTCAATACAAAACAGGAAGAGAAGTCCTCTCAAACAATAGCAGCTCCTGCTCCATAGTACAGATAAGACGGCTTACTTAATTGTAGGGATCCGAGCAGGAAGACACATCCGTCGGAATAGGGCTCCCAGAATCCCAGGAATCATGGGATGATCCTTCTGGATGTCCCTCCATTACTTTCCGTTGAGGGGTAGCTGGCAAGTTGAGGTCTTGCTTGACTTTTTCAAAGACAGGGGGCGGTTCCTTTATCTCTTTGTAAACCAGCCCAGCAGTAGGGTCACTCCTGGTCACAGGATTGGTACTCTCATACGATTTCTTTGGTATTGAGGGACCAGCCGGTTCCTCTCCATGTAGTGGAACTACAATCATTTGTGATGGCTGCACAGCTAGCTGCTGAAACAGCATTTCACAGTCCTCTGTAGAGATATTGAGGGTCTGTGGCTCGGGCCTCTTTCTTCTGACCCTTTCCCTTTGAGGTTTGGGTTTGGTGTCTGGATCTTTGGTAGCAATGGCAGGTTGCCAGAGGATATTAGTTCCCGCAAACCCAGTAGCGTATTGATTCTGGATTGTACTGGGTGGTATGTATTTTGCATCAGGCGGCCGCGCAGGGGCGGTAGGAAGTTTCTCTTCTAATTCCTCCTCAGAATCAGAGTCCTGAACAGGCTCCTGGGGCTCTGTGGGTTGGCCTGGCCTACGAACTGCAGTGGCGTAGGGCCCACGTGTACCCTCTGCAGGGGTGAACTCAACCACCTCGCCAATATACAGGCTATGGAGCCAAGGGGGGAGTTCCTTTCTCTTTACAGACCGGCGATTCACATAATACTCACGATCTGTTGATAAGTCGCGGATGAACCCGAACCCTCTCTGCTTACAGAAGTCCAATACTCGGCCCAGTTTGCGTACCGGTACCGGGAAATCCTTTATCGGTGCCTCCAGCAAGCATGATTACGCTGCAGCCGGGCAGCTTTTATCTCTGCTGACAACTTTGCCCAGAGCGCGGTGTGCTCCATGGTGGACCACGCTATGGTGGGTATCTTTTCAGAGTGACCGGACCTTTCGACTGATTTATGCGACTGGGGTCGCGGCTGCATGCTGACCTGCACTGTCTTTTGCAGACTCAGGGCCACGGTCTTCACTGCGCTCCCTCCAGTGACGATCCCAGAACTCCTGCACGCGAACTTGCAGCTCCGGAGTCATCTCTGTGGGGGTCCAAGGTAGAGCGGTGACCGGTTTCCGTCCGGAATTACTTTCAGGTGCAGAGCGCTCCGATCTTTCAGCCATGCTGCTCCTGCATTTTCTCTCTCTCGTTCTGCAGCGATCGGTACTTCTGCCTCTTACGTGCGCACGAACGTCACGCTCCTCCAAAGTTCCAGGCCTGCCTCCCAGGTCTGTTTGAGTGACGGGAGCGGCGCAACCATTATCCACCACAAAGGGGAACGGTCTCAGCAAGTCGGACCTTCGGCACAATATTGGTCAGTACCCCTATAGGATTCGGTTGTTTGGTGACACACAATGCTGGGGCAGTCTTTTGTGCATAAAGAGGTTCATAGGGGACTATATCTGTGTCTGTGCTGTCGTCCCAACTGTTTATAGGTAGGCACATTGTCAAGCCACACATAGTTCCACCCATTTTGGTGCGATGGTAGGGCTCTTCCTAGGGTAAGGAGGGCGGTGCGGTATTGCATACAGAGTCCGCCTCTCAGAACCCACACAGTACAGGTAGGATGGGCTTGAACTGGACAACTTTGCATAAAGGGGCGGCACACTGGTTTTCCCGCTCTGCAGGGGCTGTCGCCAATTAGCACAGTGATGGCGCAGTATTATAATTTTTTTAAATCGGAGCTCTGGCGGCCATATTAATTTCACAGTAACAGTCTATTTACTGACAGCAAGCAGTTCAGGACCCCAAAACAGCGCACAATAAGCAAAAGTCTCTCAATCAGATAAAGGGGCTTATTCACATGCGACAGTCTCTTAAATATGGCGCAAGGGTTAATTATCCTGTTCGTGGCGCCAATAAAAAGTTATGCAGCCAGCCAGTCGCAGGGGGAACACGAGAGGTTCACGGTGGACCGATGAGGGGTCAAATGGTATAACACACAGTTCGTCAGTTTACTCACGGTTAGCAGATAGCCCCCCTTGGCTGGCAGCACAGTGTTGAGGTGGACAGCACGAAATCCTCCGGGGCATGCTCTGTTGTAGGAAGCATCAGCCAAGATGGTGGTTGAGGTGCCCTTGATGTTAAGGGTGCTTAGGGTGCTTGTTGCGGCTGAGTCCTTTGATGTTTTTTTTTGTCGTGACGCCAGTACCGTTAATGGTGGTACAACCATAGGTAGTAATAATGAGGTAGACAGTGGTAAGATGCAACTCACAACTTTTACTTTGGATGTCTTTTAGTTGCAGTAGTACAATTAGGCAGTCTTTAGATGATACAGAGGTAATTCTGCAAATCCACTGTTGTAGGCTTGTCAGGTTTTTGTGGTTTTGGAGCAGTGGGTTAGGTGTACCTGGTTCCTTTAGATGCTTTGGATCCTATTCCTTGTCTTTCCCTACAAGCTGAATATTCTGACAGGAAAACTCAACTGTCACTTAGACGTTTGGTGTGGCTGCCTGAAGCTAATAAACCTCCACCATGCAAAGGTGTCTGTGGCCCTCAATAATGGCTCTTATCACCGATGAATTCCTAGGAATGCTTGTTTCTTTTCCAGGGAGGCAAACTCTTCTCCTACTGGTCAGGAATGCAAGTCTATAGTCCAGCTACAGAAGGAAAACGCTCTTCTGCGCCTCACATCTGAGTAAACACCTCCTAGCGAAGTTGGCTCCACTCACTAATCTGTGTTGCGAAGTCTTCACTCTATCTTTCCTCCCACTAACTTGATCTGACTACCTCAGATCTGCTCTCTTCTGAACTACATCCTGGTTACAACTCCTCTCATCTTCCTCCTGGTCTCAACTGACTAACTAGGCCTGACCTAGCTATATATATATATATAAGACCTAAGCTCTATCCCCATCTAGTAGTGGGATGTATAAATTGCACCTAATAGGCCTGTTAACAGGGATTTTGCAGTTACACAAATGCCAAATTATACATGACAACCTAGTGCTTATAATAAAGTAAAAAGTGCTTTTAAGCAGTGCCCACACGCACGTAGTGGGACGCTGCAGGAGGTATGGTTCTTTAATGAAGAATTCAAAGGCCAACAGATTAGGAAAGTTCGTACCTTGCCATGGAGCAGTTCATACACAGAATGCACTTTCACAGATATTACAGGTTTTACAGCTGCAAAAGTAGATATAGGCTAAAATATGTCTCTTTTTAAAGTAGTTCTCCTGATAGTGCACTTTACTAGCTGACTTTAGCATAAGCATCCAGTCATGAGGTGTACTCATTTTCTTGTCAAGCAATACAACACAACAGCAGGTTGATCCCCTCAACGACACAGGTGCAGTGGCCAGGAACGGGTGGTTTAAATATTCAGTATTTGTCGTGACGCCAATTGCAGCGTTCACAGGGTATTATCACAGGACCCTTCAAAGGTGTTATAATGCACGTCCCAGAGTAGGAATGCCAGAGTGGTTTAAATAATGGTGTAAACGGTGTCTCCTACCTGGGTACAGCTGGACTCCTGGCTCACTTGCAATAAATTGAGTGTAGTGATAGTAGGAGTAATAGAGAAATTTTGCAGCAGAAATTGATATCCAGACCTTTAGTAAAGTTCAAACTTGTCTTTACTGAAGATAACTCTCATTCAAGCAATGTACAGCTTTGGTCTCCGGTCCCAACAGGCTTTGGCAATGGTTGGCAGGAATGAATCTTCTGCTCTGTCAATCTGGAGCTTGCAAGAAAGAACATCTGCTTGTTAGCTCTAAAACTGTAGCAGGAATTTGGCTTCTGCACTTCTTTATATCTTCTGCTTTATGGGGACTGACTAGCTGAGGAGGAATATAGCTTCTCCTGGCTCTCTGGACGTTACTCACAGTAATATTCTCAGGGAATGCTTTCTTCCTGGAACTGGAGGTTGTCTGCTTCCTTCATCCAGCTGAGGCTGCAGGGCTCAGGCTGGGGATTGTGATCAATGTCTCAGCCGAGACAAGATCCTTGGTTGGTTCACTATATCGGTGAGCTCCTAACACACACACCCTACCTAGCAGGGGGTGGGCTACACTCCTCACTAACTTCCTTCTCCACCCAGGGTGTAGGCTGTGGGAATAGTCCACACCTCCACAGAGGGGAGCTAAGCTGGAATGGACCAGAAATACTAAGCTGAAACTAGCTCCTTACCAAGGCATTGCTGCCACCTGCTGGTGAACATGGAAAATTACAACAATAATTGTATTTAACATGGTTTATGCACATTTGTGAATGACATAATGTAAAATCATATCAGATGACAAGTTAAAGGCTCTTAACAGATAGTAGCGGGGTAGAAGAGTGTCGTAACACAACTCTGGGGTGTTACACAGGCAAACTCTTATGCACCGTTTTTGAACAGGTTGTTGATCCACGTGTCAAGATGTGGCGGAAGTCATACAGATGTCCAATCTGTATCAGCAGTGTCCAGGGCCAGAAACCTTTATGTAACTGGACACAAGGGCTGTAGAGTCTACAGGATTTCAGCAATGCAATTCACCTCTACAGATCTAGTTCTTAACACCTCCCTATTCTATTCTTTCCTTTCATTCATCTGGCTTGCTTTAATGGATGTTTCCTTTTGCTCTTTCTGTTCTCCCTCTGGCTGGTACCTTGGTCCAGGGGTGGCTACTCTGTCAGCAACACACATGTGTATCCTTCTCCTAGCCCTACCTAGAGTAGACTACTCTAGAATATTCTAAACCTTCTTCCTTATGGAGAGAGGAAACAGCTCCACCTGTTTTCAATGGTGGAACTGGGTTCTATCAGATCACTGCTCCGTCATTCTGTCTCATAAGCTAAAGGCCACTTTAAGCCTGCAGACTATGAAACACTGGCATGAGAGTCCTGCGTAGCCATGCGTGATGACTTCATTAGATTGCATTGGAACCCATAGGGATCCCAACTATACTGCACGCCTGAAGAGAATGAGAGGTGAAGCAGGAAATAAATATAGTTTTTCTGGCCCTATTTCTCTGGAGGGGGAGAGGAGACAGTAAAGGGGGCAGAATAACTCCCTGGATCAATGACCCCTCTATAGTAGCTACAGCCTGTAATATTATTACACTCCAGGAATACATCCAGGCCCCTCTTGAACTCTTTTAGTGAACTTACCTTCACCACCTCCTCAGGCAGAGAGTTCCATAGTCTCACTGCTCTTACCGTAAAGAATCCTTTTCTATTTTTGTGCACAATAGTTATTAGATCCCCCCCTTAGTTGTCTTTTTTCTAAAGTGTATAACCCTAATTTTGATAATCTTTCAGGGTACTGTAGTCCACCCATTCCAGTTATTACATTAGTTGCCCTCCTCTGAACCCTCTTCAGCTCTGCTATGTCTGCCTTCTTCACAGGAGCCCAGAACTGTACACAGTACTCCATGTGTGGTCTGACTAGTGATTTGTAAAGAGGCAGGATTAAGTTCCCATCACGGGCAGCTATGCCCCTTTTGATGAAACCCATTAGCTTATTGGCCTTGGCAGCAGCTGCCTGACACTGGTTTCTACAGCTTAGTTTGCTGTTCACAAAAATTCCTAAGTCCTTTTCCATGTCAGTGTTACCCAGTGTTTTACCATTTAGTATGTACGGGTGACTTGCATTATTCCTTCCCATGTGCAGAACCTTACTTTTGTCAGTGTTTAAACTCATCTGCCACTTCTCTGCCCAAGCCTCCAATCTATCCAGATCCCTCTGTCGCAGTATGCTGTCCTCTTCCGTGTTAAATAGTTTACACAGTTTAGTGTCATCTGCAAAAATTGATATTTTACTGTGCAAGCCTTCTACAAGATCATTAATAAATATATTGAAGAGAATAGGGCCCAATACTGACCCCTGAGGTATCCCACTAGTGACAGTGACCCAATCTGAGTGTGTACCATTAATAACCACCCTTTGTTTTCTATCGCTGAGCCAGTTACTTACCCACATACAGACATTTTCTCAAAGTCCAAGCATTCTCATTTTATATACTAACCTTTTATGTGGTACAGTGTCAAATGCTTTGATATATGACATCCAATGATTCGCCGCTGTCAAGTCTAGAACTAACCTCCTCATAGAAACTGATTAAATTAGTTTGACATGACCGATCCCTCATGAAGCCATGCTGATATGGCGTTATTTGCTCATTTTCATTTAGGTACTCCAAGATAGCATCTCTTAGAAAACCTTCAACCAGTTTACCCAGGACAGATGTTAAAGGGATTCTGTCACCTCGTTTTAGCCTATAGAGATGCAGACATGCATGGCTAGATCGCCGCTAGCATGTCCGCAATATACTTGTCCCATAGCGCTGTGTCCTTTTATTGTGTTTAAAAAAAGATTTTATAGATATGTAAATGAGCCTGGTAAGGAGCCCAAGGGGCTGTACTAACCTTCTTGGTGCCCAGCCACGCCCCCCTGTGAAGGAGCCCAGCACCGCCTGCGTCCTCCGAATCCCCTCCTTGCTCACAGTTAGATCGCCGTAATCTCGCGATGCACAATCTCGCGCATGCGCAGTTCCTTCCCTGAGGCTGATGCCAGCACAGGGAAGAAACACTATGCCGGCACTGCGCATGCGCGAGCTGGCGCATCGCGAGATTACGGCAATCAAACTGTGAGCAAGGAGGAGATTCGGAGGACGCAGGCGGTGCTGGGCTCCTTTACAGGGGTGTGTGGCTGGGCTCCAAGAAGGTTAGTACAGCCCCTTGGGCTCCTTACCAGGCTCATTTACATATCTATAAAATAATTTTTTTAACACAATAAAAAGACACAACGCTATGGGACAGGTATATTGCGGACATGCTAGCGGCGAACTAGCCGTGCATGTCCGCATCACTATAGGCTAAAACGAGGTGACAGAATCCCTTTAAACTTACCGGCCTATAGTTTCCAGGCTCTGTTTTTGGACCCTTTTTGAATATTGGCACCACATTTGCTATGCACCAATCCTGTGGAACACTCTCTGTCAGTATAGAGTCCTTAAAGGATAACTGTCATATTTAGACCCTAATTTCCATTTTCATATACGTAGTTACTAATAACATGATATTCCAGAATCAGTTACTATTAGACTGACTTACCCCATGTTTAATAAGATTCAGCCCTTAGCAACCAGTCTGCATAAAACTGCAATTTCACTATTCAGTTAAGATGGCCGCCACTGCCCTCACCCTGAGGCTAATCCCGCCTGCCCTCACTACCCACAATGCATTGAGCTCCTCACATGCACTAGCCAGTAACAATAGCCCCAAAAAGTGTCAGTAACCAGAGCCCTCCCCCCTAAAGGGTTAATCTCCTGCAGCACACAGGGGTCCTCTTACCACATGTTGCTCTTATTTATACACTGAGCAGATGGCAGATCTCCCTTCCCTGGTCTGCGCTGCTCCAACTCTGCATTCTCCAGCTCTGCTGAGTGAGGGAGCATCTGCCAAGCGCAGGGACAGGGAGAAGTGCACACAGCCCAGGCACTGTTATCAGCTGCTGGGGAGGACCTGGCTTTAATCATTTACTTACAGTCCCTGGCTGTTAGTAATGTGACCCTGCACGCTGCGCTCCGTCTATCAACAGATAGACGGACCATGCCTAGCAACCCTATTTTAAGCACAGGTAAAAATAGGAAGTACAGGGAACAAAAATGTGGAATTAAGGGGTAATTGAATACACAGTTGAAATAGGACCACCAAGGTGATATTAATCACCACAATCCAATACTCCAAAAAAAGAAAAAAAATACCACAGTTATCCTTTAAATATCAGAAATAAGGGTCTGGCTATGACATTACCTAATTCTCTTAGGATACGGGGGTGTATGCCATCTTGTTCTGGCGATTTGTCTATTTTATTCTTCTTTTCTTACTGGGTCAGACAGGGCACTTTTAATGGGGGATTTACTTTTACATTTTCTTCAGTGAATACAGCGGAGAAAAAATATTTAACAGCTTTGCTTTCTCCTCGTCGCTCTCTGAAACTCCCCCCTCATTACTCTGTAAAAGGGCCGACACCTTCAAATTTATACTTTTTACCATTTATATAATTGAAGAACATTTTAGGGTTAGTTTTACTCTCTTTGGCAATTAATCTCTCTGTTCCTAGTTTGGCTGCTTTTATTTGTCTTTTACATATTCTTTATTGACATGCTGCGGATTTAAAATCTGCACTGCAGGTCAGTTTATGCTGCAGATGTTTTTCTTAAAATCTCACATTGCTGGTACAGAAAAACCCTGCAGCCGCACGCAAATCCGCAACCCTGCGTGGACATGCTTTTATAGCTATGCTGTCTTCAAAATAGTTTTGGAGTTGAGGGGGAGCAAAACATATGGCTCTAGGCTTATGCCTCTGATCTTTTTAGATTCCAGCAACGCCTCTGACAGGGACATATCAGGGGTGACGTATGGTGATAGAGTATAACATAGAATAATGGAGCAACAAAGGGGATAGGGTATACTGTAACAATGGGTGACATAGGCTGACATAAAAAGGGGTGCATAGGGATTATAGGGTATAATGTGGTGATAGGGCATAACAGAGGGTGACAAGGAGTGACATAGGGTGATAGGAGATAGCAGGGTAACAGCAGTGACAGATGATGAAAGAGGAAAGTGGTGGATCAGAACAAAAATCCAGAATCATGAGCCCTGCACTGTAAACCAGCGGCAATTCTGCCATAGCCAGATCCATTCCTTGGGTGAATCCAAACAGGTTGGAATTATTGCATATCTTATCTATGGATTCCTGACAAAAGAATTTTCCATTTTTGCGTTTTTCTCTCCCTGTCTTCCTGGAGCCGTTACTTTTTTCTTTTTCCATTCACATAGCTTGTTTTTTGCACAACAAATTGTACTTTCTAATGGCACCATTTAATATTGCATTTACCGTAATTTAATATTGCATAGGATGTAGTGGGAAATTTGAAAAAAAAAATCAAATAGAACTGAAAAAAAAAACTAAATACCATCACAGTTTTATGTGTTTCTACAGCGTTCAGTATGCGGTAAAACTGACTTGTGCTCTTCATTGTCCAGGTCACAGTTATATAGATTTTCTTCCATTGTAATACTGGGGGGAAAAAAAATTAAATATGTTTTTTCTTTTTATTGCCCCCATAATTTTTTTTACATTTATGTTTACATGTGTGAGGGCTCATTTTTGCAGGACAATCTGTAGTTTTTGATAATACCTTTTTGGTGTGTGTATGACTTTATGATCCTTTTTATTCCATTTTTGGGGAGATAAAGGGGGGAACTAACTCTTCTTAGGGAGAGAGCACCTTAATCAGTGTGAGGAGACTTATAGGCCATACATGCTCCTCTGGAATTCTGGGAGGGAAGGGATGCAAATGAGCTCTTAACAAGCTTTTCCTCTAATGGCACCAGATGTAAGGCAGCTATCCTATAAGTCAATATTCAGCTCTTAAAATAAGCCTTGAGACATGGCTTGGATATTAAATAAGCCAGCACCTCATCTGCAGACAGCTGTTTCGGGGTGATTGCCCCTCATCAGTGCAGAGCAGAGAGTACTGGCTTAACTGGGTGAGAGGCCTGTGTTCCCCCCCCCCCCCCCCCCCCCCCCAAGGCTTATTTTAAGAGCTGAATATTGACTTATAGGATAGCTGCCTTCATGGTGATGAAAAACCAACAAATTGCCCATTTTTCGTTTTTTATCTATTACACCATTCAAAGTATGGGACTTTTGTTTAGTAGTATGGGCATTTTTGCACGCGGCAATGCCCATAATGTTATTTTTTAAAATTCTTTATTTATTTTGATTTTGGGGAAAGGGGGGGTTATTTTTTTATATTTTTAAAACTTTTTTTTCCATTAGATTGCAATTTGTATTGAGTAATGGGATTTTCACCATTATCCTACACAGAAATCGCTATATTACAATTCAGTGCTTGCACCTGCTGGCCTGAATTGTAATATACAAGTGATGAGCCTGGAAGCCTGCTACAGACTCGGGCTCATTACTCACATGGAATGCCTTCCCTGATCTTAACACGGGAGAGGCGTTCCTGCAGGCGAAACGCGCACTTCTGGGTTTCCGGCCTCTCACATGCCATGGTCACCTTTGACCATGGCATCTGAGGGGCTAAATTAGCTGCAAGTGTCTGCTGTATGTACAGCGAATGTCAGAAAGGGGTTAAGATTGTAAGCCATATCATAGGATCTGACTAAAAATAAAAATGTCTTGTACATGTATATTTGTACATATTCACTCCTGATCATTGTTGGCACCATACATGGGAATCATTATAACATGTGGTGAACACTGGAGTTTTTCTTTAAAATAACTGTTTTAGCTCGAAGGTTGTGTTCGTTTATATCTGTAGTTTAGAAATGTTAATGTCATGCCTCTTTTGCAAACACTGCAATGGAAACAGGAAGATGAGTAATGTAAACTATTTCACAGTTTAAACCACACATATGTAATGTGCTACCTGTAAGCTATAAAATCTATGACCCCGATCACTGGAACGCTGCAGCACTTCAAGCTAGGTACATTGCTGAATATAAATGAGCTCATAGGAGTAAATTGCTTTGCGTGTAGACAGCTTTGATGTTGATTACGAAGAGTTGATAAATGACAACATAATTCATAAATATCTAGAAAGCAACAGTCTCCTGAAATGTATGAGGCCCTGTTCACACTGGGAGCGAAAAGTAGGATTGGTAACATTCCAGGACAATCATAGCCAAACCACAGCTTCAATGTTAAAAAAAAAAAAAAAGGCAAAAATGATTCTGTAACCTTTGCAAAATTCCAACATGATTACATAACTCAACTTTTTGGATGGTCAAAGAGGGAAACTTATGCTTTATTGTGTGAAAGATCCATTTTTCCTGCATATCTATACATTTTAATAGTTTTCTTAGTGCACAATAAAACATCTGAATATAGAAATTTCTAAAATTCTAATTGCATCAAAAAATGTAATAATATACAAGGCAGGGTCTAATATACAGAGAGGAACCAGATAAACAGGTGAATCAATATTGTACTTGTCATATCAAAAGAGGGACATTTAAGGAGATAATAGGGACATAAATAGGGACTGTCCCTTCAAAAGAGGGACACTTGGGAGGTCTGTGGTTACATTTATTTCTATAGTCATAAAAATGCCTATGACTTTTTTTTCTCATAGGGAAATATTAAATTTAGTGGTAATCAGTATTTATCTGCAAGTTAGAGTTTAAATGTCAGTTTCCTGTCCTCTTTCCCAAATATGGTTACAAAAAACTCTAAATATGAACTTCGCCTTAAAGGGCATCTGTCACAACATAATACAATGTCAAAGGGTCAGCAGCTGTCCATCTGTGCTTGCAAGCAGAATCCCATGATGTCTCCTGGCATCTCCATATGTTCTGTCAATCCTTAGAAAAAACGTTTTATAATATGCAAATTTCCCCTAGGTGCAATGTGGGCGGTGCCGTTGCACCTCGTTACACCCAGAAGCTCCCCTCTCTGTCTTCTATGCCGTGCCCCACCACTGTGATGGACAGGACAGGCAGCCCCTGAAGCCTCGAGAGAACACATTCTGTATATGTGCAGTAAATGGATGGAGACCGCCGGGCAGATGGGCAATATTTCTGTATATCAGCTTAGATTCCAGTCAGCACATAAATTAATTTCACAGAGTCCTGATTGCAGCGTGTGGGGTGTAAACACTCTACTAGCCTGTGTCTCTCTGGATGAGATCTCACTATTTCTCTGCCACAGTGGAATAACTAGAACTGACTGAGCCCCACAGCAAATTTTTGAACGGGGCCCCTCAGCAACCCCCTTCTATTGTGCAACCTTCACTCCTGTGGCTAGTCAAGATAGATCTCTCAGACCAGGCCAGGCAGCCTCTCAGTCCATTTACTACATGTATATACTGTATGTCATGTCACAGTATCTACTGTCACTGCATAATACTGTTGAGGGGGCTCTGACAATAAAATCTTTCAGCCCTCCTGGGTGGGTCCCTTCTGAGCTCTTTGAGTAAGGCCTCTTGCACATTAACGTTTTTTTTTTTTCCGTTTCCATTCCTTTTTTGCGGATTCCGTTTGTGATCCGTAAGCGTAAGCATTCATTTCAATGGTTCCACACAAAAAAACGGAATGTACTCCGTATTCATTCCATTTCCGTATTTTCGTTTCGCTGAAAGATAGAACTTGTCCTATTATTGCCCGCAAATAACGATCTGTGGCTCCTTTCAAGTCGATGAGTCTGCACATCCGTAAGTCATCTGTTTTTTGCAGATCCATGCCCAATTTGCCCATGTGTATACTGTTAAAACACATTACTGTACATTACATTAATGATTAAAAATGTTATGTTTCTGTTTGCGATCTGCATACAACGTATCGCATACGGAAACCATACAGAGATATTTTGAAGAACTACGGAACAGAAACGAAAACACAACGGAAACTAAAAACGGAACAACAGATCCGTTGAAAACAGACCACAAAATACTGAAAAGCCATACGGTCGTGTGCAAGAGGCCTAAGGGCAATGTCCCATTGCTCCTAGAGGCCAATTTGCATATATTAAAATTTTATATTTCCTAGCAGTGCGGACACATATGAACATGGGACCAACACAGACTCCTTCAGCTGCCAAGCGCACATGCAACCGGTCAGCTATTTTTAAAGATACAAATCTGCTGACAGATGCCCTTTAAAGCCATTGTCTTGTTGGAAAGTAGTAAACCAGCCCAGTCTCAGGTCCAGAGCATTATGGATCAGGTTTTCATTAAGAATATTTCTGTACTTTACTCCATTCAGCTTTCCCTCAACCCCAACCAGTCTCCCTCTCACAGCTGCTGAAAAACACTCCCCACAGCATGATGCTGCCACCACCATGCTTCACTGTAGGGATGGTGTTAGGCACTGCATGGTTTCCTCCTAACACAGGGATGGCCAACCTGCGGCTCTCCAGCTGTTGCAAAACTACAACTCCCAGACTGCCTACAGCTATCAGCCTACAGCAGGGCATGGTGGAAATTGTAGTTTTACAACAGCTGGAGAGCCACAGGTTGGCCATCCCTGTCCTAAAATGTCTAGAATTGAGGCCAGAAAGTTCAATCTTGGTTTTATCAAACCAGAAGTTCTAGTTTCACATTCTGAGAGTCCTTTAGTTGTTTTGCTGCAAACTTTCATGTGTCTATTACTAAGGAGAGGCTTCTGGCCACTCTGCAATAAAACTCAGATTGGAAGAATGCTATAGTGACGATTGACCTTCTGGAAGTTTATCCATCTGCACACAGGTCTTTGGAGCTCAGACAGGCAGGGGTGCACCACCAATGAGGCCAGGTGAGGCGATCACCTTAGGCAGCACCAGGTAGGGGCAAGAGGGGGCTGCCGAAGGGCCATGGGATAAAGGGAAGGGGTTAGGTTAAGAAATTGGCATTAGGAGGGGGAGCACTGTTTCAGTTTTCGTCTCAGACAGCAGAAAGGCTAGGTGCACCCCTGCATACAGGTCGACCATTGGGTTCTTGGTCACCTCTCTTACCAAAGTCCTCCTCCCCCATTTACTTAGTTTGGTGGAGTGGCCAGCTAAGAGTCATGGTTTGTTTCCAGACTTCTATTAAGAAGTATGGAGGCCACTGTGCTCTTGAGAACTTTTTTAGTGCAGCAGAAATTGTTTTGTACCCCACTCCAAATCTGTGTCTTCACACAATAATGTCTCTACAGGCAGTTCTTTTCTCCTCGTAGCTTGTTTTTTGCTCTGATATGCAATGTCAGCTTTGACACCTTATACAGACAGTGATGTGTCTTTCCAAATCATGTCCAATCAACTGAATTTACCACAGATGGACTCAAAGATGATCAAGAGAAATTGGAGGTCCTCAGCGCTATATTCCAAGTGTCATAGCATAGGGTCTGAATATTTATGTCCATGCAAAATTCTACTTTTTCCTTTTTAATAAATTAGCAAGTTTAATAGCGGAAAACTTGATTTATTTTTTTTAGCACAGGGCTGCAAAATAACAAAACGTGAAAGGGTCTGAAGGCATTTTGAATGTATTTTCATCTGTCTGTGATGAAAATTAGATGACTGCTGAAAAGCGATCTATACAAAGCAAGAAGTGTCAGCATATTAATAGGCTATGTGGCGAAACTGCAGGATTTTAGTTTTTTTTTAAATATCAATAGTGACATTGACAATCCTTTCCATATGCATAATACAGCATCCAATTGAAATACCTCTGTATCTAACTGGGGTCACGAAGAAGTATCGTATGGTCCAACAGACTTGTTTGAGTGCCATATTATGTTTTTTCTAACATTTTTTACAGAGCTATAATACATTCATTTGCATGGTCCTTAAGGAAAGCACCATATGCAGTCTTATAGATTACTAGCATTTAAGAAAAATTACATCTTAAAACAAGAAAGAAGGTGTTTAATGTAAGAATATAATACATTTCATATTTGGCTTAGTTTATTTAAAATGAAAGCCTGCTGGTACAATTGCTGAATGCTTGTATAAACTATCCTATTAACATAAAATCCTGCTAGTTCTCTAGGGAAGCGTTACCGTACAATGCTCTCTGCGCTGTCTGACCTACTTCTAATAACCGACAGCACATCCTCCATCACAAAGAGACTGAAGGAGCCATAGATGCAATGTTGAACGCAACAGCAGAAAAGGCTGCAACAAGCATCCATTACTCTCGCTCATCCCATGCAAAATCAGCAGGTCCTGTTTGCTAGGCTTCATACCACGTGTGCCTTCTGTACCTTTTTTATACTGCAAAAAGGGTATGTGTGAAATACAGTTAGTATAGTTGCATGTTGCTGGCATCCATTTGAGAGATCCATGCTTTTAGTCGAAGTGAGTAATTTTTGCAAAGCTATCCATCTCAGAGGCTCCTGGCACAAACTCCCAACTGGTTCCTCTCTAGAAGGTCCACCATATAAAAGGGGTTGTCCAAAACCGACAACCCTTTTCAAAACGAAACCACCCATTAAATAGGAAACAAGTGCATTTACTAAACATTAGTACTTTATTAAAATTAGCAAGAGGACAAAAAAGTCAGCATCGACATATTGTATTAGGCCCATTTTTTTTAAAACATACTATAACCCCACGGTTGATAGCTGAGACATTTCCTTGTGCTACAGGAAAAGCGACATTTATTGGTATACACACAAAGAATAAGTAATTATTAATATTTTATGCCATCCAAGACTGTTTCTAACATTTCGGTCTATAAATGAAGTAAGAAATGAGATACATTAAGTACCTATTTTCCATGTATATATTGTGCAAGTCCTTTAAGCTAGTTATTTTACTTCTGTGCTAATATATGGTTAGAAAACTAAATGATTGCTGTAAGATGTTTTCTATATATATGTACATGGGCATTTATGTATCTAAATACAGGTTATTATGCTCTCTAATGCCTTTGCTGTTCAAGAAGCAGTCCACACAGAGAATGAATCTCCCTAACTGAGTTAGTAATGTGGTGACCAAGCAATGTACAAAGCAATATAGCTTTATTAGATTTTACATAATTCTACAAAATGTAGCTTTATTAGATCTTACATAATTCTACAAAATGTAGCTTTATTAGATTTTACATACTTCTACAAAATTGCTAGGGGTGGCTATAGACGAAATTGTGTCTGTCTGATCCTACTGGTCTGGCCATGTAGGGGGACATACTGGAGGAGATTTATCAAAACGGGTGAAAAGGAAAACTGGCCTAGTTGCCAATAGCAACCAATCAAAATGATACTTTTATTTTTCAAAGGAGCTTTGAAAGATTAAAAGTGGAATCTGATTGGTTGTAATTGGGTAGCTTATCCACAATTTTTCTGGCAAAACTTTTGATAAATCTCCCCCACTGAGGTTTCCTTCAAATCAGTTGCAATATTTCAGATCTCTGGGGGAACTTCCCCTTCTGACACCCTTAACACTTGTGGTGTTTTTTTGAGGAAAACTCAACACACATGGTGTCAATGAATCAGCTAGATGTCTGTGGCCACTTTTATGGATATTCCACGAGGTGATGATTATAGGGAATAGAATATTGATATGCTGTAGGTAAGTGATATTTGGCCTACAACTATTTGGCATAGAGATGAACTAAAACTCCAAACATGTTAAGAAAGCCATAACATAGTAAAGTGGGGCTAATTTTTAATAGCCTAGTATGGTACTATGCTACTTCGTACAAGTGAATGATTATACAGAAACATCTTTGTAGCCTATGATCATTTCATCATTTCCTCCTATGCAGTTAATTCTAAAGAAATATTTGGCAGTACTACTATAAATGATGTCTTATACTGGTTCCCTTAATCTTAAAATAACGATTCAAACCTGCACATTATGAAATAGCTTCAAAGAGTAAATCATCTTTATTGCTTCTTTGAACTTTTCATATTCTGACAGAAAATTAGACTATATATAGTGAGTTAATGAATTCAAAGAGTTCACATGACCACCCTGCCCAGCATATTACATAACGTAAAAGTGATACAACTTCACTGCTCAGCAGCTGGAAATAAAGGGACGAGTTTAATGTTTTATATTATTGCCAAAAATATGAAAACTAATTAAATTAATATGATGAGCAAAATCTTTGGTAAAGCCGTTGATGTCTGCCTGTTTAATCAAATAATGAATAGATATATCTATATCTATATATATATATATATATATATATATATATATACTGACTGGTAATAGCTGACTAATATACTATGTGCTTCTGTAGACAACAGGGAATCAGAGAGCATATCAAGTCAAGCTCAATGCGCATCAAGAGCTGCTGCAGTAAAAGGATTATAAATCATCTCTACTCCATTGCCTGAGAGTGTGCATGTGTATGTCTGTGTGCAATGAAACCACAGCAACATCTTCACTCATATGCACCTGGATGCACAGAAACTGATTTATTTTCACATTATTACCTTTAAGAAAACCGCCAGATTAAAAGAAAAACAGCAGATGCCTAGTAGAATCATGATTTATCATTTTTCAATCTATTGTAATAAACCAGGAAACAAAAGTGGCAAATACAGCAGGCTCCTGATCTGTATAGTGCCTTTTGTCCGTCCTAATTGGCTTCATGCACAATGTGAATGGAGCATATAAAGTGCACAACAAGGTTCAGATCAGTTAAGGGCAAAGGCCTTATGAAAATGTATTACTCACAGGCAGGCTGTTTACTTAGATAGTCCAGCAGTGTACTCGGTAAATAAGCCCTTTAATGATTTTGATTAATGTTGGAAAAGAATGCATCATAAAGCTAGAACACACTGAACCGACCGCCAGCAACATAAAAAAGTAACACACACAAGCCTGATACATTGGTAGATAACATAAATGCAGTTACGGTATTTTCCATGACTAACGGCCTTATCGAACACATAGAAAAAAAATCTGAAAACATAATAAATCAAGTCATAATATATACTTCTGCCCTCCAAGCTTAGGTCCATTACAATTCTAATCCCCATTGTCTTTCATAATGAAGGCAGTGCTGTTAGTACATGGATAAAGTAGAAAACAAAAAATTGCTGGATTAATAAATGGTTTAAAAGAGAAAATGAATCAGAATTTCATTAAGATCTTGCTAAAAGAACAAGTTTTTAAGCACTGATTACATTTTAATGTAATGGGAGGTTATCTGTGTATTTCATATAACTACACACTTATATTTTACTATTAAATACAGAATATGATTTTTAATAAGATTCATACTTACACATTCTCTACAGTCTCTATCTTTTCCCTGCATCCCCCCCTTACAAAAATATGAAGCAGTTGTGTGGTATTTTCTGCCCCTCACCTTCCTAACCTGAAAGATCTAATGGTTTGCTGACAAATTCCAGCAGTAATCAGTCAAGAAATGTTACTTTAAATTCTTTCTGCCTCTCTGATACAAGGAGACAGCTGATCTCTGACCGAGAAACAATGTTCTAAGAATACTTCAATACACTTAGGTCATAACTGGTAATGCGCAAATCTTCAGCATTTATGATTGCTGTGCTTGCCTAGAAAGTACATCTGTATCAACAAGAAGTTAATGCATTAGTTCTGCTTTCTTCCTTTGGTTGGAGTCTTTCTTTGTGGCTTGTGAAGGAAAGATATAACATAGGTATTATTTGTGCATCTTGGAATTTACTCAAAAGGTTTCAGTCTCTGCAGAAGACATATTCAGTGTAGCTGGTCCACACTTTGTCCTCACTCTGGTCATTGCTGGCAAATGCACATGTACCAGTGGAACTACATGCCACCATGTGAAAACCAGATTCAGACAACTTGTCGAAAGCTTGTTCCAGAAAGTTAAACTTGAGGTAGTACCTGGAAGTGTACCTCTCTGGGGGTCTATCAGGATCTCGACTTTCATTTAAGGTTTCTCCAAAAACTTCTTTAGCCAGAGATGTTTTGCCACAAACAGTAATACGGGCAACTCTTCGGAATTTGGCATCAGCTTGTGCTTCACGGCCTATAGTGTATGAACCTCTATAGCCAACTGTTATGTATCCAGATCTTTTGCCTTCAAGGGACTGGGAAGGAGTAAGTCTTGGAACTGAGGCAGGGCTGCAGGAAGAGGAGGCATTAAAACGATATGGATCTAATGTTGGGGAGGGCACCCCCGCTGCAGGAGAAGATGAGGCAGGAATGATGGCAGTGTCCAGGTCAGAATCTTGAGTGGCTGCTGGGGTGAGAAGCAAAGGTGGTTCTTCACCGCCTATGGAGCTGTCCTTACTGATACGCAGGGGACTGAGACGTTTCACTAGTTCAGGAAGCTGGAAGTGCTCTGCTTCTCTTTGTAGACGACTTCTTTCAGGAAAATAATCTGGCAAAACAAGCTGCAGATCTCGTAGATAATCCAAAATATAACGAAACAGGAAACCGTCCCTGTCCAGGAAGAAACGTCCTTTACTGTCCCGAGCCAGCTCTCCTGGTTTCTGTTGGGAAAACATACGCCAGAGTAGAGACTCTGGCACTGACACAAGAGTCGTGTGTCTAGTCACATATACCTGTCCCCCAACATTTAGTTCCACTATTTCTGGAAACAAAGGATCCATGGGTTTGCCCCCTGTGCAGATGCCACCTCCACCTCCGCCATTAGGTAATCCACGTGCACTGTCCGGTAAAGCCATGAAGGCTGGAAAGAGATAAATTTCTTGGTAATCTCTTTCCAGAAAAAATGAATTCAAGGGAGAGAAAATGCAAACAAAAGCAGGAGAAAACTAAGTACTTGAGGTGCTCCAGCAGTCGGCTTTACAGTGCATTTAGCGTCCCTCTCTGCAGGTTAGGTGCAAAAAGAAGCAGTAGCTCAGAACATACTGCCTTGTTTTCCTTTCTCTTCTCCCTGGGTTTCTGATTGAGGGAGCTGGCAGGGTCTGTGTTTTTATGTAGAATTGCACACTGGAGGCGTGGGAGGGAGGAGGGGAGGGAGATGGTGGAAGCACAGGCACAGCTGATCACATATATACAGAAAGGGGATGTGTGCACAGAATTTGCATGCTTTGCAGATGTAACTGATGTTTCCAGTACAGAAAACATGCACAGCTACAGTTCTCTCGTTTTCAGCTGTATGCACCACAGATCCAAGGGACAAGAAATGTGAAAAGTATTTTTTTCTGGTGATATTTATATAACAATATTTTAAATAAAACAATTACATCTTAAAGATGTTGTGTAAGAATGACGGGGGGGGGGGGGGAGGTGATTGACAAGCACCCCCACTTGGCCAGACCTGTAAAGAGAAGCTTACTTACCTGCTTCCCGACGCTAGCTCCCGACTCTTACTCCTCTCAGCCTGCGATGCTCTGCTGGGCTACCTCACTGAAAACATCTGGTTTGACACCCACAGCCTATCACTGTCCATGGCAGAGACCAGATCCCATTACATCATGCAACCATTTGTCATGACGTAAGGGGAGTCGGTCTCTCTGTAACATGCTGCCTGCAGATTGCACTGCATTTTCATGGTGAAAGGTTCGCTTTTAATGGACTGTCCATAGTTATGATATTTATTTTCAAACTCTCACAAACATAGACAGACTAGGAATCTGTCACATTGAAAATGCAGTCCTATCCGGGGGAGCATGGTATAGAGCAGGGGCAGATGAGCAGATTGATATACAGTCATGTGGGAAAAGGTTCAGTATAAGACTTCTGTGCTTCAGAGTCCAGTGGGCAGTACTGTTCTGCGTTTGACAACAATATCTGTATGCATACCAAGAAGGCTGTCTGTCACTGAACGGACCTCCCACTGGACTCCTGAGCTCAGAAAGAGCAGATATTTAAACAACTAATATCATATACAATATGCCTTGTGGAATGTATTATGTGGGGAGTATTGCAAATAAAATAGTATACATAGAAATAGTAGTATTCTGTGGGCACAGTGGTCTAATTATATACAGTATGCACTATGACTGGCATTATATGAGCACCATCACTAGTACTGATATATCAAAATTTTGGCTAGTATTACATTCCTTTCAGATCTAGCAGGGCAGTACTGAATTTTGGCCTGTGTCCCTCACTCTCGGAACGGCTGCCATAAGTCCCAACTTCTACTGTATTTGTATCCTCAGCAGGGAACCATCAGCTCCCTGTTCCACCACTTCCCTGCCATCCTGTGGTAGGTAGGTGTAATGCACTGATGTCATCACACCTGCTGTGTTTGTCCACAGATAGCATGGATTGGAGACAACAAATATGTACAGTATATATATTTTTCTCCCTTAAAGGGACACTGACAGGCCAAAACAGCATATATAGTTAGATATATCACATTACAGGTCTTATACAGTCTTTTAAAAGCATATAAGTATCCCCCCTGTCCACCTTATAAAGAGCGAAATATAAAGTTTTATAACCTGCTTCTTCGGTCAGCAATCTGCCCAAGGGGCGGCGTTTCATGTGAAAATGCGCCCAGCCAGCCTTCCCAACTGCCGTTCTTAAGCCCCGCCCAGCTCATCATTATTCACTTCGCTGGGCGGCGGCTAGAACTCTCCCCAGTCCCGATCCTGCGCCTGCGCAATTCAATCCTCCGGGCATCGTTCATGCCCAATCTTCTGCGCCTGCGCCCCGCCGTGCCGTTAGATCGCGCCTGCGTACACACACCAGCCTGCGTCTTCGAGAGGAAAAAAGTCCTTTAGGAAAAAAGCGCTGCTTAAACGTTGTTATAAAAACTGCCTGCTGTATGAAGAAACACGAGCTGATTGTGTGGTCTCAGGGATAGTTTTCAGTGCTGGAAATTCACAAGAGCAAAATCATATGTGTAACGACCCTAAAGGAGTATGATAATAGGTGTACATGGCCATTGATCATATGTCAGCAAAGCTAGGGAAGGAAAAAAATCAGCAATTGGAACTGGTGTCTATCAGGCATTTCATGAACCCCAAATTATATAATGAATTTGGAGCTTTTCTTTAAAAAAAAAAAATATGATATACAACAGGGCGAAAGTTTGTAAAGGGGAATCTAGTCAAAATAATCTCCAGATATGAGAAATAAACTTGATAAGATCACATTGAAGTTTGTGATGTTGGGCCACCATGGATTTTAACCATGAAAAAAGCTCTTTGTAGTGTTTCAGAGATTTCTGCTTCTGAAAATCTGATCATATCACATTCTGGATGCACTTTCTATCCAAGCATTACTCTATGAAGATGGAATTTTTCAAAATACCAACTGCATTACTTGAAATAAGTGGTAGCTGCATTTATACATGCAGCGTCCAGGCCGCAGGGGCAATATGTGAGTGTTGGTGGGCCGATGGGGGTAGTAGTAGTTTACTCAGTTCTGTAGAGCTCCCTGGACCGGCATGCAGTGAATGGAAGGACAGCACCAGTTCCTGCGGGGCACACTCTATTGTCCAGGGACTCCCACCAGATGGTGGTTGAGGTGCCTTTGGTGGTGGGGTTTTTAAGGTGCCGTGGAGGCAGGGTCCCTGGTGTTTATGACGCCAGCTTCATAAGGTGCAATGAGAGATAGTGACGAATAAGGACAGAGTCAGGAGTTGCTGAACAAACTGGAACTTTACTCTAATAATTGCCTTGAGGTAGTTATAATGCAGTAGAAGTGCTTTACTTCACAATAAAGAATGCTGAGCTGCAAATCCCAACAACAGGCTCGGTAGGGCTGGTTAATACAGGCTTAGGTTTTGCTGGTGTGGGAAAGATACTTTCTTTAGCTGTGGCTTCCCTCCAATAAACCAGACTTCAGGTACCTGGATCTTGATCAGAACTTTGCAACCAACAGGGCAGTCTCCGTAGCAGCAGGCATCAGTCTTCTGCTCCATTCTTTGGATAGGTTGCCTTTACACACAAAAGTCCACTTCGTCCCTGGCTGGAAAGTGGAACTACAGAAAAGATCCAGTAACCTTGGACTTGATACAGGTGACCAGCCTGTTGTAAGGAATTTTCAGCTATTACAGACAAAATTGACACTAGTGTGACATGACATTATAAAAGGTTTAGGGACTCACTTCTAACACGGAGTGGGACACTGCATACAAACAAATGAAATACAGAAATTGACTCGTATTTGGGTCTCACCATTTACAGTCCTTCCCAGCTTACAATTCTAACATGTTATAAAATAACATATGGAAATGATGCAAATGAAAAATACAATCTAACTTCAGGTTTACTAAGTCAAGTGACAACATAACACATACCAAAAGAAAGAAAAGTTCATAGGATAAAGGCATAAAGAAGCCTCTTTTCTTCTAAAGTAGCATACTGACGACCAGAGCCACTGTAAGGAACAAGGACAGAACTACATAGCCATAATGATTACTGTGTGTGTGTCATCTATTATGGCCCACGCCTCATCCCCCAGCTGTGCTCACCCCAGCAGGTACAGTGCACTGACAGCATCGAGCCTGCTCAGTAGAAGAGTGCAGGGGCCAAGGATCATTCCCCAGCTTGTGCACTCTCCTAATTTAATCATGCCTGCTGGGGAGAGCAGGATGTGCTCCGTTCACTGGGGGACTGGGGCTAGGAGAGGATTATGAATTTTTACCTTATTTACACCACAGGGACATAACTATTGTGAGGGGGGGGTACCAAAGGGTCATAACTGCTATGACGTGGAATAGGGGGCCATAACTACAGTGAGGGGGAACTAAGGGTCTATAACTATTGTGTGGGGGACTAAGAGACCATAACTACTGTGAGGGGGACTAAGGGGTCATAATTACTGTGTGGGAGCACTAAAGGGGCCATAACTACTGTGTGGGTGCACTAAGATAGAATACCTACTGTCTGGAGACCCTAGGAGGGCAGTCTTCTGTGTTTGGGCACTAAGGGTGATAACTATTATGTGGCACTAAGGGAACATTCTACTGTGTAAGAGCACTACTGGGGCATTTTACTGTGGGGGAACTAAGGGGGAATAACTACTGTGTGGGTGCACTAAGGGAGGCATAACTACTCTGTGGGGGCACTAATGGGGCATAACTACTGTGTGGGGGCACTAAAAGGGCATTCTGTTGTGTTAGGGTACTAAGGGAAATTCTACTGTTAAGGCAGCACTAATGGGTGTATAACTACAGAGGGGGGGGGACACTAAGGGGGCATAACTACAGTTTAGGGACACTAAGGGAGCATAACTATTCAGTTGGTGGGGGTTCTATGGCGACTGTGGGCAGTCTGACAAGCCATGGGAGGGCGGTTCTGGGGAAGTTGCTTTATGAAGAGGGGGTTCTGTTAAAAAAAATTAGCTATGAGGCTTAGCCTTTTCTAGTTACACCCCTGTTAAGGAACACTGAATCTACAAATATTAAGCGTAAACTGGAGCTACAGTAAACTTGACAACACTCTTTGTTCCTGAAAGTTTGCTCCTAAAATGAATAGTCCTGTAAAAACCACATTTATGTGACATATTGACATGTGACCGCTGCAAACAAAGGCAGCAGTGTTGATGTCGGATAAGAATAGTAGATGCTTTGAACTAGCAGGAGAGGCCGGAAAATCAACAGTAAGTGAATTTAAAGGGGGTGTCCGGTTTCCTATATTGATGACTAGAGATGAGCGAATCGAATCCCATGAAGTGGAATTCAATCCAAATTTCAGGATAAATTCAATTTGCCTCGAAGTCGAATTTCCTCGTGCTTCGTGGTGGCGAATCGATTTAACCTGAAATAGTGTAAAAAACAAAAAAACTTACCGCCTCCATTTGCTTGTGCTTGATTGAAGATCTCAGCCTAAATCTCGTGCCTGGTGACATATGATATCACCATGCTAGCTGGAGTGATGACATCATCTCGCGCCACGCGAGATTTCACGCCAAATCTTCAAGCAAGATGGCGGCGGCCGGCCAGTTGCGAGCAAATGGAGGCGGTAAGTTTGATTAAATATATTTTGTATGTTCATTTTACACAGTTTTTACACTATCGCAGCTCCCTGTCATTGCACCCGCTACTTACAAAAAAATGCGCTTCGTAACGAAGTTATTCGTCACAAAGCAAATTTTTTTTGTAAAATTTGGCGAATCAGCCGAATTGAACTTTTGAATAATTCGCTCATCTCTATTGATAGGTCTAACTCCTGGCCCCCCTGCCCAAGACTTATCTAGCTCGATCTGAACAGTATACTGTCCTCTTTTGGCCTACTTTACATAGTTTAGTATATTTTACCATGCGATCCCGCTACACAGTCATTAATAAATATGTTAAAAGATATATGTATGATATGATACCTCTAAGGTTATGTTCACATAATTTTTGGGCAATATATTCAATGTATTATTTAAAGAGTGCCATCTAAGGTATGCCCAACGTGTATACCTATACATTAGGAAATGTAAAAAAATACTGTGCTCTATACATTTTTGTGGGAGCCTCTCCTATTGCAACGAGCAGTTTAAAATGTTTTTCAATGCAGTAACAAAAAAGTATACCGAAACATGCTGGTCAAACATATGTATAAGACAATATGGCAATCATTTCTATGTGCAAGGGTCGGTATTTCAGTGCTACAATTGATATATGGTACTATTCATACTTATAATTTTAGAAATACATTTGGCAGGGTGTTACAATTTATGAAAAGTGATTTAAAATGAATACATGATAAGACATTTGTATTTGATACAAGAATGACAGAAGGTGTATATTTAGGGGGTTTTGATGACAAAATGGGGGAATTTGTACATGTTTCACACCCAATTGTTCCGATTTTTCACTCACTGCCCAAGATCAACAAGGGGATATTTCCCCCGCCTATGCGCCCAATAGTTGCAGGCATTGGTTTATTGAGTGAAAAATTAGGGCAATGGGTTGATCAAATTTTACAGCTATCCGTCATCCAGGTTCCAGGTTACCTGCAGGACAGTAAACATGTTTTACAGTCTTTACAGGGCCTAAGAGGGCAATCTGATTATACCTGGATTACTTGTAATGTTACTTCCCTATATTCTAGTATGCCACACAATTTAGCATTAGGCCTCATGCACACGACCGTTGTGTGCATCCGTGGCCGTTGTGCCGTTTTCCGTTTTGCACCGTTTTGCAGCCGAGACCGTGATCCGTGTATCCTGTCCGTCAAAAAAATATGACCTGTCCTATTTTTTTGACGGACAACGGTTCACGGACTCATTCAAGTCAATGGGTCCGTGAAAGAACACGGATGCACACAAGATTGGCATCCGTGTCCGTGATCCGTGGCCGTAGGTTAGTTTTTATACAGACGGATCCGAAGATCCGTCTGCATAAAAGCTTTTTCATAGCTGAGTTTTCACTTCGTGAAAACTCAGAACCGACAGTATATTCTAACACAGAGGCGTTCCCATAGTGATGGGGACGCTTCAGGTTAGAATATACTAAAAGAACTGCGTACATGACTGCCCCCTGCTGCCTGGCAGGTGCTGCCAGGCAGCAGGGGCCAGTCCCCCCCCCCCCTGTAGTTAACACATTGGTGGCCAGTGCGGCCGCCCCCCCCCCCTCCCTCCCCTGTAAACTCATTGGTGGCCAGTGGGCCCCCCTCCCTCCCCTGTAGTTAACTCATTGGTGGCCAGTGCGGCCGGCCCCCCTCCCTCCCCTGTAGTTAACTCGTTGGTGGCCAGTGGGCCCCCCCTCCCTCCCCTGTAGTTAACTCGTTGATGGCCAGTGGGCCTTCTCCCCTCCCTCCCCCTCCTAATTCAAATCTCCCCCCTATCATTGGTGGCAGCGGAGTGTACTGATCGGAGTCCCAGTTTAATCGATGGGGCTCCGATCGGTAACCATGGCAACCAGGACGCTACTGCAGTCCCGGTTGCCATGGTTACTTAGCAATTTGTAGAACCATTATACTTTTTTTTTTTTTTTTTTTTATAAATATTTTATTGTTATAATACAAAAATTTAAATCCATATTACATACTTGATATTATAAATTCCATAGATCCGCCAATTCTGATCTGTAAACATAATTGACAATAATTTCATGCAGATATCCATAATATGTCAGTATTTGAAAATCAAAGGGAGGTCTCCTACTGGGGAGGGTGACAGGGCTCACCCGACATCCTAGGCTTGATAATGCAAGTGGAAAAAGCAATCCACTTAGCCCAGGTTCTCCATTCGCTACAGGGATAGGGGCCCGAAATCCAGACAGCCGCCCGGCAGCGAGCGCCGCTCGCGCACGCCCTCCCCCAGACACGGGCAAGTACGAGCGGAAGGACTGGCACTCATGTGGCCGATCGCTTTATGCTCACATGCTGCCTAAAGGCGAGCTTGCAGCGATCTTTAATCGCAGGCATTTGATAAAGCAAAAACCAGAGAGGGGAGTCCAGCAGTCTTTTACCACAGTGGTAGAAACCCACTCGTATATTTTACTGCCTCATCCCCATATGATTAAGTCAGCTATCGGTTGCATGGTTCACCATACTTTGCGTTTATTCGCATTGATATTTCATGCGACAGAGAACTCGAACCGAGTGTCACTCAGCAATTAAAAAGGATATAAGCAAAAAACAAAGCCAGATACCTGCTCTGTCTCTTAAAATGAGCACATAGTAGCGCGCCCACCGCGTGTGTCACCTCCCTGCCCGCAATCGAGCCCCATGTCTGACGGGAAGAGCCGTATCCCGAGCCGCGCCCGATATCCGGGCACCTCCAGACCTCGAGCCACGGTCCCCTACCCATGTACCGCTCGATATTATACCTGGATAAAAATTTTTTTACCATTATTTAATACCGGGAAGTCCCCCCTCTTTCAGTCCTGGAGACCCTCCCATGCTTCCAATATACCTCCACATTCTTAATCAATATAATACATACAGAAAAGCCGGACAGCTAGAATTTTCCCCAACTCACCCCATAAACCCACCCCCCCCCCCCACCTTGCAGGGAAAAAAAAGAAAAAAAAAAAAAAAAAAAAAAAAAAAAAAAAAAAAAAAAAAAAAAAAAAGAAAAAGGGATCATAATTAATTAGTCGTATCCCAATCTTTCCATAAGCTATTCCACTTTAAATAGGATCCTCTTTTTTTGTACAGGATCTTCTCGTAACTTTTCACTTTCTCTACCAAGCCCAGCCAGTTATTACAGTCTGGGGCGGAAGAACAAAACCAGGATCTAGAAATCAGGAGCCTAGCTAAGAACATCACCTTAGTCAACAAATGGCTTTTTATGGGTTGATAATTAACCTCAGATAAATCTCCCAGGACCCATATCCTGGGAGACAAGGGAACCACAATTCTAAGTTTACTCGCCAGGTTCTTTTGGACCATGCTCCAATAACTACTCACCATTGGGCAGTCCCAGAACAGATGTAGATGATCTGCCTCGGGCTCGCCACAACGGGGGCAGTCAGAGGAAGCCCTGAGTCCTCTTCTATATAACCATATGGGTGTTACATAAATTTTGTGCAAAATATTAAATTGTACAACAGTGTGGTTAAAATTATGTGAAACCAATTTTAAACTTTCCCCTATATTCTCCCAGTTAGGAGGGCCTGCCTCTGAAAGAAGAGAAGACCAGGCTCTCTGTCCCGGAGAGAAAACATCCAAAAAAAAATTATCCATTAAGTGTCTGTAACAGTGAGATAGTTTAATTCTCGTGACAATTTTCTTACAAATTAAGTCCTGTAAAAATACAGAAGTATCTATAATAAAAAGGTGACTATTCAAAGTATTAGAAAGTGCTGACCTCAGTTGGAAATATGCATACCAAGCCACCTCGCCTAAATTTGCCCTTAGTTCCATAAGGGGCAAAATTTGTCCTCCACTAACTACTTGATGTAAGTATTGCACATTTTTGGTCCTCCAGTACTGGCGGCAACTTAAGTCTTTTAAATTAAGAAGTTTTTGGTTATGCCATAATGGGGTGCAAATAAGCGATGCCTTAACTCCACACCAGCTCCTTATGGCCGACCAAGTCTTTATAGCCATTCTGCAGAACAGTGTAAACCCTCTTATAGAATTTGACAAATAATCAGATTCCAGTACGGTAAAAAAATCGGAAAAACCTGCATCTTTCACCACTTTACTGCAGAAGGGGCTATTTTCCCAATCATTAAAAAGGCAGAGTTGGGAGGCCACAAAGTAGCCCCTAAAATAGGGGAGGTTAAGACCTCCCCGATTGTAGGGCATAGAAAAATAGAGTGCCTTCAATCTCACGCGCTTCCTCCCCCATAATAAATCATTGAGCACCCGCTCTATCAATCTAAAGTGTTTATCTGTAATCCATATAGGCGAGTTGCGCAAGACGTAAAGAACCTGGGGAAGCACTACCATTTTTATTATTGAAATTCTATCCGCTCTTGCTAGAAGAATTTTTTGCCATATCTTAATTTTTGCTCTTAACTTTACTAACAAAGGAATTAGGTTAAGTTGTAAATATTCTTGAGGTTTAGCAGAAACTGTTATCCCCAGGTACTTTATTGAATCAGAGATCATTACCTGATTATTAAGTTCGCCTCGCAACTCATCTATAGGAAGAAGGACGGTCTTATCCCAGTTGATCTCAAGTCCAGATAACTCGGAGAAGTGGCCAACCAAGTCCATTATACGAGGAAGAGTCGTATCTGTTTGATGGATGAAAACCAGGATATCATCTGCGTAAAGAGATACGCGGTCATGCTGCCCCATTATGCCAAAACCAACCACCTCCGAGTCCTGTCTTATCAAAGCCGCTAAAGGTTCAATATAAATATTAAATAAAAAGGGGGAAAGGGGACAGCCTTGACGGGTACCTCTTCCCAAAGTGAAACTCTCTGTCGTCGAATCATTGATCCTGATCCTGGCAACTGGGGAATTGTAAAGTAGCTGGACCATCGCCATAAATCTTGGGCCAAAGCCCATTCTTTTCATTACCTCCCAGAGAAAAATCCACTCCACCCTGTCGAAGGCTTTAGTAGCGTCCAACGACAGGATGGAGCGGGCACCACGCCCTGGGGACTGAATATTCATAAATAGCCTATGCAGATTATGATGAGTACCCCTATTTGGCATAAAGCCATTTTGATCTGGGTGAATAATCGTGGGCATAACCCGCGAAAGCCTCCTAGCCAGAACTTTTGATAGTAACTTAACATCGGTATTTAATAATGATATTGGTCTGTAGGAGCTCAATTCTGCCGGGTCTTTGTCCTTTTTTAGAATTAAAACAATAAGAGCCTCCATCATAGAGTGTGGTAGTCTCCCTCCCTGTGTTGCCTGGGAGAAAACCTCTAGCAACTGAGGGAGGATGACATCACTATACTTGCGATAGACCTCATATGGAAGGCCATCCACTCCTGGCGAGGAGTTCCCCGAGACAGACCCAAGGGCCTCCTGCAGCTCCATAAGGGACATCTCCTCCTCGAGATATTCCCTCTGAACTTCATTTAAAGTAGAAAATGAAATTTTCTCCAGGAAACGCATCGCCAGTTCAGCTGACAGACCAGGGGAGGATCTATATGTCTGGGCAAAGTATTGTAAAAAAGTATTCTCAATTCCCTCTAAATCTGTTATGGTTTTGCCCTCTGCATTACGGATCGAAGTAATGGATAGTTTTTTCTTATCTTGTTGTGAAATAATTCTAGCTAAAAGTTTCCCCGGGCGTCCAGACTCGATGAAGTAATTAAGCCCCTTAAAAAATACCCTGTGGTTTGCTTTCTCTGTTACATATTTCTCCAGAGAGCAGCTAGCCTTCTGCATCTCTTCCCTGTTGTGTTCAGTTGGATGGCTAGTATATCTCTCAGTTGTAAGTACAGCAATCTGAACCAATTCCTCCTCTTTCTTCCTAAATATTCTCTTTGCTGCGACAATCTCACTTATAAAAACCCCCCTCAAATATGCTTTCGAGGCATCCCATACTGTATTGATACTGGCGGAGGGAAGATTGACCTCCCAAAAGGAGGACATCAATAGTTTAATCGACTGCAGGTTGTCCATAATAGTGAGCCAGTATGGATTCAACTTAAATCCTAGCCCCCTAATATCCTTATTCTCCCCGCTGGAAACCTCAATCAGTACGGGTGAGTGGTCCGAAACTGTTCTTATTCCGTATCGCATCTTGCAGATATTACTCAAGTTGCTCTCATTGGTGAGTGCTAAATCGATCCTAGACATTGCTCTACCCCCCCTGCTGACACAAGAATATACTCTCTTTCCACCGCCAAGATATTCCCATATATCCACCACTCCAACCTCTAAACAAAATTGAGACAGCGGGGAATTACAGAAATTCCTCCCCCTTCCTGCATCTATTGAAAATCTATCTTTATTAGGGTCAAGGACCGCATTAAAATCCCCCATCAGGATTAAGCGGCATTCTGGTCTTTTTTCAAAAAATAACATTAGTTGAAGCAGTGGGTACATTGAGAATGGCGGAGGTATATAAAAAAAGGCAAGAATATAGCTGTCGCCATGCAGCTTACCATGCAAGAAGATAAATCTACCCTGAGCATCTATGTAGGATTTTATAAGGGTGAAATCTATGGAGTTATGAATAAGAACCGAAATACCCCTAGAGGAGCCAGTAAAGGTGGAGTGATACGATTGGGACTGCCATCCCGTTGTCAGACGGAACAAGGTTTCTTTAGTTAAATGGGTTTCTACTATACAAATAATTGCTGGAAGATATCTTTTTAATGCATCCATGATCGCTTGCCTTTTAACTCTTTCCCCAAGTCCTCTGACATTCCAAGCTACTATTCTAGTGGACATCGCTCACCGAAAAAAAAAAAAAAAAAAAAAAAAAAAAAAAAAAAAAAAGGGAAAAAAAAAACATTCCTGCAAGGTGGGTACCCCTCCCCCCCCTATCCATTGATCCGCCCGAACTACTCAGCGAACCTCTAACCACCGGCCGTTCTCCCCCAGCCTGGCCCCCCCCCCTCCATCCCTCCGATCATAGTAATACACAATTTCAAATGCCTATTTGATCCATCCAGTCTGATGCCTGTTGTGGTGTCTCAAAAAAAAGAGAAGTCCCATTGTGAATTACTCTTAATTTCACAGGATACTGTAGGGAATATTTAATCTCCTTAGCCGCCAAGCGTTTCTTTATCTCTATAAAGCTTTTCCTTTTTTCCTGGGTCTGCCGCGCAAAGTCAGGAAAGAAGAGCAGATTAGTGCCCTGGTATTCAATAGGTGTACATTCTCTTGCTCTTTTCAGGATCATATCTCTGTCCGCGGATAGTAGTAATTTGATTAACACTGCACGCGGATTAACACTTACCTGCGAGCTGCGATGTCTGCGTCCGGTCGGGAGCTCCTCCTACTGGTAAGTGACATGACCTGTCACTTACCAGTAGGTGGAGCTCCCGGCCGGACGCAGACATCGCAGGTAAGTATAATGGTTCTACTAATTGCTAAGTAACCATGGCAACCGGGACTGCAGTAGCGTCCTGGTTGCCATGGTTACCGATCGGAGCCCCAGCGATTAAACTGGGACTCCGATCGGTACACTCCGCTGCCACCAATGATAGGGGGGAGATTTTAATTAGGAGTCCCTGTGGCTCTATTAGCACATAAAACAGGTTTTTATAACCTGTCATTCACCTACCTAAGGTGCCCAAGGGGACGTCGCTTCATACTGGGTGCCCGGCTGCAGCCATCTCCGTCTGGTGCCCAGCGCCGCCTTCCCATTTGAAATCGCCGCCTTCCTCACCTCAGCCCCGCCTCCGCAATCGTCTGGTCCCTCAAGTTATGCCTAGTGCGTGTCACGGAACCATGAACCAGACGTACAACAAGAGATAAGTGAAAATAGGAAGGCTTTATTGAAAATAAAGCTGTAAAGCAAAAGTCCAAACGGATGGTGAAACCGAGCAGAGTCTTTGCGAAGCCAGAGGTCAGGAACCAGAAGGGTAGTCAGACGAAGCCAGGATCAGGAACCAGCAGGGTAGTCAGACGAAGCCAGGATCAGGAACCAGCAGGGTAGTCAGACGAAGCCAGGATCAGGAACCAGCAGGGTAGTCAGACGAAGCCAGGATCAGGAACCAGAAGCAGCAGCAGTCTTAGAAGCATGTGAACACAAGAGGACCAAGCAAGGAACTGAAGCCACAGACCTCCTATATATATGAGCTAGGCATCCAGCTCCTCCCAGGGGAAGGAGGAGCCGCAGGGTGGAAGGCTACAAGAAACCCAGAAACCAAGATGGCCGCCAGCACATGTCAAACGAAGGAGAGCAGCAAGCAGGTAAGACCATGACAGTACCTCCCCCTCAAGGGCCCCTCCTCCGCGGAGCACAAAACGGTTTCTGAGGGAAGCGTGCGTGGAAGGCTCGGAGCAAGGCAGGAGCATGGACATCTGCGGAGGGAACCCAGGAACGCTCCTCTGGACCATAACCACGCCAATGGACCAAAAACTGCAACCGACCGCGGACCAGGCGTGAGTCCAGGATATTGCTCACCTCATATTCCTCACGATTGCCCACTTGGACCGGACGAGGCCGAGGAACCGAGGAAGTGAAACGATTACACACCAGTGGCTTCAACAGGGAGACATGAAACACGTTGGAGATCCGCATGCCAGGAGGAAGCGCAAGGGCATAGGCTACCGGGTTTACCCTGCGAAGCACTCGGAAGGGACCAACAAAGCGAGGCGCCAGCTTGGGAGTGGGAACTCGAAGGTTGAGGTTGCGGGTGGACAACCATACACGGTCTCCGACCTGGTAGGAAGGAGCAGGCGCTCGTCTGCGATCAGCCTGGAGTCTCTGGCGCTGCGCAGAGACCTCAAGGGACTTCTGGATCTGTACCCAAGAAGCACGTAGGACGGAAAGGTGATCCTCCACAGCCGGAATATCCTGGGGAGAGAATACCTCCGGTAACACGGCAGGTTGGAACCCATAATTGGCCATGAAGGGAGACGTCCCAGAGGAAGAGTTCACCGCCGTGTTCCTGGCAAACTCAGCCCAAGGCAGGAGGTCAACCCAATTGTCTTGGTGATCGGAGACATAGCAACGAAGGAATTGCTCCAAGGCCTGATTGGATCGTTCTGCGGCCCCATTGGACTGAGGGTGGTAGGACGAGGAGAAGGAGAGATGAATCCCCAACTGGGAGCAAAAGGCGCGCCAGAACCTGGACACAAACTGACTCCCCCGATCCGACACAATCTCCTTAGGCAAACCGTGCAACCGGAAGACCTCCCTGGCAAAAATCGTGGCCAACTCTTGTGCAGAGGGTAACTTCTTGAGAGGAACACAGTGGCACATTTTGGAAAACCGATCCACAATCATGAGAATGACCGTATGGCCTCGGGATGCAGGGAGGTCCACAATGAAATCCATCCCCAGGTGTGACCATGGGCGCTCCCCGGTGGCTATGGGTTGCAGAAGGCCCAAAGGAAGGTGCCGAGGGGACTTACTCTGGGCACAAACGGAGCATGCTGCTACATATGCGGCGATGTCGGAACGTAGGGAAGGCCACCAGAACAGACGTGAAACAGCCCAGGACAGCTGATTCTTTCCAGGATGCCCCGCGGTCTTGGAGTTATGGTAGGTTCGCAACAACCGAGTGCGCAACTCCTCAGGCACAAAACATCTGCCGTTGGGTCTCCCAGAGGGAGCACCAGATTGAGCCGCCAAAATCTGCTCACCCAGGGGAGAGGTCAGGCTGGTGCGAATGGCGGCCAGGATCTGATTCGGAGGTATGACCGAAGTCGGAATCGACTCCTCCCTGGACAGCTCGGAGTACTGCCGTGATAAGGCATCCGCCCTGATGTTCTTGGAACCGGGTAGGTAGGAGACCACGTAATTAAAACGTGACAAGAACAGAGCCCATCTGGCCTGACGTGGTGTCAATCTCTTGGCCTCAGAAAGGTAGGTCAGATTCTTGTGGTCCGTCAGGATGAGAACCGGAACCACCGAACCCTCGAGCAAGTGCCTCCATTCTTTAAGGGCCTGCACGATGGCCAATAACTCCCTGTCACCAATCTGATAGTTGCACTCCGCGGAAGACAGTTTCCGGGAGTAAAACCCACAAGGAAGCAGAGGACCCTCTGGTGTTCTACGCTGAGACAGAAGGGCGCCTACTCCCGTCTCAGACGCGTCCACCTCGAGGACAAAGGGCAACCCAGGGTTGGGATGCGACAGAATCGGAGCCGACACAAAGGCGGACTTTAGGGCCTCAAAAGCTCGGATGGCCTCGAGCGGCCAGACCTGGGAATTACTGCCCTTCCTGGTCAGATCCGTGAGAGGCTTGGCCAGCATGGAAAAGTCCCTGATGAACTTCCGATAATAATTGGCGAAGCCCAAAAAGCGCTGCAGGGAACGAAGACCACTGGGCTGGGGCCACTGTAAGACAGCCGAAACCTTCTCAGGATCCATGGAGAACCCCTCAGCGGAAATGATGTAACCTAAGAAGGTTACCTGGGATCGGTGAAATTCGCATTTCTCAAGCTTACCGAACAGCTTGTTCTCTCGTAACCGTTGCAACACTCGTCTGACATCCAGAATGTGGGCCTCCATGGATTCAGAATATACCAAGATGTCATCCAAATAGACTACCACACACTGCTGCAACAGGTCACGGAAAACATCGTTGATGAATTCCTGAAAGACTGCGGGCGCATTGCACAACCCAAAGGGCATCACCAAGGATTCGTAATGACCGGTCCTGGTGTTAAACGCGGTCTTCCACTCATCGCCCGCCTTGATCCTTACCAGGTTATATGCCGCCCTCAGGTCGAGTTTGGTAAAGACCGTGGCCCCTTTAAGGCGATCGAACAGCTCGGAAATCAAGGGTATCGGGTAAGCGTTCTTGATCGTGATGCGATTGAGACCCCTGTAATCGATGCAAGGCCTCAACTCACCGCCCTTCTTTTTCACAAAGAAAAATCCAGCCCCTGCCGGGGACGAAGATTTGCGAATGTGTCCGCGTGAAAGCGCCTCCCTCACGTACTCCTCCATGGCCTCATTCTCCGCTACCGACAGTGGATAGACTTTGCCACGAGGAGGAACGGCACCAGATTGTAACTCTATGGCACAATCGTATGGGCGGTGCGGAGGTAGGGCAACCGCGCGCACCTTATCGAATACATCCCGGTACTCCTCGTATTCAGGAGGCAACAGAGAGTCCGAGGAAGTACACAGCAACTTGACAGACCCATGGATGCAACTAGCCCCACACTGCGGTGACCACGAGAGGATCTCGACCGATCTCCAATCGAAAGTCGGATTATGCTTCTGGAGCCAGGGGTACCCCAAGACCACCGAGTAGTGTGGAGACGAAATAACCTGGAGGCAGACCGACTCTCTGTGAACGGCACCAATGGCTATCCCCACTGGAAGGGTCTCATGAGTCACGTGTGGCGGCAGAAGGGGTCTGCCGTCTATCGCCTCAAGAGCCAGTGGGGAACCTCAAGCCTACAGAGGAATGGAATTGGCGGCAGCGAACACACTATCAATGAACAAACCACCAGCACCAGAGTCCACCAACGCCTGGGTCGTCACCGAGCCCCCGACCCAGGAGAGGACAACAGTGATCAGTGGTTTGTCAACACGGGAAACCGGGGACGAGGAGACTCCACCCAAGATCTGCCCCCGACAGGATCTCAGGGTACGAGCGTTTCCCGGACGGTTCGGACATGCCAACCGAAAATGCCCACCGAGACCACAGTACATGCATCGTCCCTCGCGTCTCCGGAGTGCCCTCTCCCCCTCGGACAGGCGAGCAAACCCCAGCTGCATGGGTTCACCCCCAGACAAGTCATCCCCAGGAGGCGTGGGAGGAGAGGGAGGCACGGGTGGGACAGCAAACGTAGGCACCAATCTGTTAGAAGACCTCCGCAGGTTCTCCTTAAAGGAAGGTCTCTCCCTGAGTCTGGTGTCAATCAAAATCAGGAAAGAAATAAGAGACTCGAGCTCAACTGGTAGGTCCTTAGCTGCAACCTCATCCTTCAAGGCATCCGAGAGACCATGAGAGAAAGCAGCGACCAGAGCCTCATTATTCCAGCCCACCTCTGCTGCCAGGGTACGAAACTCAATGGCGTATTCAGCTATGGATCGTGAACCCTGTCTGATGGACATAAGGAGCTTCGCAGCAGAGGCAGCACGAGCCGGCACATCGAATACCTTCCGAAGAGAAGCAACAAAACCGGAAAACTCGGCAACCACCGGATTGTTGTTCTCCCATAAAGGGCTGGCCCAGGCCAAGGCCTTGTCCGAGAGCAGAGAGATCAAGAAGCCCACCTTTGATCTCTCAGTGGGAAAGGCATGTGGCAGCAACTCGAAATAAATGCCCACCTGGTTAAGGAAACCTCGGCACTGAGTTGGCTCTCCCCCAAAGCGCTGTGGAAGAGGGGCAGAACCGGTCATACCCCGAAACACCGCAGGCGCAACAACAGGTGTCGGGGTAGACTCTGGCGCAACAACCGGAGCGGCAGTAGGAGCGAGCCCAGGAGCGACAACCGACCCATCGGCAACGGGAGCGAAATGAGCCGTGCGTTCAAGCAGGGTTTGCAACGCCACAGCGAACCGACCCAACAGGTGATCCTGCTGACCAAGTCAGGTGAGGAAAGCGGCGATTTCAACTGGGAAGGCGGCGCTGGGCACCAGACGGAGATGTCTGCAGCCGGGCACCCAGTATGAAGCGACGTCCCCTTGGGCACCTTAGGTAGGTGAATGACAGGTTATAAAAACCTGTTTTATGTGCTAATAGAGCCACAGGCACATTTAATAAGTACAGTTTCGGATTCATGCTATTTAGACAGTTCTGGCCATATGTTTAGGTTATAGGCCTAAAATGTCATGACAGAATCTCTTTAAAATTAGAATTTTGTGAAAAGGTTCAATATTCTAGGCTCAAAGTTTCACACTCTAGTCAGCTAATTAATCCATACCCCCTGAGCAAAGGGTACCTGTGTTCTGGTTCTGGCCAAGCTGCCAGTTCGGTTGATGTACGGCTCCAAATTAATTAATGTTAAAGTATACGTATACTGAGAGATCAATACTGAGACAACACACAGCTGGGTTATAACAGGATCTCTGGTTTATTGCGGAACAGTAGACAGTATATAGGACGGAAAGGAGTGGGGGGTGTACGGTGGCGTGTATCTTTTCTATTGGCTATAAACTCTGTATTTTCTGTCACATCGATGACAAGAGGAAGTCCCCCCCCCCTCCCCCCTTGCTGGTGGGTGAAGCCGTTACTTCTTTCTTTGAAGCTGCTTGCTTGAGCTGAACGGAAAACGTCTTGTGACACATGATAAAGCAAAGAGCAAGATTCTTGTTATAGGCATTGGCTGGGTACCTGGCCGCCATTTTAACTACAGTATAGTTCTCAACAAGCAAGTGTCCATTTTGTATCAATAGTCCATAACAGTCCCCCCTTGGAAACTTGATTGTAGACTTTCCCTTACCTAATGAATCCCCTGGCATACCATTCGTATCCTCTTCACCCACAGTGGCGACAACCTATCCCTAATGGATAAGTTCCCGGTTAATCGGACTTGTGGTAATACCCTGGGATTCATCTCACCCTATCTCAGCCAGGCATCTTAGTGAGGAGGGGGAGCTGTGTTGAGCGATGTTTCCTTCTGTTCTTCCTCATCGTAGAGAAGCATGATAGGGTGTTCATCAGTTTTCTTCATTCTTTTTTAAAAAGGCGGGTCACACAAGTAAGAACAAGCTTAATCACTACATATATCACCAATATTATTAGGCCTACCTGCATTATTACTTGGACAATTCCCATGAGCCAACCTCCAATACCTTTAAACCAGTTGTCGGGTTTGAGGAAAGAGAAGGTATCAGACCACCATATTAGCTTTATGTGCGTCCAGCCATTTATCCCTTAGATCCGCCATTTTCTCTCTACCCACCTTAACTTGCAAATTACCCTGCGGGTCTATGTAATGGCAGCAAGTGGGTCCCACAACATGGCACATACCTCCATCTTTGGCCGTAACATAGTCTAGAACTAATGTGTGTTTGTTGGTGACAATGATCAAATGGTTTTGCACAATGTTCGAGGTATTCATAAGTCTCATCACTTCCCATATTTGATCATCTAGATAATCAGTTGCTACCACCAAATGATCCCACATCTACACTATCATGGGATATATGAAAAGGCTACTAAGAATTTTATTGGGAATGCTCATTTCTACAACATGTGGCTTGCCATTTGGTCTGGGTGTGTTATCTTTGGCCCTGCGGTACAAGGTGTGTTTATGAATAGCATTTACAGTGGGGGAAATAATTATTTGACCCCTCACAGATTTTGTAAGTTTGTCCAATGACAAAGAAATGAAAAGTCTCAGAACAGTATCATTTCAATGGTAGGTTTATTGTAACAGTGGCAGATAGCACATCAAAAGGAAAATCGAAAAAATAACTTTAAATAAAAGATAGCAACTGATTTGCATTTCATTGAGTGAAATAAGTATTTGAACCCACTAACAAAAAAAGACTTAATACTTGGTGGAAAAACCCTTGTTTGCAAGCACAGAGGTCAAACGTTTCTTGTAATTGATGACCAAGTTTGCGCACATTTTAGGAGGAATGTTGGTCCACTCCTCTTTGCAGATCATCTCTAAATCCCTAAGGTTTCGAGGCTGTCTCTGTGCAACTCTGAGCTTGAGCTCCCTCCATAGGTTTTCGATTGGATTAAGGTCCGGAGACTGACTAGGCCACTCCATGACCTTAATGTGCTTCTTCTTGAGCCACTCCTTTGTTGCCTTTGCTGTATGTTTTGGGTCATTGTCGTGCTGGAACACCCATCCACGACCCATTTTCAGTTTCCTGGCAGAGGGAAGGAGGTTGTCGCTCAGGATTTCACGATACATGGCTCCGTCCATTTTCCCGTTTATGCGAATAAGTTGTCCTGTGCCCTTAGCAGAAAAACACCCCCAAAGCAAAATGTTTCCACCCCCATGCTTGACGGTGGGGACGGTGTTTTGGGGGTCATAGGCAGCATTTTTCTTCCTCCAAACACAGCGAGTTGAGTTAATGCCAAAGAGCTCTATTTTGGTCTCATCAGACCACAGCACCTTCTCCCAGTCACTCTCTGAATCATTCAGGTGTTCATTGGCAAACTTCAGACGGGCCTGCACATGTGCCTTCCTGAGCAGGGGGACCTTGCGAGCCCTGCAGGATTTTAATCCATTGCGGTGTAATGTGTTTCCAATGGTTTTCTTGGTGACTGTGGTCCCTGCTAATTTGAGGTCATTAACTAACTCCTCCCGTGTAGTTCTAGGATGCTTTTTCACCTTTCTCAGAACCATTGACACCCCACGAGGTGAGATCTTGCGTGGAGCCCCAGAGCGAGGTCGATTGATGGTCATTTTGTGCTCCTTCCATTTTCGAACAATCGCACCAACAGTTGTCACCTTCTCTCCCAGCTTCTTGCTAATGGTTTTGTAGCCCATTCCAGCCTTGTGCAGGTCTACAATTTTGTCTCTGACATCCTTGGACAGCTCTTTGGTCTTTCCCATGTTGGAGAGTTTGGAGTCTGCTTGATTGATTGATTCTGTGGACAGGTGTCTTTTATACAGGTGACTAGTTAAGACAGGTGTCCTTAATGAGGGTGACTAATTGAGTAGAAGTGTCTAACCACTCTGTGGGAGCCAGAACTCTTAATGGTTGGTAGGGGTTCAAATACTTATTTCACTCAATGAAATGCAAATCAGTTGCTATCTTTTATTTAAAGTTATTTTTTCGATTTTCCTTTTGATGTGCTATCTGCCACTGTTACAATAAACCTACCAGTGAAATGATACTGTTCTGAGACTTTTCATTTCTTTGTCATTGGACAAACTTACAAAATCAGTGAGGGGTCAAATAATTATTTCCGCCACTGTATGTCAATTTCAGAGTGTGGTACTATAAAGCTGGCAGGAGTAAGCCTGGCGATGGTGCACAGTCCTGTGACATTCTTGGATAACCATTTGTACACTTTGTGTCCACAAACTAAGTATATGTCTTCTGAAACTGCCACTGCTGCGCTATTGAATAATTGGGTAATTAATTTGGCTAATTGTATCCCTTTCGCCAGCTCATATCCTTTTAACTGACCTTCGGTGTTGTTAGCTAATATACCTGTGATCAGGTCCTGTACAGTATGGTTGTTACAGGGTAGGTCTTTTCCGTTCACAGCATCTACACCAATACACTGCACATGGTTGTTTGTTTTTGAGTCATTGCAACCTGAGTGTATGTGTGGACTAAATGTCATACCTTTGGTTTGTACTTGGAGACAATAACAGTGTGTCCAGCTAGGAAAACATGTGACATTAGCCCAGTGTCCCTCTTCCCAGGGGGTAGAGCTCTAATCTACCGAGGGTCCTGATATGTTTATCATGAGCCATGGGGCATCTGCCCACCCTGCGACAGGTAAGGCCACTTCCCTGTCCTTGTGTTTACTGGATTTAACTTGGTGTATGCTAGGGAGAAAGATGGTAGAATTAGACAGGTCAATCAGTTCAGAAAGTTCCAGGGGTATTGCAAAATAAGGCATACTGGTTGAACTCACGGGACTGTGGGTACAGATCCAACAATCTCTCAGAGTCTCATTCAACCCCTGGACTAGAATTTGATGGTGCCGTGTCAGTGAATTGTCCCATTCATCACCCAGTGGCGTGAACACTGCTGATATGCCTACAGTCAAAGTCATGATAAGTAGGTGGACCCTGATGGCTTATTGTTCCAGGGTTGTTGGGACAGCCATTACTCTTTTTTACAATGTGAGGAGTGGATCCAGGTAGGCCTCCCTTCGAGTTTCACAGAGGTCGGGGTAGTCAGCAACACCTGGTAAGGCCCCTTGTATCGTGGCTCGAGGGTGTTTCTGATGTGTTTCTTGACCACCACCCACTCTCCAGGTTTGAGAGTGTGGCTTCCCTCTAGGGAGTCAGGATCTGGAATGGAAGAGAAAACTTGTGCACGTATGTTAGACAATTGTTTACTCAGGACAATCACATATTTTGCAACAGATTCATAATGCATTTGCAATTGCAATTGCTGTGGGAAGTACTGCCCCATCCTAGGCCCTGTCCCAAACAAAATTTCATATGGAGTCAGTTTGTGTGGAGGCCTAGGGGTGTGTCTAACTGAAAATAGTGCTATTGGCAGGCATTGTACCCAACTGAGCCCTGTCTCCCTAGTCATTTTCAGCATCTTGGACTTCAGTACCCCGTTCAGTCGTTTGACTTTCTCGCTGCTTTGGGGTCTGTAGGGTGTGCGATAGGCTAAGTGTGACCCTACCATCTTCCAGACTTCTTGGGTTAAGCTAGCAGTGAATGCTGGGCCCTGATCACTCTCAATGACCTCAGGTACTCCGAACCTACAAACAGTTTCCTGCATTAAATTCTTAGCAGTTGTTGTGGCTGTCTGATTTCAGACGGGGTAAGCTTCTGGCCACCCAGAGAACAAGTCTACCACTACTAGCACATATTGAAACCCTTGGCACATTGGCATCTGGATGTGGTCAATTTGACCGTTGTAACGGGTACTGTGCTTTGGGGGAGACATTTGGTGTGTGTACGCTCAGTTCTTCCCGGGTTGCACTGCGCACAGATGAGGCAAGACTGAGTATGCCTCACCAGGATAGGGGTTTTCCCTGGGGCCACCCATATTTTGTCTATTAGTCCTTTCATGATGGTCTTAGATTGGTGGGTGGGCCCATGAGCTATTGAAGCTATAAGAGGATAGAGAGCTTTGGGCAGAGATACTCTCTTTCCTTGGGTCCACAGTCCAGATTCTTTCTCTTCTTGGGCTGACTCTTTTAGCCAATCCAATTTTTCTTGTGGCGTGGCCTGCTTCTGTAACTGGACTAGCAGGTCCCAGGAGACCTCTTTTGATTTCTGTGTTAGGTCTGTTGTGGACTCTGTTGCCATCAAGACTTGTGAGAGCTGTTCTTCTTCCTCTTTCACTGCTACTTGCTTTGCTGCTTGATCAGCTAGGGCCTTTCCTCTGGTTTCAGAGGTGTCAGCTCGAGTGGCAGTGGAAGAGCAGCAGGATTGAGGATGTGACATCTTTGAATAGTGACATTATTAGGTAGGAGCAGGCTACCTTGCAACCATAGGTGACGTTGATTAGTCAGATGCCTAGGTTGTGTTTGTTGGAGAATGGCAGAAATGTCATGTGGTGCTAGGATAGTGAGGGGGTGGCCTAGTACCATATCAGAAGTGGTGGCCAGCAGGGCACTGGCTGCATGTACAGCTCTGACACAGGAAGGGGCAGCCCTGGCTACTGGGTCCAGTCTCTTTGTATGGTAGGACTTTGGGGTCCTTCAGGGTCACAGTGACTGGTGGGACATTAAGGCATCCGATATCCTGGGGTCCTCTGGCCCAGAGAGTATCGGGGATGAGGTGCAAAATGGTTTGCAGCGAATCCCCTTGCTCATGTGAATCAGTGCAGAATTTTATTGTCAGACATCCGTCAGCCGTGGGTGTCACATAATTTGAGCGAAAACCACAAAGACCAAGAAGCAAGACAGTTTCTTATCAGAAAGAGGATCTTAAACTAACATAGCAGAAACTAACATTTCTGTGAAAAGAAAAAAGGTGGGGGTCAACTGATCCCCCGTAGCCGTCCTGCAATGTGGTGGAATGATCTGCTAATTTTGCTTTTGTCCATTTGTCTGTAAAGCGCTGCGAAATATAGTAGCGCTATATAAGTGCATAAAATAAATAAATTAATTAATTAATTATCAGTGAGCAGTATTCACCGGTCTTATTCTCCACTATACACTGCGTGCAGAATTATTAGGCAAATGAGTATTTTGACCACATCATCCTCTTTATGCATGTTGTCTTACTCCAAGCTGTATAGGCTCGAAAGCCTACTACCAATTAAGCATATTAGGTGATGTGCATCTCTGTAATGAGAAGGGGTGTGGTCTAATGACATCAACACCCTATATTAGGTGTGCATAATTATTAGGCAACTTCCTTTCCTTTGGCAAAATGGGTCAAAAGAAGGACTTGACAGGCTCAGAAAAGTCAAAAATAGTGAGATATCTTGCAGAGGGGTGCAGCACTCTTAAAATTGCAAAGCTTCTGAAGCGTGATCATCGAAAAATCAAGCGTTTCATTCAAAATAGTCAACAGGGTCGCAAGAAGCGTGTGGAAAAACCAAGGCGCAAAATAACTGCCCAGTAACTGAGAAAAGTCAAGCGTGCAGCTGCCAAGATGCCACTTGCCACCAGTTTGGCCATATTTCAGAGCTGCAACATCACTGGAGTGCCCAAAAGCGCAAGGTGTGCAATACTCAGAGACATGGCCAAGGTAAGAAAGGCTGAAAGACGACCACCACTGAACAAGACAAACAAGCTGAAACGTCAAGACTGGGCCAAGAAATATCTCAAGACTGATTTTTCTAAGGTTTTATGGACTGATGAAATGAGAGTGAGTCTTGATGGGCCAGATGGATGGGCCCGTGGCTGGATTGGTAAAGGGCAGAGAGCTCCAGTCCGACTCAGACGCCAGCAAGGTGGAGGTGGAGTACTGGTTTGGGCTGGTATCATCAAAGATGAGCTTGTGGGGCCTTTTCGGGTTGAGGATGGAGTCAAGCTCAACTCCCAGTCCTACTGCCAGTTTCTGGAAGACACCTTCTTCAAGCAGTGGTACAGGAAGAAGTCTGCATCCTTCAAGAAAAACATGATTTTCATGCAGGACAATGCTCCATCACACGCGTCCAAGTACTCCACAGCGTGGCTGGCAAGAAAGCGTATAAAAGAAGAAAATCTAATGACATGGCCTCCTTGTTCACCTGATCTGAACCCCATTGAGAACCTGTGGTCCATCATCAAATGTGAGATTTACAAGGAGGGAAAACAGTACACCTCTCTGAACAGTGTCTGGGAGGCTGTGGTTGCTGCTGCACGCAATGTTGATGGTGAACAGATCAAAACACTGACAGAATCCATGGATGGCAGGCTTTTGAGTGTCCTTGCAAAGAAAGGTGGCTATATTGGTCACTGATTTGTTTTTGTTTTGTTTTTGAATGTCAGAAATGTATATTTGTGAATGTTGAGATGTTATATTGGTTTCACTGGTAAAAATAAATAATTGAAATGGGTATATATTTGTTTTTTGTTAAGTTGCCTAATAATTATGCACAGTAATAGTCACCTGCACACACAGATATCCCCCTAAAATAGCTAAAACTAAAAACAAACTAAAAACTACTAATATTCAGCTTTGATATTAATGAGTTTTTTGGGTTCATTGAGAACATGGTTGTTGTTCAATAATAAAATTTATCCTCAAAAATACAAATCAGACCACGTACATCCATAGGTTTGGTGCACTTGAGACAATTTCCTGTAAAATGGCATTGGGTGGGTCTCAGGGTCAGGCAGTAAATTCACTATGGTGTTGTGGAGTGAAAGACACATATTTGGGCAGGCCCTGGGGATGTGTTAGTGCCAGGGCTTCCTTAAGGGTTTTGTAATTGCCCCTCTCTAGATCTTGCATATTTCTTTGCAATGCAGTAATCTGAGACTGGCTGTGTTTGGGTTCTGTGCATCAGTGTAACTACCCCCGTTCCATGGTGCCAATTGGGGAGGGTGGGAGTCCTTATGCCCGACACAGATTCTACCGCCTCGTCAGACTGCGTTTGATCGGACTCTTCTGTTTGACCTCCCACCATTATGGGTGTGGGGGTCATGATCTAACGGGGAGTCATAAAAGTGCCATCCGGGTTTATCATCGGGTACAGCATAGAGATCACTGGGACACTAGGGGTGACATATGAGTGACGGAAGGGGGGTCCGGACCGAATGATATTAAAGGTCCGTTCATGGGCGTTGGCTGGGGACAAGATGGCGCTGTAGCTAACACGGGAAGTAATGGGACGTGCCGGGGAGTAGTTACCAAGGTGTGGTTTTGTGGGTGGGGAGCCCCACAGGCAAGGCACGTATCACGGGAGGAGAGATTCTGTTGACCACATGTTTTGCAGGTCCACCCACCTGCTTTCTTCCCGGCGCCATTATAGGGCGGTGGCAAGTCATGTATCAATGCAACACCAGGTTTACAGAAATATCTCTGTCTTTTCTCATCGAAATTTTGTTCTCCCCCCGTCTGTTCAAATTCTTTACTACAGTCCAACCACACACGGACCATGTCTGTCAATTTATCATCCTCTAACTTGCCTCTTTTCTCATTCAGCAATGTCTGCCACATAACAGGGCAGTGTGCCACCTTTTGGTATGTTATACAGATGTAGCAGGGTTAGCACTCAAACTCTCAAATTTCTTAAATCATTATGTTATCTTGAAACAAAAGCCATTGAAAAGCAATTGAAGGTGTTTGCTTCTCTGGTCTGGCACGTACTGTTCGGGTGAACAGTAGCCCTTCGGGACACTTTCCTCATTTCCCATCTTCTGGATCCTTCACCTTGTTCTGGACAACACAGAAACCCGATATAACACGTTGAGCCTAATGTCCCACACACTCTTGGTAGACACTGGCCGGTCTCCTCCCTTCTGTCGTCTCTCGGTCACAACACCGGGGTGACTGATTGACACAGGCACTTTAGAAGACCTTTGAGTTTCTATCAGTCTGTGTTTCCATTACAAAGGGTCGCACATTAAAAACAATAAAACACAATACATCAAGGAAGAACTCTTGCGTACTGTCCCATCGTCTCTCGCACCTACTGGAGCCGCCTAAAGGCCTCTGTATAGAGTAATCACTGGACGTGAAGACCTTTGAGTCCCGGTCAGCACACTCTGGGCTACCGCAGACCGCTCTCCCCCCTTCTGTGATCGTCCCCTTTATGGAGATTTGAGTCAGACGCCGGGCTGAACTCCGATACAGGCACATAGGAGAACTCCTTGTCTCAGTCAGTGATACTTGTCAACATGGTCTTCACAACTTATAGGCACAACACAGTACATCAAGACTTTAAAAAACATATGGGGTTCTTACTTTCATGCCCTCGAGGACGTCCCAGACTGCTGCCGCACCCCTCCCTCAGACGAACACCAAGAGGCTACACCAGGGGACACTTTATAGGCAAGATGACTAAATTTTCCTACCTCGTATTACGGGTCGCGATCCCGGTGTCCGTTAGTGTGCCTCTCCTCGTCTAGTCTCCGGGGGTACGGGAACAGAGGGTCCAATCCTCGAGCCCCACGCTGGGCTCCAAATTTGTTCTGGTTCTGGCCAAGCTGCCAGTTCGGTTGATGTACGGCTCCAAATTAATTAATGTTAAAGTATACGTATACTGAGAGATCAATACTGAGACAACACACAGCTGGGTTATAACAGGATCTCTGGTTTATTGCGGAACAGTAGACAGTATATAGGATGGAAAGGAGTGGGGGGTGTACGGTGGCGTGTATCTTTTCTATTGGCTATAAACTCTGTATTTTCTGTCACATCGATGACAAGAGGAAGTCGTCCCCCCCCCCCCCCCCTTGCTGGAGGGTGAAGCCGTTACTTCTTTCTTTGAAGCTGCTTGCTTGAGCTGAACAGAAAGCGTCTTGTGACACATGATAAAGCAAAGAGCAAGATTCTTGTTATAGACATTGGTTGGGTACCTGGCCGCCATTTTAACTACAGTATAGTTCTCAACAAACAAGTGTCCATTTTGTATCAATAGTCTAGAACACCTGAGATTGTGACTTTGGGGTTTCATAAGCTGTAAGCCATAATCATCCAAATTATAACAAATAAATGCTTGAAATATCTCGCTTTGCATGTAAAGAGTCTATCTCATGTGTTTGTTTTACCTTTTAAGTTGCATTACTGAAATAAATGAACTTTGCACAATATTCAAATTTTTAGAGTTTTACCTGTACCTAAATAATAATGAATGTAATTTGCAATTCACATTGAATTATGATGCAGCAAGTGTCAATTTTTTTGACTTGACACTTGGCATACAGAATGGAGAATTTGCCACGTCTACTTATGTCAAGCCCATTGCGAGCAATTCACTGCTACATGCTAAATACTGTCATCCAATACATGTCATTAAAAATATTCCTAAGGGAGAATTTATCAGGTGTAGGAGAAACTGCTCAGATGATGCGACTTTCAATAGGGAATGTGAATAGTGATGAGCGGCAGGGGTCATATTCGAATTTGCAATATTTCGCTAATATTTTGTGGAATATTCGGTGAACATAGTGCTATATATTAGTTTTTTTGAATATTAGTAACTTTTTTCTATCTAAGGTCATTATTCCTCCTTGCTTAAGTTGCTTGACAAGCAACTTAAGCAGGGAGGAATCATAACTTCAGATGGAAAAAAATGACGAATATTCTAAAAAATGAATATATAGCACTATATTCTATAGTGCTATATATTCCTTTTTGACCCACACCTGTATTGATCGCGTAATATTCGCATATTACGCGATCATTACATTGCCGATTTTTCTAGTAAAAAAAATGAAAAATATTCGAAAAACTAATATATAGCTCTATATTCGAAATATTCGCGAATTCTCGAAGTTGCGATAGTCACGATAAATATTCATAATTCGAATATTCGCGCTCAACACTAAATGTGAACAGGTCTCTAGTCGTTTCAGGGCTGTGGAGTATCCCAAGTGGACTCTGGAACGGGGAGTGAAATATCCCTTTGACAAAGAGAGAAATGAGTTATTAACCCCTAACCCTGCTAGGTCAGGATCAGATCAACACCAAAGAAATAAAAAAAGAAACAATAATAAATAAAAAAAAATAATATTACATTCTCCACAACATACTGTACAGTCTTGAATACAGAATGATAGCAGACATCATCAATAAATATATTCCAATATTACATGAGGACGAAACATTTACAAGGGTCTTACAGGAAGGTTTTAATTGTGTTGTAAAGTTCGTTACTGTCACCAAGTTTGTTTTTTTCTGACAAACCTCACTATACATGGTTGGATACAAAAGGTTTTTTTTTTTAAATGCAGCCATAACATATGCCGTTGCTGCAATTTTGCAAAAATTTTAAAAACTTTTTCCTTTCAATACCAATAGCACTTATAAAATATCTTCATATATTAATTGTAATACCAAATTTGTGGTGTACCTTGTGAACTGCAGTTTGTGTAAACTGCAGTACGTAGGTTGCACCACAAATATACTGAAGACAATGATACGCAAGCATCTTTCTGATGTCAATAATGAGAAGGCGTTGAATATTTCTGCTGTGTCTAAACACTTTACTGATATCTAGAAGGCCTCTTGCACACAAACGTTTTTTTCCGTTTCCGTTCCGTTTTTTGCATTCTGTAAACGGACCGTATATGGAACCATTCATTTCAATGGATCCACCAAAAAACGGAAGAGACTCCGTATACCTTCCGTTTCTGTATTTCCGTTTTTCCATTCAAAGATAGAACATGTCCTATTACACCGCGCAACAATGATTTTGCTACTGAGAGAAAAAACAGATTTATACCAAAATGAGAGCGCTAATTCCAAATATGAACTCGTAATCCCTAAAGGATTATTATTGTCCAAGACCCCTGCACAGGACATATGCAATGAAAAATTCAACAAAGAATGGGATATCCTTTTGTTTTCACAGTCAGTGATTTTAACACAATTGATTATAAAAAGGAGATGCCAACTACTAGAAGAAATAACTGACAAAATCAACCAGATAAAAATTCTAGTGGAGAAACTCCCAAATAATGAGGAGTTCTCCATGTGGCAGGAGCGCCTGTGCAGAAGTCTGGACAAAATGGAGTTAGTAATAATTAATAAAAAGACGAAAAAATATAGATATAGTCCCAAATTTGATGAGAGAGAAATTCAAAGAAATCACTTACAACAGAGACAAACAGATACTAGACCCACATCTGAATTAACCAATGATCCGAATTACAATAAATGCAACATTCCAGTAAGTAATAGATTTGAATCATTGAATCACAACCATTTTTTAGACAGGACCCCACCACACCACAAAACAAGGATTAGACGCAGATCACAGACATTAAATTGCAACACACCAACAATCACCATTGACACATCACAAAACAAGAATCAGATGCAGGTCACAGTCACCAGTAATAACACACCTGCAACACGAACAATCACCACCGACACATACATACAACTTGAGGAACAGATTCAACTACCAATCAGACAACCACGAATCACAACAGAGGGACTGGTTCCCACAGAATCACAGATATCCCCCCACACCCTAATACCCAAGAGAGGGAACACAAAGACAACAATACAACGAACACAAGAGAGGCCCAAAAGAAAGACACGAAGAAGTCAGAGAAAAAACAGGGGCTTAAAACAGCCACAGGTAAATACGGATAACCAGGAAGCTATAGTGAACCTGAGTTCAGTGATTTTAACCGATGCACAAACAAAATTACTGAACAAAGGTTTGAAATTTGCACCAACATTAAAGTTGAATAAATTCGATACGTATGTGGGGGTACAGAGGAAACTTTTTAAGATCCGGTTATAACAAATACATGTGTATATAAGGAGGCAGAATTTAAACATACAGAATTAAAACTAAAGTCAAAGAAATTCCCAACACAAGAAATCAGTGCAGAAATAGCTACTTTTCAAAGGAATATAGAAACTGAATTGAGAAAAATATCAGAGAAATCCACCAGAAGAAACAATTTAACAACACAAGAGATACGCGCAATTAAAGAATTACAAACACAGAACAATCTAACCATCCGTCCAGCCGATAAGGGAGGAGCCATCGTCCTTTTAGAAACAGATAAATATAATGCGGAATGCCTAAAACAACTCTCAGACGATACAACATACAGGAAACTTAAAAAAGACCCCACAGAAGAGTTTATGGAAACACTGACCCAATACTGCAACAAAGGATTTGCACAAGGTCTATTAACAAAACAAGAATTTTATTTTATTTTGGGGACTCAGCAGAGACTACCAATCTTCTACTGCCTGCCTAAAATGCACAAAAATCTGACAGACCCACCAGGACGCCCGATTATATCGGGCATCGATTCATTGACATCAAATCTATCCCAATATATTGATCAATTAATCCAACCAGTGGTGAAGAAGACCTATTCTTACATCAAAGACACCACACAGATCGTCCAAGTTTTAGAGAATTTAAAAGTAGAACCATACTGGCTGATAGGCACATTGGACGTACAGTCACTCTATACCACGATCAACCACGAACAAGGTATAGCAAACATGAGGGCAAAACTTAAATATCATGGTGATTTAAACGATAAACAAATTTCCTTTTTGAGGGAGATTATTATTTGCAGATCCGGGGTACTGCAATGGGCACAAGATTCGCCCCCAGCTATGCCAATTTGTTCATGGCACAATGGGAACAGGAGACCATCTTACCCAAGCTGGGGTCAGATCTGGTGCTCTGGCAACGATACATAGATGATGTCATTTTCATCTGGCAGAGTGGAGAACTACAACTACATACCTTTATGGAAGAAATTAATAATAATTCATACAATCTCCACTTTTCCTCTAACATCAATAAAGATTACACAGAATTTTTGGATATACTTATTACTACCAAACAAGATCAATATATATGTAACACTTACCAGAAAGCAGTGGCAAGGAACAGCTTTATCTTCTTCTCCAGTTGCCATTTACCCACTTGGTTGCTGAACATACTTTTTGGGCAGTTCCGCAGAATCAAGACAAATTGTACAAGTGGAGAAAAGTTTGAAGAAGAAGCCATCCAAATGAAAACACAATTCCAGTCCAAAAATTATCCTGACAGTTTGATTGAAAACGCACTACAAAAAGTGGATAGGAATCAGTTTTTTATAACAAATCCAACTGATGATAAGAAAAAACAAGAAGACAGATTCAACATAATACTATCTTATAATGCACAATACAAAATAAATCGAGCAGATTATAAAAAAACATTGGCACCTTATTCAGAAAGACAAAATCATAGGACCTTTTATCCCCACACTTCCAGATATAGTATACACTAAGGCCCCTAACCTAGGTCTGAAAATAGCTCCCTCCATTAAACGCTCCACAAAGAATAATTTATCAATTAACAAATGGCTTAAAAGAAGCAGGTTTCACAGATGCAAATGTTGCATTAACTGTAAAAACACATCATTTCCTAGGAAAACTACACGTATTAATTGCATGATTTTCCTATTCTATGACGTAAAGTCATGATTTTATTAAAGACACGGAGGTGAGTATTGCTATCTCTTTCTTTACTAAAATCACATAGCAGCAAAGAACAAACATATCCATCAAAATGGAAACCATGGCAACCAACTCCTCCCCACCGTGCCAGTATAACAGTCCTGGTCTCTGTCAACTCCTCCTCTTTCTTTGGTAATGATAGTCCACTGGAAAACTGAAGGACGACCAAATGTTCCATAAAACCGAACCAAACACGAGTCTTCAACCGAAGAATGCAACTGGAAACTCAAACGCTATTAGCAGAAGGAAGACGGTAAATTCATCCTATGAAAAGAAAAACAAGACAAAAGGTAGAAAACGCCCAAATAGTGCAGCAAAACAATCTTCAGTAATGCATTGCAGTGTACATATAGTAACATAACAAGAGAATGCCAACATAATACAAATTCACAATAATCACGTCCCAATCTAGGGGGGGGGGAATTGGGCGGGGCAATACTCACCTCCGTGTCTTTAATAAAATCATGACTTTACGTCATAGAATAGGAAAATCATGCAATTTTATTACATGACACGGAGGCTCCTATTGCGAGTTTAAAGTTGACTTACCACAGAGGAAAAAACCTGAACCGTAGGCCGGAAATAGAATTCCCGAAATGTAGATACTCGTGACCAATCCGCCATTCTCATAATGTCCTCCAAACGGGCACCCGCCACAGCCATGGAGGTTGCCGAGGCTCCTCTAGTGGAATGGGCGGTGAAAATAGCGGTATCCACCCCTGCCAAGGACATAATCCACTTCACCCAGCGGGCCAAAGTGATCGTAGAGACCGGATGGAAGGGGCGCCGATACGACAGAAAAAGCTGGGAACAAGCCGGAGAGCGAGGCAAGCCACCGGGCAGAGGGCAGGAGAATCCGGAAAACACGGATAAGAAACCGACCGGATATTAGTCTTTGTGCGTCGTGTGATGTTAAACACGACCCCATCCGGAGAAAAAGAACGAGCGTCATAATCCAAGGCGCGGACATCAGACACCCTTTTACAGGAGATTAAGCAAAATAAAGAAACCAATTTAGCAGAAAGCTGGCGAAGAGAAAGATCGGTATTTGAAGGCCATGAGGAAAAAAGGGACAACACAGAGGAGACATCCCACATAGATGAAAAACGAGGTCTGGGAGGACGGCAGAGACGGGAACCTCTGAGAAGACGGCAAACTAGAGGATGCTGACCAGCCGGGCACCCCCCAAACCCGTGGTGAAAAGCGGAAATGGCAGAACGGTACAAGTTGATGGTACGGTAAGCCCTACCTTTCTCAAAAAGTGAAGTAAGAAACTGGAGCACATCAGTTACAGGAGCTGATACGGGATCCAGGTGCCCAGCCAGGCACCAATCAGCCCAAGATCTCCAGGCTGACCGATAAGACCGTCTGGTTCCAGGAGCCCAAGCCTCGTCCAATAAGCGTCTAGCTGAGTCCGAAATTCCAGCGACGTCCCAGGGTTCCCTGAAATTCTGCACGCCAGAAGCTGGAGAGAGCCTTCGAGGACGAGAGGGTGTCCCTGACCTGAAGGGTCTAACAAGAGGTCCGGAAAAACCGGAAGAAGTAGAGGGCATTGGATCAGACACTCCAGAAGTTGAGGGAACCACGACTGGGTGGTCCAAAACGGGACTATAAGGACGAGTTCCGCGCCCTGATGTCGGGTTAGAGTTAAAACACGAGGAATCAGTGCAAATGGAGGGAAGGCGTAAGAAATGTGGCTGGACCAATCCTGCAGAAATGCATCTACCGCCTCTGCCTCTGGATCCGGACGCCAGCTGTAAAATCGCAGAAGGTGGGTGTTCAGACGAGACGCGAAGAGGTCTACACAGAACGGACCCCAACGAGAGGATATGGACGAGAAGACCGTGCTGTCTAATCTCCAATCGCTGGAATCCGCCAGAAAACGCGAGCTCCAGTCGGCATGGGTATTGTGGAGGCCCGGAATATATTCCGCCGACACCGTAATTTCTCTGGCAAGGCAGAACGTCCAGAAATCCCGCGCCAGGTCATAGAATGTGTGCCTCCCATGGTATTGACATACCTGACTGCAGAGATGTTGTCCATCCGCAGTCTGATGCAAACTTTGGCCAGGTCGTTCGCAAAACTGCGAACAGCAAAAGACCCCGCCAGCAACTCCAAGGCGTTGATGTGGAGACCGGACTCCTCCACTGACCAGCGACCTCCCGTAGTCACTCCGTTGCAGTAAGCTCCCCAGCCTAGAAGGCTGGCATCCGACTCTATTGTGATATCCGGACCAGGGCGAGAAATCGCCTTCCCGTTCCACACGTCCAAGTTGTGGATCCACCACGTCAACTCGTCTCTGGTGTCTTCGTCCAATGTGATCAAATCTGTGTAGGATGCTCCCGACTGGAGGTGGGCAATCTTGAGCCGCTGCATGCCCCGGTAATGTAGGGGAGCTGGGAACACTGCCTGGATGGACGAAGAGAGGAGGCCAATGATCCGGGCCAGGTGACGTACGGAGACTTGCGGAAGAGAGAGGGTGTGAAGGAGCACTTTGCGGATGGCTCGTACCTTGGAGGGTGGGAGACTGATAGTCTCCGTGGAGGAATTGATTGTGAAGCCCAAGAATTCTATGGATTGGGCCGGAGTAAGAGACAACTTCTCCAAATTGAGAAGAAACCCCAAACTCGACAAAAGGTCCATGGAACACCGCAGATGAGAAAGTAGGACGGAAGGGGACTGGGCCATGATGAGGATATCATCCAGATAAATAATCAGGCGAATCCCTCGACTGCGGAGACATGACATGACCGGCCGCAGAAGCTTGGTGAAGCACCAAGGGGCCGAAGAAAGACCGAAAGGCAGGCAAGTGAACCTCCACACCTCCGGACCCCAGAGTAAACGCAGGAGATCCCTGGATGACTCGGCCACTGGTACTGTCAGATAGGCATCTTTCAGGTCCAATTTGACCATCCAGTCCCCATGGAGCAGCAAATCCCTGAGGAGGTGTATGCCCTCCATCTTGAAGTGCCGGTATTGCACGAAGGCGTTTAGAGCCCGGAGGTTGATCACGGGTCGCATCTGGCCTCCTTTTTTGGCCACTAGGAACATACTGCTTATAATACCTTCCCTGGAAGCTGGAGCCTGTTCTATGGCACCCTTCTGGCATAGCGCTGTCAACTCCTGGTGTAACAGCCGACGCGCTGAGGCCGGGAGAACTGTAGGATAAGGCGGAGGAATCTGGACCTGAGAACAAATCAGATCTATGTGGAACCCCCGAACCGTAGAAAGAACCCATGGGTCGGCAGTGATGGTTGACCAAACATGGGAAAAAAGACGGAGCCTGCCCCCTATACAAGGAATCAAAGAAGATGCTGGAAGCTGACTTACCAAAAGGTCGGCGGGAAGATGAACCTCTGGTTCCACGGGAACGCCATGAAGATTCTCGGGTGGGGAAGAAGGCGGGCGGCTGCCGGAACTCCTGGGTGGAGGAACGATATGGGAAGGAGCCTCGACCCGAACCACGGGTCTGATAGTATGAACGGCCGGACAGGCGGCTCCTAGAGCTGCTGGCCCTGTTAGAGACCCGTCCCTGGAAGACGCGTTTCATAGACGTCTGAGCCTTGTCAAGGGCAGTGAAGGCTCCTACAAAACGTGACAGATCCTTAATGAAGGAATCCCCGAAGAGTAAACCCTGGGCTTCTTTACCTGCTTCCGTCAGGGCTAAATTAGAGAGCTTGGGCTCAATCTTAAAAAGAATTGCCTTCCGCCTCTCAATAGAGAGCGAAGTATTGACGTTGCCAGTGAGGCACACTGCACGCTGAACCCATCCCCGGAGCTCCTCCGGATCTACCAGCGTATTCTGGGATCTGGCTGTCTCAGCCAATTCGAAAATTTTTGTCAGTGGACCCAATAGGTCCAAAAGCTTGTCCTGACAGGACTTCAAGGCCGACTCAAGGCCCTTCTTTGGGTTCCAGCCCGATTTAGAAAGAAATTGACACATTTTCGGGTCAACTATAGGTGTTTCGCAGACCTTGTTGGGGATGATAGGTCTGGGGCACTCAGCCTTCAACTTATTGCGTGCCTCCTTAGAAAGGGGTTGACGCACTCGGGCTTCCAGATATTTTGCCACATGTGAGGACGGGAGCCACTCTGCAGACCTGGGGTGATGTAATGCATCAGGGTCAAATAGGGGCTCACCCGCAGGATCCAAAATCGCGGAGGATTCCAAAGGAACCTCAATGGATGCAGACTGTGGCGCGACAGATCTTGAGGATGGACCCGGAGGGTCCGAATCCAAAAGTTCGTCCTCCTCCAAGTCCTCAAACTCAACAGAGCGATACTGAGCCTCCTCATCTGAGTCGAGTTCAGAACCCGAAACACTCTCAGGCTGCGCTCTAGCGCATTTCCATTGCCTCGCCTTTTCTGCCTGGCGGGCATAGGCTCTCTTGCGCGAACGGGGCGCGCTATCCTGGGTGGCTACATTTCCACCAGTCATAGTGGTTCTGGAGGCAGATAATAAATTATCAGAGGGTTGGGACCCCGTATGTTTGGAGGAGGAAGGGCCAGCCATAAGGGCCTCAGATATAGAGCTAGATATGGCTGATGACATAGAGCCCATAGCAGCCTGGATTGCTGCAGCCACAGATCTCTGGATAGCTGAAGTCTGTGCCTCCACAGACATGGCACCTGCATCTTGTGCATTAACAGAGATATCAGTTAACTCAGGGGCAGATTGATCCCCACGCATGCTATCCTTGGACATGGTGACAATAAAAGCAGTAATAAACTGAACCTAATGAACCCAGCAAGAGTTAAAGCTAAATATAATAGAAAACCCCCAGGTATAAACCGGCAAAGCGGGACAATACAGTGCGAGCAGGACGCAGGGAGACTCCGGCAGCTCTCTGAGGTAAAAACGGCCGAAATCTCACAAAGTACCGCGAGATCTCGCCGTGCTCAGAGAGGAGACAGCAGAGAAAAGGGTGCGAAACGCCGGAGGCCTGACTGAGGAAATGGCGGCCGAAATCCCGCGAGATCTCGGCCGCCAAGAAGAGGAGACAAACAGCGCAGACCTGAGGGAAAGTAAGAGGCAAACGCCACAGTGGAAGTGGCGAAACGGCCGAACAAGGGGAGATAAGATAAAGGAACGGCGCTAGTGTAAAAGAGGATACCTATGGTAAAAAATACCTCAGGAGAAAAACGAATAAGCCCCAAAATAAAAGAGAGGTGGGAGAGAAAAGACCCACACTGTAGGGGAAACAACAAGAACCCACTAGCGATAATATGAAAATCAATATAATCATACAATTGTACAAATTAAAGCTCTTCCCACAGAAATAAGAGAGAAATGTACTTATCTGTGAGAAGAGCAGCAAAGAAAGAGGAGGAGTTGACAGAGACCAGGACTGTTATACTGGCACAGTGGGGAGGAGTTGGTTGCCATGGTTTCCATTTTGATGGATATGTTTGTTCTTTGCTGCTATGTGATTTTAGTAAAGAAAGAGATAGCAATAGGAGCCTCCGTGTCATGTAATAAAATTCAACACAAATTACGTTCTCCTTTGAAATTAAAAACTTTCTTACTTGCAATAGCTCTAATGTCATCTATATTATCGAATGTACATGTGCCAAACAATACATTGGTAGAACCAAAAGACCCCTCAACACTAGAATAGCTGAACATATAAACAATATAAAAAAAGGATATGAGAAACACTTCCTGTCCAAACATTTTAAATGAGTTCATAACCAAAATCCCAAATATCTCACATTTGCAGCATTTGAACAATTAGAACGTCATTGGAGGGGAGGTAATCACATTTCCCGAATGTCCAGAGCCGAATCCAGAAGGATATTCGACTTTGGCAGTCTGATACCAGGAGGCTTGAATGCCGAATTAGAAATTTTCGGGTTCCTATAATGGGGTGGATGCCCTCGGCTCACGAGGGGTCTTAGTCAGGCTGGTTACCAGCACTACGACCCCCCCTGGCCTGGGGACCTCCATCCCTATCCCATCCACCGTATTCCATCTACCCCAGATGAAAATTTGATGTGACCATATGGTACCATTTGTCCTCGGTCTGAGGGATACACGTATATTGGCCCCAGCTCCCTTGGACACACCATTTTATGGAGTCATAATATATAACAAGACAGATTGAGAATGATACACATTAAAACAAGACAGTTCCCAATACACCTACTGAGAATACGAACACTGCACAGCACTATGAGCAGGTAACAGTGGGAAATAAACCAATAAATAATAAAAAATGTTCATTAGACTTCCCAATGAGATATATGAATTTGAAGTATACACTTGGTCTGTCTATGAACTAGAATATATTCCCCCACAGAGACATCCTCTCTACCAGTTTTTATATATTTCTTCAATATTTACTCATTTTGAATAATAATGCAATGAGTTTGGTCTAAAATAAACTATAGAAGATTCTCTATAGGGGCCAAAGATACCCATAAGTAAAAAAACGCACTAGTGCCGAAAAAAACGCACACAAATCGCAATAAAACATTGACTTATAGGCAGCTATCCTATAAGTCAATGTTCAGCTCTTAAAATAAGCCTTGAGACATGACTTGGATATTAAATAAGCCAGCACCTCATCTGCAGACAGCTGTTTCGGGGTGATTGCCCCTCATCAGTGCAGAGCAGAGAGTACTGGCTTAACTGGGTGAGAGGCCTGTGTCCAGGTAAGGGAGGAACTAACTGTCCTTAGAGAGAGAGCACCTTAATCAGTGTGAGGAGACTTATAGGCCATACATGCTCCTCTGGAATTCTGGGAGGGAAGGGATGCAATTTAATATCCAAGTCATGTCTCAAAGCTTATTTTAAGAGCTGAACATTGACTTATAGGATAGCTGCCTTACATCTGGTGGCATTAGAGGCAGAGCTTGTTAAGAGTTCATTTGCATCCCTTCCCTCCCAGAATTCCAGAGGAGCATGTATGGCCTATAAGTCTCCTCACACTGATTAAGGTGCTCTCTCCCTAAGGAGAGTTAGTTCCCCCCATACCTAGATTTTAAGTTATACATGCAAAGCCTATTCAGTTTTAATATTAATGCATTATATTGGAGATATTTCAATGGACATGTCCAGACCTGTCCGGACGCACTCAGGCTGATGTCAGCAGTGTGTATATAAGGCAAGCTGGACAGATTTTGATAAAGTGATCTGTCATAGCGCTATCAGTTTTGAAACTTAAGATGAATAAACGCAAATGAGTTAACGATCCAGACAATTTCTGCTACATATGTGGCAAATACACTACTTATGATCAGAGCAAGAATCTGACAGAGCGAGTGCGTCTTGCAGCTTGGGATACATTTGTGCGAGTAGTGCAGAACTTCCTTGGGAACAGACGAGCTGCAAACTATGCTGTCAACATTATTAGTCAACATGCTTACAGCATATGAACAACTTGGCTGCCGAATGTCATTGAAATTTGTTGGGCCTTTTCATAGGTAAATGCATTGATATCCAATTCATTATTGTCAAAATGGATGTTCATTGCCTTTAAGAGCCATGCTCGACTATAGTTGCAATTTTGTATGTCTTGAGTAGGCCAAATTAAGGTCACACAAAGGTTTATACTCTTCAGTGTTATCCTTCCCATGAGTATACCAGTCTGAGAAGAGGCATCCTTGTTTACTTTTAAATTTATGACGGGCAATAAAGATAAGCTCTGTGCAGCTGGTGATAATTACCTATACAATTAGGCATTTATTAATGAAGCAAAATATATAATATGTATGTATTCATTTAATGAGCCTTAGTTAGTCCTTAGCATAGGACAATCAGTAGGACATATATATATATATATATATATATATATATATATATATATATATATATATATATGGTTATATTATATTGTTATATGTTACGAAGACAACATGTATCCAGTATATTGTATATATTTCTCATTAGAAGAGTGTCTGTGAAGATGTGTATTTTGTAACAATTAATCACATCTTTGGTATGACAGAGGAGGTACTGATATCTCTGTGAGAAAACAAGCCATTTACGAGCCATAAATTAAGTGTGAGAAACATTCAAAAGAGACGCCTAGAGGTCTGTCTCTAATTGCTACAAATGTCAGAATTAATCCCTATAGCTTTGAATTAAAGCTTCTAAGGTCAAAATGTATATTCAGACTTACATAAGTTAACCCTTTATACTATGATGCAGATAGCTTATACAGCAGTGCCACCTAGGTATCAGTAGGTGACATTACAACAGTAGCAAAAATGCATTCTGGGTAGGGTTATGATGTCACATTTTATCAATGGTCACGCCCATCCGACAATGATTGGAAAGTTCGCAAACTAGGAAGGTGTGTCTAACTGATAAGTTTGGGATCATAAGCCATAGAGAGAAGGTAAGAGAAAGTGAGAAAGAAGGAGAAAGGAGAGAAGGAAGGATAGGAGAAGTTGAGGTCTATCAAGATGAAAGCCATGGTGAGATGCGCTATGATGGACCACCCAGCTTTCCTAGGAGCAGAAGTGAGATTCCTACTAGGACTTGGTAAGAGACACAAAAAATGATATTTCATTTTATTAAGACTAATTTGATAGTGTGGGTGAAATTATACCATCTAGATTGGCGAATAAATAAATGATTAAATTAATTGATCATCTCCATATTGAGATGTAGTCTTAGGATATTGTGAGGCTTCATTCTACCTGCAGAAGAATCTAGACTCATAATCTAACAAAGCATTAAATAATTGCTTATATATATATATATATATATATATATATATATTTATTAATAGAACATTCTTCGCCAAGCTAAGTGATGGATTCCCACAGGAAGGACTTATATCAAATCCTTCCCATTTAAGATATGGACTAGCAAAATCCTAGATCCCTGTTATTTGTCTTAATAGTCTTACCAAAGTCATGTATGTGAAAATAGTCCAGGATGGGGCGGAAGGATATGGTTATCTCTTCTAAGTTATATCCTTGGATGGATTTGCCCATCTTGAAGTCATGTTATGTGTAGTTGGTTAGGGGGGCAGAATGTATTTAGCATTCTATATTGATGTCTAGGATTAGACATGCCCATCCTGATATCATGAGGTTTTCTCTGAACAGAAGTAATATATATAACTTATGTTCCTATTTTGATATCCTAACCTAATAATAGCTTGGTTATAATGTGACAAGTTATTTCCACTCACATGTATTGTTAAGCTTGTAATGCTTTATATTAACGCTATATATATTCATTTGCATGTATCATTGTGTTCATTACTTATATATGTTTATAATCTTGTAACCAATAAATCTGCATATTTTTATAATACCTGTGTATTATTGTATAATGCAGAACTACATTTTATCATTAACGTCATCTCACGTCAAAAAGAACTTATTTACCTGAGGAAATAGTCGGACTCAGATGTGAATTGTATCAATTAGGTTGTCTACAATTCACCAGGTCATGATTTTTAGGATTTATGACAAATTTTATAAATTTAATTTTTTTATGATTAATAATTTTTATGACCATAATTAATAATTCATAATTGAATTATTACCCACCGACATAAATGGAGGCCCCAGCGAGATTGATTGATGAGATGACATATTAATGATAAATTATCATGTATATTGTTGCTGGCATTAGAATGTTACAGCCAGATCACGTTTACAACCCTTAGAAGGGCGTGGTATATACAGTCAATATGAATGTCCTGGTACTGAAGGGGTTAAGCCCATACCAGAACCGCAGATGAGTTGTTGCAGAAAAGTGTTATTACACGAATGCAACCAGTGCATGACATGTAAATCAACTCAGGAGTTGTTTGTCTATGCTAAACATAATTGATGTTTTTGTATCGCCAGAAATTAATAGTAAATTGTCCCAAGATAGGGAACAGATGTAGGTCTCATTAGCCTAGGCGGTACAGGGTCCGGTTCTAGTCCTTTGTTTGACTCAGGAACCTTCCTATTAATTCCTGGCCAGTTAACTCCCATAGTTGGAGATTTACCCCCATATACGGGGAGGTTGAGTTTAGTAGCTCAGGGCGTTACAGGATAATAGAGGAACTTTATACATAAAGTCTGACCCAATGTTATTGATAAATAGAATCTATAAGAGAACAGTTTTAAACAGGTTAATTGCTATGTATGCTAATGTAACCATGCTTTCTTATAGGATCCTAATGTACAATCTGCCATTGCCGCAGATATGATAATCCCCTAAGGGGGGAATTGTTTTTTATCTCACTCTGATTAATCTTTTCAGATTTTTTAGTTTTATTTGTTTGTGAATTATTATTTTTTTTAGCAGAGTACCTAGAACCTGCTAATTTGTTTTAGTAGTAAAAAGCGCAAAACTGTATTTAAATTGCTCTGTTAACTTACCCTAATTGCCTTTAAAAAGTCTCCTAAGGGAGGGGTGAGGAGCACATTCCTAGATCTAGGTAGATGTCAGTGAAAAGGTCAAAGGTCGCAAAGCTGCGCTGCGAGCTGATTTCTTAAGTCAGCCTAATGGAAAGGAAGAGTAAGATTCTCCCAACTCCATTAAATGTAAATTCTTTATCTCATAAAGTGAATAAAGAGTAAAGGAAAAGTTGTTTAATACTTCGCTGACATAGAAATGTCCAATAAACGAAGCAAACTGCTTCATTAAATGAATAATTATAACAAGTCAATAAATGATTAATGATATTGATTACTAATCAAATTTTTCCACAGGATCATTAACATAATGTTTGTGTAGAGTTTTATTTCAGTGCCAAAAACGCCAAGAGTTGAACTAAGATTGAAAAATCAAAAATTTGAAGATGGAGACACATCATAAATTTCATATGATTGGTGGTGGTATCGTATGACTGAAAAGATACTGAACAGTTATACTAACCATATTGTTTGTCTATCAATTGTGACTAACTTGTCGTCACTGTATTCCATGCAGATATATGGACGCATATATATTACTCTGTTTTGAGATAGTCTCAAAGTATTGATTGGGTTATTATCCTAAATAGGCATAACACCTAAGGCTATATTAGCCTAGCAGAGGAAGAATAGTTATATCTATTCATGGTACCCTGTAGTTTGTTTTTCTTTGGAAAAGAAAAAATATAAAAGTCCTCAACTTGCTGCTGGCTAAAGTATGGCATATGTCAAAGGCCTAAAATAGGCAGGTATATGTTTGATAAAGTTTTTGCTGCGTTGTTTCTCATACTGTCTGTTGTTTTCTTAAGCTTAGATGATGACCCAAGATGGGATCACGTGTAGATGGACGGACAGATGGCGGAATCCTAAAAGTCTTTGTATCCGGAACCAAGAGAACCTGAGGTCAAGGCTATCCGTGACGCAAGAGACGTCCAGTCGGAGCCAACCCAGATGTATCCAAGATGTATCCAGGAGGGACAAGTGGGCAGAGCCCCAGGAGATTCGACAGCCGCTGCAAAAGTACATCACACCAGTGCAACATGACAAAGTATTCGAGATCGCAGATATGAAGATATGATGCCAAGCACCGCTCGCTAAATCGAGTTGCCAAGTTGCTGACAAGCCAGGAAGCTATTACTTCCAGTTTTTCATTTTAGCAGCAACGTTATTAAGTTAGAGGACCAAAGAAAGATCTTAACTAGAGACACGTTTCCAGAAAGTCCAGAAAATGACCGAAACGTCTTTCTCTCTACAGTGGTCATAAAAGAAAAGAACGAAACAATTGTATAATATGCGTTCTATGCGTTTATCACTTATAAAAGGAACATAACCTACTTGTTGTTAAACTAATCGTAAAGTTTGTGTGTTAAGTTTGTGTCGTAAAAGTACACACAAAATTGTGATTAATTTATTCCAAGGTAAAACCTGCATTCCCCAATCCATAATGATTTGGAGCATTTAGCCCTTTATTGCATTTCAGCCTATTCAACCTTCTAATAACGAAATTGAATATGCTGAAAAGGGGGGATTTGTTGGGCCTTTTCATAGGTAAATGCATTGATATCCAATTCATTATTGTCAAAATGGATGTTCATTGCCTTTAAGAGCCATGCTCGACTATAGTTGCAATTTTGTATGTCTTGAGTAGGCCAAATTAAGGTCACACAAAGGTTTATACTCTTCAGTGTTATCCTTCCCATGAGTATACCAGTCTGAGAAGAGGCATCCTTGTTTACTTTTAAATTTATGACGGGCAATAAAGATAAGCTCTGTGCAGCTGGTGATAATTACCTATACAATTAGGCATTTATTAATGAAGCAAAATATATAATATGTATGTATTCATTTAATGAGCCTTAGTTAGTCCTTAGCATAGGACAATCAGTAGGACATATATATATATATATATATATATATATATATATATATATATGGTTATATTATATTGTTATATGTTACGAAGACAACATGTATCCAGTATATTGTATATATTTCTCATTAGAAGAGTGTCTGTGAAGATGTGTATTTTGTAACAATTAATCACATCTTTGGTATGACAGAGGAGGTACTGATATCTCTGTGAGAAAACAAGCCATTTACGAGCCATAAATTAAGTGTGAGAAACATTCAAAAGAGACGCCTAGAGGTCTGTCTCTAATTGCTACAAATGTCAGAATTAATCCCTATAGCTTTGAATTAAAGCTTCTAAGGTCAAAATGTATATTCAGACTTACATAAGTTAACCCTTTATACTATGATGCAGATAGCTTATACAGCAGTGCCACCTAGGTATCAGTAGGTGACATTACAACAGTAGCAAAAATGCATTCTGGGTAGGGTTATGATGTCACATTTTATCAATGGTCACGCCCATCCGACAATGATTGGAAAGTTCGCAAACTAGGAAGGTGTGTCTAACTGATAAGTTTGGGATCATAAGCCATAGAGAGAAGGTAAGAGAAAGTGAGAAAGAAGGAGAAAGGAGAGAAGGAAGGATAGGAGAAGTTGAGGTCTATCAAGATGAAAGCCATGGTGAGATGCGCTATGATGGACCACCCAGCTTTCCTAGGAGCAGAAGTGAGATTCCTACTAGGACTTGGTAAGAGACACAAAAAATGATATTTCATTTTATTAAGACTAATTTGATAGTGTGGGTGAAATTATACCATCTAGATTGGCGAATAAATAAATGATTAAATTAATTGATCATCTCCATATTGAGATGTAGTCTTAGGATATTGTGAGGCTTCATTCTACCTGCAGAAGAATCTAGACTCATAATCTAACAAAGCATTAAATAATTGCATATATATATATATATATATATATATATATATATATATATATTTATTAATAGAACATTCTTCGCCAAGCTAAGTGATGGATTCCCACAGGAAGGACTTATATCAAATCCTTCCCATTTAAGATATGGACTAGCAAAATCCTAGATCCCTGTTATTTGTCTTAATAGTCTTACCAAAGTCATGTATGTGAAAATAGTCCAGGATGGGGCGGAAGGATATGGTTATCTCTTCTAAGTTATATCCTTGGATGGATTTGCCCATCTTGAAGTCATGTTATGTGTAGTTGGTTAGGGGGGCAGAATGTATTTAGCATTCTATATTGATGTCTAGGATTAGACATGCCCATCCTGATATCATGAGGTTTTCTCTGAACAGAAGTAATATATATAACTTATGTTCCTATTTTGATATCCTAACCTAATAATAGCTTGGTTATAATGTGACAAGTTATTTCCACTCACATGTATTGTTAAGCTTGTAATGCTTTATATTAACGCTATATATATTCATTTGCATGTATCATTGTGTTCATTACTTATATATGTTTATAATCTTGTAACCAATAAATCTGCATATTTTTATAATACCTGTGTATTATTGTATAATGCAGAACTACATTTTATCATTAACGTCATCTCACGTCAAAAAGAACTTATTTACCTGAGGAAATAGTCGGACTCAGATGTGAATTGTATCAATTAGGTTGTCTACAATTCACCAGGTCATGATTTTTAGGATTTATGACAAATTTTATAAATTTAATTTTTTTATGATTAATAATTTTTATGACCATAATTAATAATTCATAATTGAATTATTACCCACCGACAAAGTGCATTTCTTACATTCCCATCTTGACTTTTTCCCACCCAATTTGGGACACGTAAGTGACGAACATGAAGAGCGGTTCGATAAAGATATTTATACAATGGAGAACAGGTATCAAGGCCGCTGGAATCCCAACATGATGGGGGACTACTGCTGGTTTTTGCAACTGGAAAATATGACCGTTCACAAACGCAAAAGCAGATGCCTGAAGTACTTTTAACAGTACTGGGCCTTGCTCAAGTAAGACTTTTAAACTGAAAAACGAGACTTTTTGAAATTGTTATTCCACTACATTTTCATACACTGTTTACTACGCAAACATTGATGTAGATCAGGTAATTGTTGGAGTAAAACTCGTTCTGTTCAAAATTATTCAATGCTTTCCAAGTACTTCATTCATTTAGGCATACTTATGCATATGAAAATTTTGTGACGTGTTACAACAATTCTGACATCGGATTTGTAATCCGCGCACTCCATTTAGTATAGGACAAATGTTTTTTGCCCAGTAGCAGACGAAAAGTTTTTTTTGTTGCGTGGTGTTATTGTCCGCATAACGGACAAGGATAGTACTGGTTTATCAGGGGCCAGCTGTTCCTATCCGCAAAAAACGGAATGCACACGGACGTCATCCATATTTTTTGCGGATCTGTTATTTTGCAGACCGCAAAATTCTCAATAAGCCGTACGGTTGTGTGCAAGAGGCCTAAGGGAGATTTATCCTCCTTTACTTTTATTGGTATTGAAAGGGTGTCTACAGTTCGGAGAAAGGCAGTGCTGGATCCTTGTTTTTTATTCATACTTATATTTTTAGAAACATATTTGGAAAATCAGGGTGTTGAAATTTATGAAAAGTGATGTAAAATGAGTATATGATGAGACATTTGTATTTGATACAGGAATATACTGTACACACATTTCAGTTGTAGTCTAAGCAACGGATTATGTTCGCCTCATAAATCCTAGCTTTCAGAGCATGTCAGGCCTTTTAGTTTATACATACTATATTAAAAGATTTCAGACATGGAATCAATTTATTGAAATAGGAAACCGCTGTCAAAGCCAAAAAGGAGCAAGAACGTTTACAATAAGCAAGAATGAGCTGTAGCGTATATACAATGCACTGATCTGTTTCTCATTATAGAAATATGTGTAGGTTTAAAAATAAACTGCATGAAATTATTACTTTTTATTACTGCTTTGACTTGAAGAACATCACATTAGCATCATTAAAGGAGTTCTTTCACTTCAGCAAATGCCTTTATCACGTAGAGGAAGTTAATACCAGGCACTTACTAATGTATTGTGATTGTCCATATTGCCTCCTTTGCAGGCTTGATGCCTTTTTCCGTCACATTATACACTGCTTGTATGCAGGGGTTACACCCATCCTGCAATCCAGTAGTGGTGGCCGTGCTTGCACACTATAGGAGAAAGCGCTGGCCTCTCTGGTAGCCGGAAATGTGGGAGAGCACATGAACACGCATGCGCAGCAGCTCTCGTCCCTACCACCACATGCCTGCGCTGCAGCGGTGGCCGTAACTCCTGGATATGAGCAGTGTATAATATCATGGGAAAAATGAATCAAGCCAGCAAAGGAGACAATATGGAAAATCACAATACATTAGTAAGTGGCTTGTACTAACTTTCTCTGCATGATAAATGCCATTTGCTGAAGTGAGACAACCCCTTTAAACCTCACCAGACAGTGTACTAGGTAACTAGTAAATATCAACACATTTATAGTGTTTTAAAGTGGTTGTCCAGTCAGGATAGGTCATCAATATCTGATCGTGGGGGTCCGACACCCGGCATCCCCGCCGATCAGTTGTTTGAAGAGGAGGTGGCGCTCCATGTGAGCACCGCTTACTCGTCGTTATGCTACGGCTCGTCGCCAGTGGACCCTCGGAAGCAGCTGCAATAATGGATGATTTTACTTCATATGTGAATCCAGAAGTTATATAAGACAGTAAATCACTTACAAACAAGCTGCAGGCTGTGTGTCAGTCTCTCTGCGGTGGAAACAGGAGAACACTAAGCCCTTTCAAACAGCTGATCTGCGGAGATCCTGAGTGTCAGACCGAGATTAATCAGATACTGATGACCTATCCAGAAGATTTATAAAAATAATGAAATGACAATTACTGTTTATGGAAGAAGAGCTATGGACTTGCCAAGACCTCACACTGCCAACTGCTTAGAAGTCACATTACTTCAACTAGTTCTCAGGTTAGGGAATCACACAATGGGTGCACTTTTTTCCATTGCTCATACACACGAACGGGTGCCACCTGTGCCATGCATTGGGGACCGCAAATTGCGTCCCCCAATGCACGTGCAACGTACGCGTGTCCAGTGCCTATGGATGCAGCCTCGTTCAACCTGAATGGGTGCGCGATCCGTCCGTACGGCACAAAAAATAGAGCATGTTCTATTTTTTTGCAATGCGGAGGCAGGGACCAAAATGCCACTGAAGCTCTCCGTAGTGTTTCCGTGGAATTCCGCTCCGTGCCTCTGCACCATATCTTCTGGAATGTGGACCCATTCAAGTGAATGGGTCCGCATCTGTGAAATGCTGCGCACACAGCCGATACCCGTATACAGCAGACTCACTGCCTAATGCAAAGTTAATTACTGTGCAAAGAGAGAAAGTTGTCAGTCAGCAACAAGCCTGCATCTCATGAATAGACTGGACTCGTGCTTCACAAAGGTGCCATCGTGCTGCAAGGAGAAATTTTACTTTGGAAGCCTATCATCAGCATAGGCCATCAATATCTGATCAGCTGTTCCCGAGCAGCTCTGGCTCTAGAAGTTGTCATCAGAACTATACATCTCTTTCCATTCTGTAGTGCAGTGTTCCTCAACTCGAGTCTTCAGGGCCCACCTACCGGTCATGTTTTTAGGATTTCCTTAGTATTGAGCAGGTGATATAATTAGTGTCAATGCATTAGGACTTACCACAGGTGTTCATTCTGTGGGATATTCTCAAATCCTGACCGGTAGGTGGATCCTGAGGACTGGAGTTGGGGAACTCTGCTGTAGTGGATGGAGCTGGTTACTGCAGTATTGCTCCCATTCACTTCAATGGGAGCAGTGGTGTAGTAAACTGATCCATTCACTACACAGTGGATACCACAGCGTAGTTCTGGAGACCACATCCGCTGGTGGAGCTACTGCAGAACAGCTTATCAGGAGGATGTGGGGTGTCAGGCCTCTTTTGATAAGATAGTGATGACCTATCCTGAGGATATACTGTACCATCAATAGTAAAATTGTTTGGGCAAAAGTCAGACCAATCTTTTCAAGCAATGTCCAATCGTTCAGAACATTTAGGCGTATTGTTTAGGAGGATTTTAAGGGAATCTGTCATTTATATACAGTACAGACCAAAAGTTTGGACACACCTACTCATTCAAAGAGTCTATTCAGTAGGACTATCAGCTGTGTATCCACCTGACTTCTCCTCAACGCAACTGATGGTCCCAACCCCATTTATAAGGCAAGAAATCCCACTTATTAAACCTGACAGGACTCACCTGTGAAGTGAAAACCATTTCAGGGGACTACCTCTTGAAGCTCATCAAGAGAATGCCAAGAGTGTGCAAAGCAGTAATCAAAGCAAAAGGTGGCTACTTTGAAGAACCTAGAATATGACATATTTTCAGTTGTTTCACACTTGTTTGTTATGTATATAATTCCACATGTGTCAATTCATAGTTTTGATGCCTTCAGTGTGAATCTACAATTTTCATAGTCATGAAAATAAAGAAAACTCTTTGAATGAGAAGGTGTGTCCAAACTTTTGGTCTGTACTGTATGTACGTGGTGTATTTTTGTGATTGACAGCTTCTCCTTGTGCATAGTAATAGGGAGAAAGCTGTCGATCAATGGTGGTAAGACGGGCAGAACCCGCTGCTTATGAATAAAACACACGCCATGTAGTGCTTGTATCCTGCTGAAACTAATGTTTCACAAAACTGCACCATAAATGACACATGGGTGAAATCAGTATGTCTTTCATGCTTCCCACAAAGCAGCAAACACATGCTGACAAATTCCCTTTAATTCTAGCTGTATGAAAAAGAAGCAGATGATTTGGTGCTATATATAACAGAAGCAGAACCGTGACCCCATATAGAGATGTAAGATGCAGTTACCAAAAACACAATATACTTTTACAACCTTTACAAAAATAGAAAAGCCTCCATTATAACTACAGTTGAAATTCCTTGCCAGTCTCCCATACATCGGTACAACAACTAGACAGTAGTGAGAATGGGGGGATGTATCAAAACTGGTGTAAAGGAAAGCTGTCTTAGTTTCCCATGGCAACCAATCAGATTCCACCTTTCATTTTTCAGAGCTCCCTTGGAACATGAAAGGTGAAATCCGATAAGTTGCTGTGGGCAACCTAGACAGTTTTCCTTCACAGCAGTTTTGATAAATCTCCTCCAATGTATCACTCCTTTAAATAATGACAATTAAAAAAAAAACATAAAAAGGTTAAATAAAAAATATTGTATTGTTGGTCATGGTCCTTATTGCCTGAGACCAGACAGTTCTCAGCTCATCCATTGCTGAACTAATAATATGGTGAACATTGCATCTTCGGTTCTTGGTGTTCTTAGTGCATACTAACCTCAGTCTACACTCCCATGTTGTCACAAAATGATTGCACATAGCTTCCTCTTCCTAATAGATAAAAATGCAGAAGAAAAAAAGATAATGTTCTATCGGAAGGCTCTATGTGTCTTTCTGTGATCTGACTACATTGTGTAGCAAATAAGTGTACTTTCACACTTTCGGCAGAGGATTCTGGCAGGCAGTTTCATCGCCAGAACCGACTGCCGGTTCCGACAAAAAGTATGCAAACTGATGGCATTTGTCAGATGGATCAGGATTCTGATCCGTATGACAAATGCATTGAAATGCCGGATCTGTCTCTCCGGTGTCAGCCGGAAAAACGGATCCGGCATTTATTTTTTTCACATTTTTTTGCAGTCTGAGCATGCGCAGACCACAATGTCAGATCCGTTTTTCCGAAACACTTGGGGCCGGATCCGGCATTAATGCATGTCAATGGGAAAAAATGCTGGTGTTCCGGAATTTTGGACAGAGATAAAACTGCAGCATGCTGCGGTATTATCTCCGTCCTGAAAAGGCAAAAAGACTGAACTGAAGACGTCCTGATGCATCCTGAACGGATTGCTCTCCATTCAGAATGCATTAGGATAAAACTGATCAGTTCTTTTCTGGTATTGAGCCCTTAGGACGGAACTCAATACCGGAAAAAACGCTAGTGTGAAAGTACCCTTAGGACCATCTTACACAGGCTGATGCCAGGAGCATGTTTAAAATGCTGTTCACATGGCCGAATGCAAAGTGAAAAAGGAGCAAAAATTTTTATTATGATTATTCAAGGGGTTTTCCAAAATTATGATATTGATGACCTATCCTCAGGATAGGTCATCAATATCAGATCGGCGGGGGTCCAACACCCACCACCCCTGCTGATCAGCTGTTTGAGGATGTCGCAGCCTCTTTTAACAGCTGATGGGCGAGTGTGCCAGGAGTCAGGCCCACGCGGATCTGATATTGATGACCTATCCTGAGCATAACCCCAGAAAACCCCTTTCATACCCCATTCGCTTTGCATATTGTCAGCAGTACGTCCCTGTGTACACAGGGGGCTGCGTTCCCAGCAAACAACGATTTTGGGTGTCACGTCAAAGATGCATTCATAAGAAAAAAAACAAGAGTTTTGCTCATTTTCTGAGTGATCTGCGGTACCTTTCCAAATACAAATTATCAGGTATGCACGTTTGTAAGAACGTTCACTTCTGATATTTGACCTGTTCCTTGGCCGGTGTAAAAGGCAATTTTAGGTCATTTTCTGGAAGATTGATAAGAAAATAGAAGAGCACTGTAGTACTATAGTGTGATAAAAAGCTAATTTCTCTCCTCCATAAACACAATACTATAGCACTACAAATGACTTTTAGCATTTGCAATCTGTAATAAATGTCTGGAGACCCTGAAATCTACATAACATCTAAAGTACCTACTTATACTCTGCAACAGTGCTCACAATAACGTATGCACATTTGTCCTTCAGACGTTGTTATTAAGTGGATTGGGAGCTTGCCAAGGCCAAGTTCACTGAGTGCTTTAAAGTAAGTATATAATTAACAGCAGTCTCTTGTAACATACTGTAGTACTACAGCCAATTCAGTACAGATTTAGAACATCTCCAACTTCTATTGATGAAACCTTTTTTTATTTTTTTTATTCCTAGTTTAGTTTTAGATGGTCACCATACAGCCAGGGAGCACCACTGTTCTACTGAACTAAGCTTAGATTATTCTAAGGTTCAATACAATTTAATGGGATCAGGGCATTGTGGCTCTAATACAAAGGCTTATGGCTGTACGACACAGCTCAATGTGGCAGACGACTGTCAGGAGAGAAGCATTACCTCCTGGCAATGGCCTGCTCATTAGAGGAGGAGAACGCTGATATTACATGCAGCGATCTCCTCCACATCTCGTCCCCATGCTGTATAGTGGTTTGCCGGAGGCCGATCGTTATTAGACACCACAATCTGCCGCCTGGAAACAATATTTTTTTAACTTGTCAAAAGATTTGGATTGCCCAATGATCGAGCTCATTTCCACTGGCGTCCAAAGCACAGAAATAGTAAGGATGTTAGTCACTTAGTTACACATTATATAGATTTTTTTCCCCCCACAAAACAATATATTAATTTGCTCAGCTCCTCCTGCTCATCCTGCCCACAGATCAGACTGCATGTACAACATACCAAGTTCCATTTAAAGGGAATCTGGCAGCAGTTTCTAAACTGCTCTTAATAACAGCTGTGGCATACAACTAGAAGACCCTTGTAGCTATCACTCAGAGGGGAGGAGCTGTGAAGCAGCTTAATGCAGAAAGCACTTCACAGTGAAGCTCCGCCTCCAGTGTCCAGAATCTGGCAGAATAAAATGTCATATTCTCACTACTCCTGATAATGAAAACTGTGCCAGGTTTGTTCTGCTCTTCCCAGCCCCTAACTAGCGCATGAAGCAGTTTATAGCATGGTAAAAAATGCTGATTCCCTTTAACTTTTTTTCTATAATCCACCAAATTACTATAAAGGTAATCTAAATTTATTTACATTCATTTTGGACAATTTGCAATACATATATAAAGGAGAAAGCCACTCATAATAACCTAATTATGTATCATAGATACAATGTGGGAATTGTATTGACATTGGTAAAGGCTTTCACATCAAAAGGATCTATGTTACTGTCACGGGGCGCCAAAGGCGCACTCGGTCTCCTATCAGCCGCAGACCTGCTGCTTAGCTTTGGGAGCGAGTATCTGTGTTTGGCCTCGTTCCCAGGGCGGCTTTGCTAGCTGGGAGGCTCCCTGACCCTAGGTCTGACTTGAGCGCCGAGCTGATCACTCGGTGCTCGACTTGTCTGTCTGTCGGTCATGTGACGCTGGCCACGTCACATGACCCTCAGACCCCACTAAAAATACAGGCAGCCTGCTGGCCACAGGTTGCCTGTTAATTCTAGGTTCCTGGCTATTTGTTGGACTACTGAATACTCACCTGATCCTGTTCCCTGAAGATCCTTTGCCTGCTCCTCCTGTACTGTGCATCCCTCCTGGTATTGTGACCTCGGCTTCCACCTGACTACTCTTTGCGGACTCCTCTGGTACTTCTCTACTCTCCTGGTATTTGACCCCGGCTTCTCCTGACCATTCTTTGCTTAACCCTTTGTAGTGCGTAGCTCTCTTGGTTCTGACCCGGTCCGTTCACGTTCCGTATTTTGTCTTGTCTGTCTTCTCTGCACATATCCTAAGTAAGGGACTGTCGTCCAGTTGTCCCCTGTCATCAGGACTCGTGAGGCAAGTAGGCAGGGCCAGGGGTGAGGGTGGAGCGCAGTGGTCACTATCCTTCCCCCTGTGTGTGTGTGTGGACGTGACCGTTACAGTTACTAGTATTGATGGATGAACATCTGCCGGGACGGTTCGCGATCGCGCGAATGTGATCAAATGTTCGCGAACCGCAAGTTCGCGGCGGGTCCCATTCATTTTAATGGCAGGCGAACCTGAAAAACCTTCAGCTCATATTTGCAGCCAAGAAATAATTACTAGAAGTGCACAAATAGTCCCACAACATGGACAGTGACATACCAGATGTATTATTCGAATTTGCGATCTCCATAAAAAAAAATTCAAAGCGAAATATCGGCAATATAATTTTCACGTACGCGCATGCGCAAATGAACTATACAGTACCCAAATGCACTATAAAGAAAGTATATTGGTATATATCACACCGCTTCAATCAGTTTTTTTTGGGGGGGGGACTGGTATATCACACCAGTAGAAATGTTTTGTTCCAATACTGTTTGTCCCTCTATATACCTGCAGTATCGCAGCAGAACCGCACACAACTGCCTCACAATACAAATGCACTATAATATACTTTCTAACATAGAAAGTATATTATAACATTGTACAAGGAAGGCAATCCATTAGAATATACATTAAGATAAAACGCAACCTTTAATAATTTTACTATGAGGGTCCATTCACACGTCTGTAAGTGTTTTGCGGATTCGGCAATGTGCATTCCGAAATTTGTGGACCGCACATCGCCGGCACTATAATAGAAAATGCCTAATCTTGTCTGCAATTGCGGACAAGAATAGGACATGTTCTATTTTTTTGCGGAAACGGAAGTGTAACATCCTGAAGTATGTCACTAAACTTCTGTTCCCCTGCTTCATAATGTTAGGTATATGCATAATGTCATCTGGTAAAAGTTTGCATCATTTCCTCTACAATGTGTATTTTCCAGGTCTGTTGCATTATATTTATGCTGTAATATTCATGTACACCAGCAGGTGGCAGCAATATGTAGACAGAATAAAGCCAGTTAGTATATCTAGACTGGAATAGACCATTCCAGGCTAGCTTTCCCCTATCTGAGGAGGAGTGGAATGTTCCCACACCCTACTTCAGAGGGAGGATAGAAAGTTCTAGGAGTGTACCAGCCACCCCCTGTTGGGGTAGGCTGTGTGAATAGGAGCTCCCAGAAACAGGGACCCCAACGAAGGATTCAGGCCTTTGCTGAGGCCCAAAGCAATCTTCCCAGCCTGAGTTCCTTACCTCAGCTGGATGACAAAGAAAGCAGCCAACTTCAGAACTATCAGATCTCCAGGAAGAAACCACCATTCCCTGCGAGCAGTCCTGTAAGTACAGATTCCAAATACAAGGAGAAGATAAGTACCTCCATAGCTAGTCAGACCCAAACAAAGCAGAAGATAGACAGAGCAGAAGACAGATACCTGCCAGATTCTTAAAGGCGTATGTACCAGATGCAAATTATAGATATAATTCCTGCCACATATTGCCAACACCTGCTGGGACCTAAAGACTATTGCTGTAACATTGTATGGATCTAAAGCTGCCTCTTATAACATCTAGTAAAGACAAGTTGGACCCTATTATCTGTGTGGAATTCCATCATTCCTTCATTACTCCTATTTACAACACTCAATTTGTTGCATGTGAGCCAGGATACAGGAGTCCAGCCGTACTACAGGTAGGAGACACCGTTGACACAATACAGAGACAAAATCCCCCTCTGGCATTCCTCACCTAGTACGTGTGCTCATACCATCTTAAAGGGCCCTTTTACAGTACCTGCGCAAGCTGCAACTGGCATCACGAACTTATTCACCTATAAATCTGACCCACTGCATAGCATGCCCACTGACCCAGTGTCCTGCTCATTGCAGAAGCACAGATGCGGAAGTGCGGATCCGCAAATGCGGATGTGGATCCGCAAGAGCGGATGCGGACAGCATATTCCGGCCCTATTGAAAATGATTAGGTCGGCACCCGTTCGCAAAATTGCGGAACGGATGTGGACCCATTTTGCGGACGTGTGAATGGAAAAGATATCCTTCAAAATGAAAAAAAATTTAATTATTAAAGTTAAGCAAAAAGCATAGATGTGGTAGGCAATAACAAGTGCTCGGCGGCACTAAATCAGGTGCTTGGCGGCACCAAATCAGAAACCATATGTCCTACCACAATCCGGGGGGTTCCAGTGCACATCCATGAATCCCGGAGGGAAAGCAAAAACCATCTATCCCTGGGCTAGATGATGATGTGGTATTGAAGGACAGGGTGGGCAAAGAACTGTCCCTGATATTGCCCTACAGGGGGGTGCTATTCTGGCCCTGATAGCCTAACCACAGACCACCCGCCCTGATAAGAGCGACCCCGTCCGGAACCTTACCCTATATAAAAATGGCCCTAGTAAGCCCCTAGGCCCCTGACTTCCAGATGATCACTATATAGATCTATGTGTTTTTGACTCATTATAAAAGTATATTATAAGTATATTGCACCCCTCTGTGTATCACACATATAGATAGCACACCTATACTAGTGCTTAAAATGACTTTTGTGGCCCTATTAGCTAGCGTTTGGTGTCCCTAACAGCCTGTCCCTGCTCCACACAGCAACCTCTCTCTACACTGGCAAAACACTGAATATGGCGGGCGCGAATTTCTCCATATGTTCGCATGTTCGGCAAATCGCGAACACGCAAAGTTTGCCGCGAAACGACCGCCGGGTGAACCGCAAGGCCATCTCTAGTTAGTAGAAATAAACATGACAGTGTAAGAAAACTCCCGAAGATCTGAATGGATATTTGTTTAGAGTGTTACACCAAATTTTATTAACAGAAACCTCCAAGCAGTGCCACGCTTTCTACAGAACCTTTTTTGGTCTGGAAATCACGGGTGGTCGAAGATCAAAGCAACCAATGTGATCTTACATGTAGCTGTGATACATCAGAAGATCATTTTGGTTTTCCCTGGTAGCAATTAGAATGTTGAAAACTCAGCTCAGCATCTGGCATACAAAAAGAAGACGTCATTTTAAACAGTAGTTCTCTTTAAGGTCAGTTTCATACTGCATTAGTTCTGGCAGGCTGTTCCAGCACAGAGCTATCTGAATCCGGCATTGACAGATGCTACCAGAATGCCTGCCAGTCCCATTGACAACCCAGGGTCCGTTAGCATCTTCCAGTTATTTAGTTTCTGCTATTTACTAATGAAACACAACTTAAAAAGAAGAGGTTAAATTTCAGATTGATCACGGCTTCACCCATCTACAAACAGCTGACAGCTCTACTATGAAAGGGTTTTACAAACTGTGCCATACTTGTTGCAGCTCAGCTCCTTTGTGTTGAACATGGATAAGCTAGAGATATGTACAGCTTCCACAATAGTAACTATATAAATTCCTATGCACTGAGCTCCCTCTAGTGGTGGCTGCAGGCAACCAGTTTTATATGTACTATATGAAAGGAAGCAGGAGATTTATCATGTATTTATGTCAGTTGTCTGGTGTAAATACATTGAGAAATGTGATGTTCAGAATGAACCTCATATTTTGAAGCAGATTTTCCATTGACATAGATGTTCGATAAAGAGGATGAGATCCAGGATTACCATTTTTTCATTTATTTATTTTTTTTATAAAAAATGTCTTAGATATTCTTTACTACTATTGCTTTGTGTTCCATGTTGCCTAGGAAAGTCAGATGCACATGCACTAGGAAACTTGATTGAGCAGGGGAATCACATACCGGGGTTCCTTGGGCCCACCAGAGGAAATTATTCTCAGGGCCCAACCCCCATATCATCAATAAAGTCTAACAGGTTGTAATTCAAAGAAATAATCCCTAGTTGCAAGTTATTGCCTCCAAAGGCAGCATCAAATGGCTTTTTCTCCTGGACCTTTGGGACCCACTATGGTATCACAGCCTGGGCCCACTGGAGGATCTTCTGGTACTTTGATGGGCCATTCGAACGCTGGATGTGGGGCTCTATGAGGTCTTTTTTTTACTCCTGGTGGACAATAGTTATAATTTCTTGGATATATAGTGTGCTTATTAAAGTGGATTCATCTCCTGCATGTAATAAATATATAACATAAAACATAGCAGGGAAATGCAACCAAGTAGTGGAACAGTTGCGGCTCCCATTTTCCGCAGAACCTTGATAAAGATGAGAGCCGGAATCCGATTAGCTGCTGAGGGTAGCTGCTCCACTTTTCTTTTGTCTAGTTTGTTCTAAATTCACTTTTTATTTTATGATGAATGTCAAAAGGAATTCCCTTTTGATCATTTCCATGCACTACATAATAAAAGATCTGGTTTTGTAAGGTAATGACAATGTTATTAGATCTACAGAAATAGTCAGTGCTGGGAAATCGCCAGTTTAAAGGCCTCATTTACTTAATTACAAGGTAATATTTTTAGGTGACCCCAGTCTACAATATTACTATTTCATTTAATTCTTACAGATTATCAGGTCAATGTAAACTATAGAATTCCATATGCAAGTTGAACAATTTATAGTATCCCACTTTATAATAATAATTTACTGTGCTGACGAAGCTATTGACAGCAAAACATTTGGCAAGGGTACTTGTGGCCCCAGGTTCTGGTGTTCTGAACATGTCCAAGGGTATGTGATGGATTGCTGGCTGTTAGTTGATTTATTTGTATTGCATTACTTTACAACCACTATGTAGTCTGTCTATTGATGAGTATGTACAACTACTATTAAATACTATTAAGCACCTTTTTGTACTATCCTATGCCTATTGATAAGATACTGTATGTCTACCTAAGACCTATTTTAGACATTATACAGAAGTTGTTTTAATTATTTTGTTTGCTGAGCTTATATATTGCCATATTTGGTCTCTCGCACTCTTGGGAGGGGACCATTTTAATGGTATATCTTGACTTTTTGATTACCGCATTGTCTAACTTGAGCCAGTTAGTATAATAATATAGTATTATAACATTTATGATTTGTTATGACTTTTGTTATCATATGCATATTCTTTGGACTTAAAGGGGTTGCACAGGATCCAAAAAATGACAATTAATTGTGCAAACCTTATCTAGTTTCCTACAGAACATAATAATGTACTTGTCACTTCAATCTCCATAATCTCTATGCTCCTGATGAGCTCCATTGTTTATAACCCAAACTTCTAGGTTGTGGGCGTAGATGAGCTATAGCCAAAACACTTCCTATAGTGCTGTATGCTGCAAGATCAGCCAGGAATGTAAAAGGCTACTACACCCTTCCCTGGGCCAAATACTCTGCACACTACACCCACCATCATCCCCTTGCTGCTTCCTCCTAATGTTTCCTTGCACACAGCCTCAATATGGCAAGCATTGGACTCCACCTACCCTGCTTGTTGATTAAGAGCGTCGACCAGCCCATTCCAAGATTACGTGGGTCTGACATCACTACAATTATGGCGGGGATTCAGACAGAGGGCATCATGGGAGGCCCAGTCATGATATCAGAGGAAATACAGTCTCCACAGAGGACGCAGTCATGAGACCATTCTCCTGCTCTCTGAAGAGATAGAAAAAGTACCACAAGAACATTAGTAAGTTGCAGGGCCTGGCAGGGGAAGCAGAGAACAGTGGCACACTGTGCATTTCTAATGTTATGTAACTGTTCATGTAATGTGCCTGGTTCACCAGCAGGTGGAAGCAAACACGGCAGAGCTATCTTAGGTAGAATGGAACCTTCCATTCGATTCTAACCCCCCCCCCCCCCTCTGTAGGGGAGTGGGCTAGTCCTAGTTAGTCTAGCTTATTCCCTGCTAGGGGACAGGTGTGCAGGGGCACGTCTCTGCTGGATGTGTCCTAGCCAGCCAGAGCACCCTCAGCTCTGCTGGCCATGGAGGCCAAAGATTAGAACCTCAGGAGCCAGGAGGAAAGTTCCCTGGCCTAATCATGAGACAGACCATACAAAGACAAGTGCAGCATACAACATGCAGCAAAGTCATACAGTCAGCCTGTCAGTGCAGCAGAGTCAGAGAGAAACAGATGTAGTAGAGTCGAGTTTGCCTTCCAGGTTTCATGCTAAAGCCTGCTGGGACCAAGACAAAGTCTGTAAACCGTTTTGGACAACGTTTATGTAAAGTAAAGCTGCCGTTCAACTACATACAAGGTCTGGACTCTATATTTCTTTCAAATCCCTCAATTATTCCCCCTATTTATTGCTTCAGAGCCAAAGCCTGGGGTCCAGCCATATCCAGGTAGGAGCACAGTGACGCACATAGAGAGACATTTTAGGCCGCACTATACCACTCGGCATTCCTACACCTGGGAGGTGCTTTCTATATATAGAGGGCCCTAGGGGGAGGAGCCCATTGCAAATGTATACCTGGATAACCCCTCTACACTGAACATCTATTGAGGGGACACATTTTCGATTGGGTACCTATTTGTATTGATAGGGATTTAACATCTTTTTATTTGATGGTGTTTTTAACAATATTGTGAATTTTGCCTCCATTCCTATGTAGAATTTTGTACGTTATATATGCTTGATGGGGGATACCCTATTTCTGTGATGGCTAACCTCCGGCACTCCAGCTGTGGTGAAACTACAACTCCCAAGATTCACACTTGCTTGGCTGTTCTCAGAACTCCATAGAAATGAATGGAGCATTTTCGGAGTCATAGTTTCACCACAGCTGGAGTGCCGGAGGTTAGCCATTACTGTCCTAGTTAGTCTTGAGCTAATCAAGATTTGGATCATAGAACCGAAGTCAATTTGCTCAGAAACTTCTATTTTATTGCTGTCTCCTTACAGCATTAAAATGTATTGGCTCCATGTAGGCAAAATATGTATCACCCAAATTCGGTATTCCTATCTGCAGCTTTAAAAACATTTTAAATAAGTAATCCGAAGTCGGTTTGGTACTGAGGTACCAGCCAGTACCACAGTACCAAACCCGACTTTGCATTCGTATTTTAGAATGTTTTTAAAGCTGCAGATAGGAATACCGAATTAATACACGAGACTTCGGGCAAAACTAATTTTTGCGTACGCACAGTCCATACATTTTAATGCTGTACGGAGACAGCATTAAAATCTAAATTTTTTAACGAATCGACTTCGGATCTATGATCCGAAGTTCGATTCGCTCAAGATTACTCCTAGTGATTGTATTTGACACACTACTATTGGTATATATCCAGCCATATACTGGCCATATACTGGTCTAATTAAAAACAGCCTGTGGGAAAGATTTACTTGTTAGGAGCATATGATCAAAATGGAGGCTGTGACACCTCTAAATGCATACTAAAAAATAAAACACAAAGTCAGCACCTCCGGTAGGATGAAGTAAATGCAGAGGTGATTGTCGCTGTGGTGGGCAATACAAAAGTAGAACCAAGCACAACAGTATGCTGCATACACTGAATATATAGATTGTAAATTGGGGAGCCCAATCATTATATATAGTCTCACAGTGAGACAACAAGCATTGTAACTACCGTATATATAGAGCTCTATAGTCCGATATGGAGCACCTATAGTGATATATGGAGCACTTTTATTACACATACAGCCCTATAACAGTACATAACACCCTACACTTACTATAAGTTGGCTTCCAGGTCATCAGTGACATGCAGGCTCACAATGCTGAGCTACAAATAGTTTTTGGGAGTGTCTGACCTTAGGAAGACATTACCTGTGCTGCCTACTGGGAATTCTTCCTGTAAAGTCCGTGGCCAATCCACTTCTGCAGGTTGTAGGTCATTGATGTGAATTTGCATGGTCAACCAATAAATAGATAAATATGCATGTAATTTATTCATGTGAACATTAACCCTTGGCACTGTAAACTTTTTATTTTATTTTTCGCTTTCAATTTTTCCTCCTAACCTTCCAAGAGTCATAACTTCTTTACTTTTCTGGTCACATAGCTGTATGGGGCTTGTTTTTGCAGGACACATTGTATTTCTTAATGACATCATTTAATTTACATATCATGTACTGAAAAACTGGAAAGAGCTTGCGGGGAAACTGAATAAAATTGCAATTCTGCCATTGTGTTTAGGTTTTGCTCTTACATCATTCACAGTGTGCTAAAACTGATGTTGCCTTTATTGTGTAGGTCAGTAACATTTTCTTATGCTTTAGGACTTTTCAAAATGTTAAACATTTTGGGAAATATATTCTGCCACCCATAACGTTTTTACTTTTCCATCTACTGTGTAAGGGTTTGTTTGTTTTTTGTAGAGGAAGCTTTAGTTTTTTAAGGGATTATCCGACCCCTGAAATGCCCCCCCCCCACCCCATGCCCAGGCCCAGGCCCAGGCCCAGGCCCAGGCCCTCACACACAATGTACTTGCCTCGCTCCCCGGCACCCGTGTCGCTTCTGAAGCCTGCACGGCGTCGGGAGGATGAGCCTCCCTAGTATTGTGGGTGACGCTAGGGAGACTCGTCCCAGTCACCGCCTGCTATTGGCTGCCCTGTCCCCCTCCCCCGACGCCGGATGTTTTCATCCTTGCGACAGGTTGTGCGGGATTTAGAAGCAAATTTATTTTAACATTTCATAGTTAAAGTATCATGGCAGCATGATAGCTATAGTGGAAGCAGGGGAAGCGGCTGCTACAGAGCCCTGAATTAGTAGAGGCTCACCCGGGAGGAGAATTGAAAGGTTTTATTGTCAGGGCCCCTTCAACAGTATTATACAATATTATATACAGTGATAGTATATAAAGTGACATGACATACAGTACAGACCAAAAGTTTGGACACACCTTCTCATTCAAAGAGTTTTCTTTATTTTCTTGACTATGAAGGCATCAAAACTATGAATTAACACATGTGGAATTATATACAAAACAAACAAGTGTGAAACAACTGAAAATATGTCATATTCTAGGTTCTTCAAAGTAGCCACCTTTTGCTTTGATTACTGCTTTCACTGTTCATACTTTTTATTAGTTTTAGAAAAGACATACATTGTTATCATTAAAGAAACACAAGTGGCTGCATAGTTAACACCATACATAATCATGTTAGCGTCGTTGGTAGCCCATATACATGCCACAATGAGATACTGAACAAAAAGAAAAATAACTAACAATACATCATAAAAAGAACATAAAAACATACTAACATACGACAGACGTACAGTGCAGTTCTTGGGGTACATTTGCGCAGGCATATTTTTCCAGGTATACGCCCATATACAGGGCCTTGATTACACAGATATAATATACTTAATTGTATCAAACAGGGTATGGTACTGCGAGCGGTGAAGCTCTCCATATGCCCCATTCCCTCTCAAACCTCGCAGCAGCCTCCTCAGCTCCCGCCAGCACACGCTCATATATATAAGTAGAGTTTAACCTTCGGATAACCTCCGTTAGGCAAGGAACATACCGTGATTTCCAATTTTTAACTATGGCCAGTTTGGTTGAAAGGAAAAGGTGTCCCAGAACTACCCTCCCCTCGCATGGTATCTCAACCAAATCAATCCATAAGAGAGCTAATGAGGGGGATGGCAGGAGCTGGCATCCCAGCAAATCCGAGGCGAGAGAGAATGTAGCCCTCCAAATATCTTGCAGCCTCGGACAGGACCATAGAATGTGATACAATGTGCCACTATCGCCACATCCCCGCCAACATAAGCATGAGAGATCCGAAAATATATGACTCAGGCAATCTGGTGTATAATACCACCTTAATATGGTCTTCATCAGAGACTCATAGTGCAGGGCACATCTAATATTTTTTTTTATACAGGAAAAGGCTACCGACCACTGTTCATCAGTGAACACCAACTCCAAATCTCCTTCCCATACAAGCAGCGGGGTCGTTTTAACAAATGATCCCTTATCCCCCATCATCATATACAGAGGCTGCAGTCGTGTGCATTGTGGCGAAGCCAATGCCCACAGACTAAACACTTCCCGATTGCACACCAGATTAAACGGACAGTTAGTTTTAAAAAAATGTCTAATACACAAATATTTATAAAAATCTGTGTGTGGAATCAGGAACTGCCCATGAAGATATTCAAAGGAGCAAAGGGTATCCGAAATAAATAGTTTGGAGAGAAGGTCCAATCCGCCCCGTGCCCAAGACGACACCGAGATATTCGGAATAAGAAAATTAAGTACAGTTGCTGGGGCACTGGGCGGGAAGGATCCCGACTCCAAAGTACACAATTTATGAAATCGGACCCAACTTTTCAAGGCCATGAATACTAACGACGGGAGGGGTGGCCAAATAAATGTTGAGTGCAGAGCTGCAAGCAAAAGAGCTTTTAAATTACTACCAGGGGATAATATTGCTTCTATATGTACCCACTGTTTCGCATAGTTACCTACCCACCATTCCCTTAACTGTGATACCTGCGAAGCCAGGAAGTACTCATGAATATTCGAAAGACCCAATCCCCCTCGGAGTTTCGGTCTCTGCATTATTGCAGTTGCTATTCTCGGTTTATGTCGTTTCCAAATTAGGGCATTAATCAGTTTGGAGCACTTCTGAAAGAAGCTGCTTGGGGGTATAATGGGTAATGTCTTAAATATGTACAGGAGTCTTGGGAGGGTGAACATCTGGAATGATGCAATACGACCCACCCAAGACACCTCATATTTAGCCAATTTATCAAGGTCCTTCTCTAAGAGCCCTAACAATGGGGCATAGTTTACTACAAACAGCCTCTTAAATGATGCTGTAAGCTTTATACCCAAATAGTTAATTTGGTTGTTTTGCCAATCCAAATCAAAAGTATCCTTCAGCTTCTTCATCTGCATAGGAGGGATATTTATTGGGAGAGCCTGAGATTTAAGAGCATTTAGTTTATAGAATGAAAGATCTCCAAATCGAGTTATCACGTCCATGGCAGCTGTTAAAGACGTTTGAGGAGTTGACAACGTCAAAATGATGTCGTCTGCATATAGACTGATTTTGTGTTCTATACTCCCTATATCAACTCCTTTCACGTCGGGGCACTGGCGAAGAGCCTGAGCCAGGGGCTCTATAGTCAAAACAAATATCAAGGGGGACAGGGGGCAACCCTGGTGGGTACCATTGCTAATATCGAAGGGGGCTGAGAGTGCCCCATTGACCCATACTCTGGCACTTGGTTGGGTATAAAGTGCCCTGATAGCCGCCAGGATTGCCCCCGTAAATCCCATCCTCCCCAGCACCGAGAAGGCGAACCGCCAATTAATGCGGTCAAACGCCTTCTCGGCGTCTAGGGTAACAAAAAGCGTTGGAATTTTTCCCCTCTGGACATAGTCCAGGATATTTAATGTCCGCCTGGTATTATCTTGCAGCTGCCTACCTCTTACAAATCCAACCTGGTCCATATGGACAAGAGCAGTAATACAGGGAGCCAGACGGCTTGTCAACACTTTTGCGTAAATTTTTGCATCTGTATTTAGCAATGATATCGGACGGTAACCCCTTACATCATCCGAAAGAAGGTCAGTTTTTGGAATGGTGACTATCCTCACCTCCAGCATCTCTTTTGGAGAATGACCGGTACCCACCATTTCCCTAAAAATCTGACATAAATAAGGGGAAAGCTCTCTTTGAAATAACTTATAATATGTATTTGAAAAGCTGTCTGGCCCAGGTGCTTTATTATTCGGTAGTGTCATGATAGCTTCAAGAATTTCCTGCTCTGTCACTGGGGAGTTTAATTTCTCTAACTGGGCCTCAGTAAGACTCGGAAGGTCAATGGAATCTAAAAACTGATCCATGGCCACCGAGTCTACAGAGGACACATCCGGAAGGGATTCTAAGTTATAGAGGGTTTTATAAAAACTCTGAAAAGAATTCGCTATACCTTGGGGATCAATGATCTTTTTATTCGTAGATTTTGACGTTATATAAGGGATCTTGTTTTTAGTAGTTCTCTCCTTTAATCTGTGGGCTAATAATTTCCCCCATTTATTATCCTGGGCATAATATAATGCACGGCTCTTTTTTAGATCATTCTCATATCTATAAAGCAAATGCTCCTTCAATTGAAGGCGTAGATTCTGCAGCTGAGTTCCTATAGTGACAGTGGGGTTCATTTTGTTACTGGACTCCAAAGCCCTAATCTGTAAAGTCAAAGCAGTTGTCCGTTCCTCTCTCTCTTTCTTTGCTATACAACCAATTTTAATATGTAAACCTCGCATATAGGCCTTATGGGCATTCCAGAGAGAAAAAGGATTAGACACTGATTCCTCATTAATGCGAAAAAATTCCTTTAAACCCTCCTGCAGCGTTAAACCATGTTTACGATGTTCCAATAAATAGGTATTATCACGCCAAAGAAAACATAGGGGTCTTTTAAAATCCTCACCAATTGTCAAGGTGACGGGCGCATGGTCAGACCATGTAATCGTCCCTATAGATGAGCATACTGCTATATTTAACAAGTGGCGATCTACCAGAAAAAGGTCAATCCTGGAGTATGTCTGGTGGACATTTGAAAAAAAAGAAAAATCCTTTTCTCCCTCATGATGAAACCTCCAAACATCATAAAGATCCTCTCTCAATAAGAGGGAGTTGAGACCCCGGATGGACCCTCCAACCCCTGATGACGAATCCATCACTGGATCCAATATAGAGTTGAAGTCTCCACCCCAGAGGATCAGACCCCTCCTAACCACATTCACCTTAGTCACCAAATTACGTAAAAAACGTAGCTGGTGCCTATTCGGGGCGTATATACATACCATGGTGAAAATCACGCTATTTACGGATGCCACCATGATAATATATCGTCCATTTTGGTCAACTATGGATTCGATCAGTTGGAATACGACCGAATCCCTAATTGCCACCATCACACCTCTCTGTTTTTTCGCATAATGGGAATGGAAAATGTGTGGAAAATGAGTATTTTTAAGTCTATACGCATCCTCCTTTAGGAGATGTGTCTCGGTTGCGCAGACTATGTCCCCTTTCATGGTCTCTACTTCCCTCCACAGCATGGACCTCTTGAACGGGCTGTTTAGGCCCTTCACATTTATTGCAACGATTTAATAAACCATCTGTCCATGGGTTCACGCTGTGGAGGGATTGGACCCCCACCAGGTCAGGTTTCTGCCATATTAAAGCCTGTAAGCAACGTATCCCATCTTTGCACTGCCAAACAATACATAAATCACAAACAATTCTACATAAAAAGGAGAAGAAACAAGAGAAAAAAAGAACAACATAAAACACAATTATTTTAAGACAAACACAAACCCGGCATATAATGCCGTTAATCCTATAAAGGGACATATATTTCGGCTCATGGCCAGAAAGGGCTGCTCGACGTTGCCCCCACACCCTCTACCCTGGTGAATTTCTCTGGACCCCCATCAACTATAGGGCCTTTTCCCCTGGGTCACTAAATGCCATTCAGAGTCCAGGGAAGTAGATGGACATTGACTTATCCGGGATTTCCATCTCAATATTCCAAGAGTCTAACAGGTGCTTCCCGGACTTCATGGAAGTTACAACATGTGCGGTTCCCTGATGATGGATCAAGACTCTGGTCGGGAATCCCCATCTATAAGGAATGTTATTCCGTCGCAATGCAGCAGTAAACGCACCCAACTGACGGCGCTGTTGCAAGGTGGTAGCGGATACATCCGCAAAAATCTTAATCTGGTGGTACGGAGAAGGCAGAGTACCTAATTTTCGAGATGCTACTAAAAGCACCTCTTTAACGTGAAAAAAGTGAATCCGTACCACGGTATCTCTCGGTAATGAGCTAGGAAGGTACTTAGGTCTCATCACCCTATGTGCTCTATCCAGGGTCAAGTCCTGTAGGGTGAGTTCAGGAGTCAGAATTTTCATTATACTCTGTAGGTAGGGAATCAGATCTTTTAATGCAATATCTTCAGGGATCCCTCGAAATTTGAGGTTATTCCGGCGTGATCTATCTTCTAGATCAACTACCTTGGCCTTAAGCCACGCTATTTCCCCCTTTAGATCACTATGAGCCTCTTTCAGTTGGTTATAAGATATAGCGTATTCCTCCATCCTTGATTCGATAGAATCCACCCTACTCCCCACCTCTACCACCGCCATCTGTAACGGGCGAACCAAGGCAGTTAAATCTTTATGCATCGAGTTGCTAAAAAGAACCAGCATGTCTTTTAATAAGTTACCTGATGCAGGTTGATCATCAGTGGGGATCGCCTGGATTGTTTGAGTGGTGCAGTCAATCACCTCGCTCACCTCATGCATCGGGGTTGGAGTTTCCCCGTCATACTGTTTGCTTGCTTGTGCCCGTTCCACTCCAATCGACTGTAACGTTGAAGTCAAACAACCGACATACCTCTGGGAGCCCTCCGTCTCCATCTGCGGATCACGAGGATCTCCAGGTCTCTCACACCTGGTTTGAGAGCCCGCTGGTCCGGACGGATGTAAACCCGACAGTGAGTTTGCCACCAACTCACGTCTGGTGGTGTTCCGGGTCTCTACCTCTTCCGGATCACGCTGATGCGGTGATAGAGGCAATAGTGGAAGTGAGGGAGGTGGTGGTGAGGGAATACCTCCAGGGGTTCCCTTTTCCATGAAGGGATCCAGCTTCCCCTGTTTCTTCGCCGACCTCATACCTCTGGTCATTTCCACTTCACTTCAGCTATAACGTAAACTCAATCGTGGAGTGCACGGCCCGTTATACCGCTGCTATACCGCTGTCACCGGGTAGTCGAGCAGGAGCAAGAGCACGCCGTGAGCTCTCACCTCACGCAGCCATCTTACTCAGCCAGCAAGCCACGCCCCTGATTACTGCTTTGCACACTCTTGGCATTCTCTTGATGAGCTTCAAGAGGTAGTCCCCTGAAATGGTCTTCCAACAGTCTTGAAGGAGTTCCCAGAGATGCTTAGCACTTGTTGGCCCTTTTGCCTTCACTCTGCGGTCCAGCTCACCCCAAACCATCTCGATTGGGTTCAGGTCCAGTGACTGTGGAGGCCAGGTCATCTGGCGCAGCACCCCATCACTCTCCTTCATGGTCAAATAGCCCTTACTTTCAAAGTTTTCCCAATTTTTCGGCTAACTGACTGACCTTCATTTCTTAAAGTAATGATGGCCACTCGTTTTGCTTTACTTAGCTGCTTTTTTCTTGCCATAATACAAATTCTAACAGTCTATTCAGTAGGATTATCAGCTGTGTATCCACCTGACTTCTCCTCAACGCAACTGATGGTCCCAACCCCATTTATAAGGCAAGAAATCCCACTTATTAAACCTGACAGGGCACACCTGTGAAGTGAAAACCATTTCAGGGGACTACCTCTTGAAGCTCATCAAGAGAATGCCAAGAGTGTGCAAAGCAGTAATCAAAGCAAAAGGTGGCTGGGGGTCATATTTTCAGTTGTTTCACACTTGTTTGTTTTGTATATAATTCCACATGTGTTAATTCATAGTTTTGATGCCTTCAGTATGAATCTACAATTTTCATAGTCATGAAAATAAAGAAAACTCTTTGAATGAGAAGGTGTGTCCAAACTTTTGGTCTGTACTGTACAGTATATACGAGTAGGAAATGGACAGAGCGGCTGCATGGCCTGGTCTGAGAGAGCAGTCTTGACTAGCCACAGGAGTGTGAATTGCACGGAGGAAGGGGGTTGCTGTGAGGGGGCCCTTCAAAAATTTGCTGTGGGGCCCAGTCAGTTCTAGTTACACCACTGCATGGCAGGCTTTTTGCCACAGGTGGGGGTGTGACTGGGGGTCAGAGGGAACCCCCTCCATCTAACCTACTGCTCAGATGCTGCAGTCTCTATTGCTCATGGCATCTGAGGACACGTTGTATTGATTGTCTGTGAATGGAGTTATCACAAGACACAGACACCGCCTCAGGTGTCAGCAATGTAACACACCTGTCACTCACCAGGTGATAGTTTTGTCATGGTTTTGCCGTAATTTGAAGCAATATCTGCTATCTGAGATAACATTGCAATGTGCATCATGTCTTTGGCCATTTTGGGTGGCTGTGGACCATCTGAAATTCTCACCACCCAAAGTGCCCATATTATAATCCACTACAGGCTGAATCTCCGTATATCATCCCTACATACCCCTGCTATGTCCCAATGTTGGTCCATGGCTTGCTCCATCTCAATAAATTAGGGGACTCTATAGAATTTCAAGGGACTGTTCCAGAGATCTATTGGCATGGCAACACCGATTCTCCACACAGCAGGAGGCCAGAAGACAACTGGAAGAACACAGGTCAGGTACATTGGAATTGCATATCACACAGGGAAGGGGAGACACAAGCTGCACGGTGCATATTACAGTTTTCTTAAAGGAGCAGCACCCTAAGCCTCCACTTCCATGCACAATCAATATAGTCGTTATGGAAAGTGGGGAAAATGTCTATACCACCAACAGTTACTGTATCTAAAATATATGTTTTCTTATGTTTGTTAATAATTCTTCTACAGAAACATTACGTTTTACAGAATTTAATTGCAATAGCATATCATAAGTAAATTTCCAGGGTTAATTGTTTAAAAGAAAATCTCAAGCAGAAATTGATCATATAAAAACTCCTATAAAACCAAAAGGTATTACAGAAATAATTGCTCTATAAAGTGATTATCTGTGAATTCAAAGCTAACCTGTAATTATTTCAAATAACCCCATATTTTAGAATAATCTTCAGGCTGGATAATGGAGTAAAATCTCTGGATGCAGTTTTTTAAGCCAAAGGAAGGAGTGGATCCAGAAAGAAGGGAAAATAAAGTATAAGCACACGACTGAAAGGAGGCTCTAGTGCCCTTATTGGCCTGCCTCTTGACTGGATACAAAATGAGATACGGTTGGAGATGGAGACATACAGGTTCCATATGGCATCCTGCAGCACATTTTCCCACAGATGTTGCAGCTTGGCCTGTAGATCCTGGACACTCGTAGGTTACTGCACCTTGCATCCTAGCTGGTCCCATAAATGCTTAATAAATCTGGTGCAATCTGGAGTAGACATTCCTAGGAAACCCTTGCTGTGTGTGGTTGAGCATTATCCTGCGCAAAAATGCCCTCGGGAAGCCCTGCCATGAGACACAATACATGTGGCAGGGGGATGTCCTGCACATATCACTGAGCTGTTTGTGTCCCTTGTATCACTACTAGGGGTGACTGATTGTTGCATATGATGTCTCTCCAGATCATCACACCAGCAGTAAGGAGAGTGTTTATGTTTATCGGACCGCGCTGCTCAGAATCATCGGAAGGTGTTCCTCTGTTAATTTGGAGCCAAATGCACCTTCAGACATAGGACAACATTGGTATCCACATCAGAAGCCCCTCTTCTCAGCGAGCCACTCTGTGAATCAGCAAGGAGATCACACAGATAGTGAAGCACCGTCAACCAGGATCAACTTTTAAAAGATTTATTATACTCACAGACGTAAACCAGCTTAAAACATTTCATAAAAACTGCAAGCCCTCGTGTTCCTGCCCTCGTGAGTCCGATACACATAAAGACTTGCTGTGTGAACGAACTTTACATAACCACTGCTCCAAACACCTCTTAACAGTTAGGTCAGAATGGCCCAGATGGCAGGCAATTCAGAGAAATAACCATCCTGTTTCTCTCAGTCCAATGATGCGCCCCATCTTAAACTCTGTTACCTGGGCAAAATGTCTTTGGGTGCATTGTAGAGGCATGTCTAGCAATCAAAGATCTCTCACCCAGAGGTACACTACCCAAAAATAGCTTCTGAGAGCCTTTTTATAGAGCAGCGGGGAAAGCACTTTTACACCATCTTGTGGCAAGACCCGGTGTCCACACCTCTAATCATATATATTGTATATAAAACACCGGATCCACCATTATACACAATAGGTGATATCACAGCTGATCTACTCCCTTCTGACCTCTGCACAGGTTGGATGGCATGCCTACAAATATCTCTCATAGAAGTCAATGGGGTCATCTGCTGTCCACTGTGTCTATGAGCATTGGGGGCTGTTATAAAGATTATCACTAAATGCTGTTAACAGCTTAGGCAAGATGGTTGTCTGCATAATCACATTCAGGAAATAGAATTTAAAAAATTATCTACAATCAGAAAATAAAAACAAATTAGAAAAAAAAGGATGTGTCTCTATCTGGTTTCACCTGGCAAAAAAATTATAGCTGACACGTTCCCTTTAAATGAATGCATCATAACGCAAATTTGAGTGTACAGTTGTATGTCTCTGACCTCAAGCGGAAAAAGGTAGAATGTTGAATAAAGCAAACATCATTATAAAAGTCCTTCAGGACAGGAAGTTATCATTCCCAGCATGACCATTGCAAGGTGCAGTGTTAGCAGTACACAGGGACATAATATACTTATTGTTGGCAATTATTATTTTTACTATCGCTCGATGCATTAGAGAACAGAGGTGTCATTCCTGTCCTGAATGCACTCTCTGTGTCTGACCTGTTATACTACTCCATAAAAAAATGGTTACCAAACAACACTTAAGTAACCGTGGTGTTAGCAAAAAGTATAAAGGAGGCAAGCAGCATTTTACAATTGAAGTATACTGCTTAGACATACACTGATTGGCCACTTTATTAGAGACAGTCGCAAATTCATGATTTGATTGCAGCCTGTATGGAAATTAGACTTGTGACCCCATATTGCAGCATAAATTCATGTGAGCAAGTTGGATTAGTTTCAGAGTGAATCCTCATGGAATAATAGGGAAAATCGAGTAATCTGAGAAACTTTGACCGAGGTATAGTCATAATTGCTAGACTAGCCAGGGCCAGTATTTTAAAAACCACTAACCCTGCGGTGTTTTTTCATGCAACAGTGTCAAGACTATACCAAGAATGGTGTGATCAAGGAAAAGCCTCCAGCAAAAGGGAATCCTGAGGATGTAAACAACTCATCGTTGAAAGGGTCAGAGAAGGGCGTCAAAAGTTGTTCTCAAGAACAGGCAGTGCACAGCCAAGCAAACTGCATCCATACATAACATCGCTGCTCCAAATAATGTGTCTAAACACACAGCTCATCGTTTCTGAATATGGATGGGCTATAAGGGCAGATGACCAATTCCCAACGCCATTGCTGACTTTTAGGGAAACTGAAAGGTAAAACTCCAGGGACCAAAAAAGCGCAGATGTTGAGTCACTGAGCAGTGGAAAAACGTTTCCTGGTCAGATGAATCCAGATTTCTGATGCACCATGCTGATAGGAGGGTCAGAATTTGGCACAAGTGGCATGAATCAATGAACCCTTCCTGTCAGGTGTCAACAGTTCAGGCTGGTGAAGTAATGGTGCGAGAATGTTCTGTTGGCACACCCTGGGTCATCTAACACCTATGGATGGACATTTGGGCTTAGATAAGTGTGATGGCCAACCAAGTTCATCCCATCATGCCAGCTGTTTACCTTATGACAGAAGGTCACATTCAGTAGGATAGTGCACCATGCCACAAGTCACAGATAGTTATGGACTGGTTCCAGGAACATAACAGCAATTTTTTCCTTGCTTCCCTTACCTTCAAAGTCCACAGATAGTAATGGGGTTAAAACTTCAAGCATACTGCTGAAGATACTGATTGGCCGTAAACCTGCACCTCACCACTGCAGTCTGTAAATAGACAGAGGGAGAGGGACTGGGCCAGCAGTGCACAGAACGGTACAATAGAAAGACGTATGCAATTTGTAAAAAATTTAAAGCATTTGGGGACATTAATAGAATTTTTAATTACCTTTGACATCACTATTAATCCTTTAGAGCATCTGAGACAAGGTAGAATGGGCTCTTAAGAGCATGTCATTACTTCCATTTAACTTGCAGCGACTGCGAGAAGCTATCTTCACCGTGTGGGTCAATATTCCTGTAGAATGATTTCAACATCTAGTGGAATGAATTTATGTCATGACAAATTGCTAACTGCTGTGGTTCTGAAGGTCATAGGAAGTCCATTGTGCTAGTAGAAGGAAGTAATAATTAGATAGACGGAAAGATAGATAGATAGATAGATAGATAGATAGATAGATAGATAGATGCTACTGGCTGATGAAGAATTTAGTTCTCTGGTGTAAATTATGGTAAATGGTTTCAATCGCTGGAGGCCCCATCCCCTTTTGCTAAGCCCTATCCAAGCCACTTTTTTAAAAGTGGTGTGAGCAGCGGAAAATCTTAAAAAGCCACACATTTTTAGGGACATTTAGGCCTACACAAAAATATGTATGTCAAAAAAGTACAGCAGCTAGCAGCACAATACTAAAAAAACAGACCTTTCCACTGTCAAGCTCCAGTCTATTCAATGTAGAACACTATGGACAATACTAAAAGCCTGTGAGCCTCATGCATATACAACAAACTGGTCTAACAAAAAAAGTCCATCACATCCACTTATGGTTGAAATCAGTAGGAGTTTGAAGATTTGTAAGAAAATAAAGAAAAGGAAATTACGAAACTCAGAATCTGTTCAAGATAAATGGAGTTACTCAACACTACACTGTAAACTTTTAAGGCTTAGAGTCACAGCTATATATGGAGTTACAGCTTAGGCTACTTTCACATTAGCGTTTTCAATTAGGCTATTGAGATCCGTCATAGAATCTCAATAGCGGAACAAAACACTTCAGTTTTGTCCCCGAAACTGAACGAAATGAAATGCACCAAAATGCATTCCGTTCAGTTTGGTTGCGTCCCCATCGTGGACAGAAAAACGCTGAAAGCAGCGTTTTTCTGTCCGCCATGTGGTGCGGAGCAAGACGGATCCGTCCTGACACACAATGTAAGTTAATGGGGACGGATACGTTTTCTCTGACACAATCTTACACAATAAAAAACGGATCCGTCCTCCATTGACTTTCAATGGTGTTCAAGACGGATCCGTCATGGCTATAGAAGACATAATACAACCAGATACAGTCAAGACGGATGCATGTGGTTGTCTTATTGTAACGGAAGCGTTTTTGCAGATCCATGACAGATCCGCAAAAAACGCTAATGTGAAAGTTGCCTTAGCAGAAGCAAAAAGTGGAAATACTTGGTTCTAATTAATATATATAACTTTTATGTTTTCCCTTTTAAATTCTCAATTTTAAATTTCCTTTAAAAGCCTCATCGGGCACGGTCTCCGCTATTTCACTGTGAGCTGAGCATAGGGGGTGAAGTGCTAGGGACAGTGTTGCTAAAAGCTTTTAATTGCGGAATATTAGATAGTGAGAGAGCAGGGGCAGTGTAGGGAGAGTATTTATATACTGTAGGGACAGCATAGGGAAACTGCAGGGACTGTAATCTGAAGCTGAAGAGATCCATAGGAGAAGGCACAGTTTGCATCAATCCCTGTGTAGGGTACAGAGCTATTGAACAGTGTCCTCCTTGTTTCATAGATAAGCAATTCTATTATGCCTTGAATCTCAAACTGGGGTGAATAAGCTGTCTAGATCTATTGTTATTGGGGTGTCCACCTTGTTTAAGAGATAAACAATTCCATTAGGACTTGGTTCTCAAAGTGGAGTGAATAAGCTTTGTCATTAAACTGTTATTGGGGTGTCCACCTGCCTGTCACACTAACTGTTTCACTACCAGAAAGGACTAGCTATGCATGTTGTTGCAATGCACAGTGATGTACACCAAGATACACTCTCCCTGCAGGTCGGGATATAGCTGATTTAATGCACTTCATGACAAATAAAATTCGGAACTAAGCAAATTTTTTTACAAACTTCGTTGAAGAATCCGAATCGAAAGAAGTATAAAGCAGGGTTAGGTTAGAAAAAAATATCCCAAGCTCTGAACATCTCACAGAGCTGTAAAGTTCGGGTTCGTACAGAACTTTAAGATTTTTGGCACCCGGACCCGAACATTTCCGTGAAAGTTCGGGTTCGGGTTAGGTGTTCGGCGATCTCTCAGCGCTTTTTGAAAGGCTGCAGGGCAGCCAATCAACAAGCGTTTAACTACTTTGCCCTAAGAGGCCATCACAGCCATACCTACCAATGGCATGGCTGTGATTGGCCAAGTGCAGCATGTGACCCAGCCTCTATATAAGCTGGAGTCACATAGCGCCGCACGTCACTCTGCTCTTGTCAGTGTAGGGAAAGCTGCTGCTGCTGTGAGGGACAGATTAGGGCAGAATTCTGGTGTTGTACAATCTGCAAACTACAGCGATAATTTAGGGTGCTATGCTACAATATTGTACCCCAGAGTCCAGTGATACTCCAAAATAATTTTTAATCCATCTGTTAGTGAGGTCGGCAGCCATTTTGTTAAATTCAGTCACCTTGAAACTGCATGTTAACTGCCTGTGTGCCAGGGACATTAGTCTACTTCTGTTCTGGTAGCTCAGTGGAGGTGAAATTCCCTTTTTTGGCAGGTCAAGTACTCCTACAGCCGCCAGTGCATACCTGGCATTGAAAATTATTGAATTACATTAGTCTGTCAGACTGTCACACATTTTTGTGACCTAAAGTGAGTTTTTTTTATCTGTCTGCCACAGGCACTGCATATCTGACAGTCCAATAAAACCGTTAAATAGTGCCGTTACCTTGCTGCTGTAAAAAAGCACAATTTTTGTGCTAGATAGCACTTTTGCGTACAGCGCAATATTACCTATTTCATAATTAAGCAGTGAAATACTGCATTTCTATAGTTGGTTGCCAATAAAAGTGTTCTAGTGCCACAGTGCACATTTGCGTACACCTCAGTATTACCTATTTGATAATTAAGCAGTGAAAAACTGCATTTCTACAGTTGTTTGCAATAAACACTGGTTTCGGCCTACATAGCAGATGTGAGGCCTACCCTGTATTTCTTTCATGTGAAGTAACCAGTGGAACTCTGCATTTACACAGTTGGATGCCAAAAAACACTGTACTATTGCCCCAGAGCACTTTTGCGTACAGCGCAGTATTACCTATTTTATAATGAAGCAGTGAAAAACTGCATTTCTAGAGTTGTTTGCCCAAAAAACTGTTCTAGGGCCACAGTGCACATTTGTGTACAGCGCAGTATTACCTATTTCATAATTAAGCAGTAAATTACTGCATTTCTATAGTTGGTTGCCAATAAAAGTGTTTTCTACAGTGCACTGACTAAGTCCCTGACTCTATAACCTATCACAGCTTGGCACCGGTGCCACTCACAGTTCTGCAGATTCTCCTTCATCCAATAAGATGCAGTCTGGCTCCAGGTCCGGTCGTTTGCTTGTCTGTCTTTCTCTCTCTGGTTACAGCAGATGCAGATCACCTAGTTTCAGCTCTGGCAGGAAGGATCCGGCTTGTACTGGTTCTCTGACACATGGTCCCACTCCTCAGGAACACACTGTGCAGTCTCTTTTTTCTGGGTCACAGCTGCAGCACTTCAGTTAAGAGTCTATCTTAGCCTGTCTCCAACACAGCCATCTTATCAGGACTCCATGAGTCAGGCTCCATGTCCCATCACTAGCCTTTACTTCGCCCCTAACATGGCAGCCATCCTCACAGCTACCAGGACTCCAAAACCCCGGGAACTTCTGCCTCCTCCTATTTCTTGTGCATCTCAGAAATAGTTCAGCTTCCTCTACTCAGAGCCACAGCGACCTCTAGTGGCTGAAATAAGTCATCACAGTCTATGTAACACCATATTGTAGATATCTGTGCAAAGAACAGTATTCTAGGGGCTGACCCTTACACCACAGTACGTCGTTCCAAGCCGCCACTACTTCTCCAGGCGAGCCGTAATAGGCGAAATCTCGTTGCAGCTCTGGGACTAGCCAGTTTGACGCACATCCCTTGCCTGGCGCATGTGCTGAATTTGGTGGTGCAGAAATTCCTTAGCAACTACCCCGACATGTCATAGCCGCTGCATAAAGTGTGGGCCGTCTGTGCACGCTTTTGGTATTCTCATCCTGCTGCTGCTCACCTGTCTGCTCTGCAGCGTAACTTCGGCCTTCCCGCTCACCGCCTCATATGTGACGTGCCCACCAGGTGGAACTCCACCTTGCATATGCTAGAAAGACTTTGCGAGCAGCAGCAGGCAATAGTGGAGTTTCAGATGCAGCACGCACGGGTCAGTCGCTCTGCGGAACAGCAACACTTCACCACCAATTAGTGGGCCTCCATTCGAGACCTGTGTGCCATGTTGCGCTGTTTCAAGTACTCCACCAACATGGCCAGTGGCGATGACGCCGTTATCAGCGTTACAATACCACTTCTATGTCTCCTTGAGAAAACACTTAGGGTGATGATGGAAGAGGATGTGGCACAGGAGGAGGAGGAAGAGGGGTCATTTCAAAGGGTTTCAGGCCAGTCATTTAGAAGTGGCTCAGAGGGTGGGTTCCTGCACCAGCAGAGGCCAGGTACACATTTGGCCAGCCAGAGCACAGTTCTGAAGGAGGAGGAGGAACCATGTTCGCAGCAGGGTGGCACCCAACACAGCTCGTGGCCATCACTGGAGCATGGCTGGGGGGATACGGAGGACACAGACGATACACCTCCCACAGAGGACAGCTTGTCCTTACCTCTGGGCAGCCTGGCACACATGAGCGACTACATGCTGCAGTGCCTGCCCAACGACCGCAGAGTTGCCCACATTTTAACGTGTGCAGACCACTGGCTGGCCACCCTGGTGGATCCCTGTTACAAAGACAACGTGGCGTCCTTAATTCCTTCACTGGAGTGTGGTAGGAAGATGCGCAACTACAGGCGCACGCTTGTAGACGTGCTCCTAAGAGCATTCCCAACTGACACTGGGGGACAAGTGGAAGCACAAGGCGAAGGCAGAGGAGGAGGAAGAGGTCGCCAACGTAGCTGAGTCACCGCCAGCACCTCAGAAGGCAGGATTAGCTTGGCCGACATCTGGAAAAGCTTTGTCACCTCGCCACAACAACCGGCACCACCAGCTGATATGGAACGTCTTAGCAGGAGGCAGCATTTGAACAACATGGTGGAACAGTACCTGTGCACACGCCTACACGTGATGACTGATGGTTCTGCGCCATTCAACTTCTGGGTCTCCAAATCATCCACATGGCCAGAGCTTGCCCTTTACGCCTTGGAGGTGCGGGCCTGCCCTGCAGCCAGTGTATTGTCTGAATATGTATTTAGCACGGCAGGGGGTGTCATTACAGACAAACGCAGCCGCCTGTCCACAGCCAACGTGGACAAGCTCACGTTCATTAAAATGAACCAGGCTTGGATCCCACAAGACTTGTCTGTACCTTGTGCAGTATAGACATGTATACAGGCCTTACCCAGCCATTGTTATACTACAGCGCAATTGCTTGCTGTTGTATTTTTAATATTTCCCACTCTTTTGGGGTGTACCTTATTTAAAAAAAAAAAACTGTGTTGGCTACCTCGTCCTCCTCCACCGCCGGTTCCACCTACACTGCTACATCCACCGCCTCCTCAACCTCCTATTCTATATGGACCTCCAACTCATAAATCAAGATTATTTTTTTTAATTTGTACGTACAGTGAGGTCCATAAATATTGGGACATCGACACAATTCTAACATTTTGGCCTCTATACACCACCACAATGTATTTGAAATGAAACGAACAAGATGTGCTTTACCTGCAGACTGTCAGCATTAATTTGAGGGTATTTACATCCAAATCAGGTGAACGGTGCAGGAATTACAACAGTTTGCATATGTGCCTCCCACTTGTTAGTGGACCAAAAGTAATGGGACAATTGGCTTCTCAGCTGTTCCATGGCAGGTTTGTGTTATTCCCTCATTATCCCAATTACAATGAGCAGATAAAAGGTCCAGAGTTCATTTCACTTCTGCTATTTGCATTTGGAATCTGTTGCTGTCAACTCTCAAGATCAGATCCAAAGAGCTGTCACTATCAGTGAAGAAAGCCATCATTAGGCTGAAAAAACAAAACAAACCCATCAGAGAGATAGCAAAAACATTAGGCCTGGCCAAAACAACTGTTTGGAACATTCTCAGCAACACCAAAAGACCTGGAAGACCAAGGAAAACAACTGTGGTGGATGAATGAAGAATTCTTTCCCTGGTGAAGAAAACGCCCTTCACAACAGTTGGCCAGATCAAGTACACTCTCCAGGTGGTAGGTGTATGTGTGTATGTGTGTCAAAGTCAACAAGTGAATACAGAAGGTTCACCACAAGATGTAAACCATTAGTGAGCCTCAAAAACAGAAAGGCCAGATTAGAGTTTGCCAAACGACATCTAAAAAAGCCTTCACAGTTCTGGAACAACATCCTATGGACAGATGAGACCAAGATCAACTTGTACCAGAGTGATGGGAAGAGAAGAGTATGGAGAAGGAAAGGAACTGCTCATGATCCTAAGCATACCACCTCATCAGTGAAGCATGGTGGTGGTAGTGTCATGACGTGGGCATGTATGGCTGCCAATGGAACTGCTTCTCTTGTATTTATTGATGATGTGACTGCTGACAAAAGCAGCAGGATGAATTCTGAAGTGTTTCGGGCAATATTATCTGCTAATATTCAGCCAAATGCTTCAGAACTCATTGGAAGGCGCTTTGACAGTGCAGATGGACAATGACCCAAAGCATACTGCAAGAGCAACCAAAGAGTTTTTTTAAGGTAAAGAAGTGGAATGTTATGCAATGGCCAAGTCAATCACTGGACCTGAATCCGATTGAGCATGCATTTCACTTGCTGAAGACAAAACTGAAGGGAAAATGCCCCAAGAACAAGCAGGAACTGAAGACAGTTGCAGTAGAGGCCTGGCAGAGCACCACCAGGGATAAAACCCAGCATCTGGTGAGGTCTATGCGTTCCAGACTTCAGGTTGTAATTGACTGCAAAGGATTTGCAACCAAGTATTAAAAAGTGAAAGTTTGATTTATGATTATTATTCTGTCCCATTACTTTTGGTCCCTTAACAAGTGGGAGGCACATATGCAAACTGTTGTAATTCATGCACCATTCACCTGATTTGGATGTAAATACCCTCAAATTAAAGCTGACAGTCTGCAGGTAAAGCACATCTTGATCGTTTCATTTCAAATCCATTGTGGTGGTGTATAGAGCCAAAAATGTTAGAATTGTGTCAGTGTCCCAATATTTATGGACCTGACTGTATTTTATTTTATGTCATTTCACTAATTTGTCTGTTAAATTTTCGGTTGAAATTCACCAATTTTTGGCTGTAATATACCCCTGCTCTACCTAGTAGACAGGTAAACAAATTTCACTAATTTGTCTGTTACATTCTCTGGTGAAATTAACCAATTTTTGGCTGTGATATACCACTGCTATACCTAGTAGACAGGTAAACAAATGTCACTAATTTGTCTGTTACATTTTCGGGTGTAACTCACTTATTTTTGGCTGTAATATACCACTGCTCTACCTAGTAGACAGGTAAAAACATTTCACTAATTTGTCTGTTACATATTTAGGTAAACAATTAACCTCCCTTGGATGTGGTCTCCCTTTCTCACGCTCCCTCTCCGGTAGAACCCAGATACGGCAATAACCATGATCAACATGGCAGGCGCAGAAAAGAACATCGAAAGTTGATAGAGAAGATATCCAAATGGATGGTGGACGTCACGGGGCACCTCTGCATAGGTGACAGGGACATAAATTTAAAAAAATTAGTCTGTTACATTGTCAGGTGACATTTTACCAATTTTGACGGATAGAAACCCTTGCTCTGCATAGGTGACAGGGTCTTAAATTTCTAAAATTCGTCTTTAATTGTCCTTTTAATTCAATCCTTCTGCTTTAATAACTTGTCTCATATTTCTGCTCCATCACATTGCAGCCATTGACCTCCCTTGGATGTGGTCTCCCTTTCTCACACTCCCTCTCCAGCGTGGAGCCCTGATTCGCCGATAACCGTGATCAACATGGTAGGCGCAGAAAAGAACATCGAAAGTTGATAGAGAAGATATCCAAATGGATCGTGAACATCACGAGGACAAGTGACATGGTGGGGCAGTATGTGTGCACACGCCTATAAGTACTGACTGATGGGTCTCCCCTCTTCAACTTCTGGGTCTCCAAATTGGGCACATGGCCTGAGCTTGCCCTTTACGCCTTGGAGGTGTATTGTCTGAACGTTTGTTTAGCATGACTGGAGGGGGTTATCACAGGTTATTTTTCCCAATGTTTTGGGGTGTGCCCTAATTTAAACAAAAGAAAATAATTAAAACCAAAAAACAGTGTAGGCTACCTCCTCCTTCACCGCCGCTTCCACCTACACCACCACATCCACTGCCTCCTCAACCTCCTACTCCATATGGACCTCGTCCTGCTAGATCAAGATTATAATTTTTTATTTTTATGTATTTTATGTTATTTTAAGTCATTTCCCTATCCACATTTGTTTGCAGGGCACTTGCCATGCTCTTAACCACATTTTGCTGACATTTGCAGCCCTCTAGCCCTTTCCATGACTTTTTTAGAGCCATCTTAGTGCTCAAAAGTTCGGGTCCCCATTGACTTCAATGGGGTTCAAGTTTGGGTCAAGTTCGGGTCCCGAACTCGAACTTTTTTGTGAAGTTCGGCCGAACCCGTCGAACCTGAACATCCAGGTGTCTGCTCAACTCTACTGTTCAATCCATCATCCGAAAAGTATGGCACAATTACAAAACTACCAATACATGGCAGTCCACCTAAACAAACAGCCCAGGCAAGGAGAAATCTAATTAGAGAAACAGTCAACAGGCCCATGGTCACTCTGGAGAAGCTGCAGAGATCCACTGCTCAGGTGGGAGAATCTGTCAACAGGACAACTATTAGTTGTGTACTCCACAAATCTGGCCTTTATGGAAGAGTGGCAAAAAGAAACACATGTTTGACAGCAAGCCATAGGAAAGTCCCATTTGCAGTTTGCCACAAGCCATGTAGGGGGCACAGTAAACATGTGGAAGAAGGTGCTCTGGTCAGAGGAGACCAAAGTTGAACTTTTTGGTCTAAATGCAAAATGCTGTGTGGCAGAAAACTAACACTGCACATCACCCTGAACACACCATCCCCACTGTGAAACATGGTGATGGCAGCATCATGCTGTGGGGATGCTTTTCTTCAGCAGGGACAGGGAAGCTGGTCAGAGTTGATGGAAAGATGGATGGAGCTAAATATAGGGCAATCCTGGACGAAAACCTGTCAAAGGCTGCAAAAGACTTGAGACTGGGGTGAAGATTCACCTTCCAGCAAGACAACGACCCTAAACATACAGCCAGAGCTACAATGCAATGGTTTAGATCAAAGCATATTCATGTGTTAGAATGACCAGTCACAGTCCAGACCTAAATCCAACTGAGAATCAGTGGCAAAACTTGAAAATTGCTGTACACGGAGATTTTCCATCCAATCTGACTGAACGTGAGCTATTTTGCAAAGAAGAATGGGCAAAAATGTCAGCCTCTAGATGTGAAAGCTGGTAGAGACATACCCCAAAAGACTTGTAGCTGTAATTGCTGCGAAAGGTGGTCCTACAAGGTATCTCTGAAGCGAAAAGAAAATGATACATGGTTTTCATAATTTTAAATAAATAAAAATCTGGAAAGTGTGGCATGTATTTATATTCAACTCCCCGTTGAATATAAATACATGCCACACTTTCCAGATTTTTATTTATTCAAAATTATGAAAACCATGTATCATTTTCTTTTCTTTTCAGACATACTTGCTACTTTATGTTGGTTTATCACATAAAATCCTAATAAAATACATTTAAGTTTGTGGGTGTAATGTGAAAAAAATTGGAGAAGTTCAAGGGGTATGAATATTTTTTCAAGTAACTGTATTTACTGTATTTACTTGGAAGCAATCATTCTGTCATCCCCTTTTTAACCTTCACGTGATACTCTAACTTACCTCATGTGACTTTTGTGGGGCCACATATACGTGATTCCTGCTAGAATAATGAATAAAAGCTAAAATCTCCTACTATGTTTGCTACTTGTTCAGACACAGTAAACAGGTAAAGGGTTTTGACAAGAACACAACACATCTTTACTTGAGTATGCAAACTGTATAATGATTCAAAGTACAATCTCATCTCAGTAATCTTTAACTGATTCAACAAATAACAGGACTTATTTGGTCTCTGACTCTCTTAATTTTTGGTGAAGGTCACAGTCTCTGAATCTTTACAAGAGGAACAGATGGACTTGCTGGTTCTCACAGAAAGATTAAGCACGTAAACATCAACAAAATAACAACAATCCACTTTACCACTTACTTCCATGGCGCACTGCAAAATGTCTTATGGTACTGATAAAAGGGCACTGAATCCACAGCGAGCTGTGCAAGGCATGCTGTGCATCTCCCAGGGCAATTTTGGCTACTGCAGTCTTAGTCCACAGGAACCAGTCTCTGAGGGCAATAACTAACGTTACAGTCTCTCTGCATTCTTCTGAGTCTCACAGTAGTTTCCAAGCAGCTGACACTTCTCCAGTTGTCTCCAGAGCTCTGCACTTCAACCAGTCTCTACTGTTAACACTCTTTTCTTTCAGTGTGACACAGTCCTATATAGCTCTCTCGTTCGGCTGTACCACATCCCTCATCGTCTCTGACTTGCCTTGCTTGCACCAGCTACCAGGACCTAAAATCTGCTGCTTTCCTAGGTATTTCCATGTAGTCTCAGCCACACAATGCTTTTTTTACCTGCTGCTTACAGCCTCTGTTTATAGTCTGTGGTACTGCAGTGCCATCTAGTGGCAGCAATTAATATTGCATGTGTACGCTGAAAATACCGTATAACACAATAATAAATAGTGCAAGATACATTATGCACAATACTTAAGGTACAGTTTATTGTAAGTGGGCAAAAGTGTCCCTTGTAGTACACCCTCTTACAAAAAAGCTTTGTCTGGTAATCTGCATACTGAAAAATAAGCCAATTTCTGTAAATCTAATGCAGATGTAAAGTACTGTTTTTTTTGCCCTATAAGACGCACCTAGGTTTTAGAGTAAGACAATAAGAAAAAATATTTTTTATTACACCTCAGGTTAGACCACCAATCAGACCCCCAATGTTAATAAGACCCCAATAAGACCTCATATAAGACACCCATGCCTCATATCAGTCCTCCATGCCTCATATCAGCCCCAGCCATATGTGATCAGCCCTCAGCCATATGTAATCAGTCCCCAGCCATATGTAATCAGCCCCCAGTCATATAATCAGCCCCCAGTCATAAGCCCCCAGTAATATAATTAGTCCCCAGTCATATTTAATCAGCCTCCAGTCATATATATAATCAGCCCCCAGTCATATAATCAGCCCTCAGCCATTATTCAGCAGCCCCCAGCCTCAGATCACAAAATAAATAAACCACTTACCTCTCCTGCTCCTGAACGCCGCCGCTCCTCTCCTCCAGCGCGATCCTCTTCCTCCTGCTGTCGGCTGTGCTGTGAACTGGCGCGCACAGCGTGAGTTCACAGAGCGCCCTCACGCTGTACGCAGCTAGAGATGTCGCGAACATAAAATTTTCAGTTCGCGAACGGCGAACGCGAATTTCCGCAAATGTTCGCGAACGGGCGAACCGCCATAGACTTCAATAGACAGGCGAATTTTAAAACCCACAGGGACTCTTTCTGGCCACAATAGTGATGGAAAAGTTGTTTCAAGGGGACTAACACCTGGACTGTGGCATGCCGGAGGGGGATCCATGGCAAAACTTCCATGGAAAATTACGTAGTTGACGCAGAGTGTGGTAAGTTGAATTCGCAATGCGATTAATATAACCTGTATTAATCGCATTGCGATTACAACTTAGGTCTGAGTTCATAATGATTGTATTGGTCGCGCCATCACGTGGTAAAGGGGGACGGGGGTGTGACTCACTGCAGCCTGGTGAGTGGTGGGGCGCCGCGGCAGCTGCCCTGCAGGAGTCTCTGGTGCCGGGAGGAGGAGGTAGGTAGAGTGGCTTTGACTTTATAGACCAAATTATTTTAATAATACCCCAATAATAATAAGTTAATAACCTAACCCCATTCATAAATTACTGGTGGATTATTATAGAGACGGCCCCAGGCCAGGAGACATAAGGGGTTGGGTTGAACTGTGGGCTGGGGCCACCCGGCCACATTTACTAATCTTTGCTCAGGGGGGCCATCATAAATATAGACCCACATGGTGTGGACTGGTCATTTTTACTAAGGAATATAGTTTAAACGTTTATGTGCAAAAGAGAAAATAAGAAGTCAGCTCCAATTAGATATCTGCACATAGACCAAGACTCTGGGTCTATGCAGATATCTGATTGGAGCTGACTTAGTGACTTCTTATTTTTTCTCTTTATCTCTTTATTATGGCTTCGGGGGCAGGGGTGACACCATTTTCTACCGCACCGGGTGACACCAGCCATAGCAACGCCACTGTAACCATTAGGAACCCAGCTCTAAGTTGAATTCGCAATTGCGATTAATATAACCTGCATTAATCGCATTGCGATTACAACTTAGATATGAGTTTCTAATGGTTGTATTGCTAGAATTGACAAATATAACGGATATAGCACTATATTCTCAATCTTCGTTATATCCTAGCAATACAACCATTAGGAACCCAGCTCTAAGTTGAATTCGCTAAGCGATTAATATAACCTGTATTAATCGCATTGCGATTACAACTTAGTCAAATTTGTGACACTGGGGCTTCAGAATGAATCTAAGATGGATGCTGTCCCTAAAATGGATGCTGTCCTTGCTATTTGATAGGAGGTGGGAGGGTCTGGGAGGGAGGGTATGCTGATTGGCTGGAATGTGTCTGCTGACTGTGAGGCGAATAGTTCGGGACATCTCTATGCGCAGCCACTGCACAGCCGACAGCCGAGGACCATGAAGCGGTGAGTACAGAGCCTTCACCGCTTCCTGGCCCTTCGGTACTAATGAGCGCTTCCATAATGCACCATAAGACACAGGGGAATTTTTCCCCCAGTCTAGGGGGGGTGCGTCTTATGGGGTGAAAACTATGGTATCTTAATTCAAATTTTTTCGTCTTTTTCCCTGTTTTCTTGAAATGAATTTAATTGTATAATTGCAACTGAACTGTATTATGTAACTTGATTTCTTCTAATCCAGGCATGCTCAACCTACAGCCCTCTAGCTGTTGCAAAACTACAACTCCTAGAAAGGAGAAAAGACAAAAAACACAGCGCCTCATGTGTGGTACCGCCTTATAGAAAATATAAATTTATGGTGCGTATTTCGCTTACCGGATTCCGTTGTGAGAAGTCACAACAGCTGGATATGCCTTAGCTGGTATATTTCCCCACCAGCATTAGGGGATGCCGTGCTGCTGCCTGGGTCTTTTCCTGTCCAGATGGTTCCAGGGAAATAGATATGCAGAAATTCTTAAAAATGTCAGACCACTATCCGGCGCTGCAGGCATAGAAATCAGTCCTTGAGATGAATAAGATTCTTTTTATTATAGTCAACGCGTTTCAAGGGCAAAGTGCCCCCTTCGTCAGGACAATATACAGAATGAAGATACACTTGTGATCGGGATATTTAAGACGCTGTTTTGGCGGGTTAAAAAGGGGGAGGTTCGCGGGTGGGGTGGGCGTGTTTGGTATAATGAACCTGATTGCCGGTATCTTTTAGTGATCAGTGGCAATTGATGTTAAGTGTCTGACCCTTTCTGTGATGTACAGACTGGGTGGCGCAGGGTCAAGCGCTCCATAGTCTGATTGCATACATTGTTTCAACAGTACGTTTCATAATACACATAGTGATACATTTGATGATACATTGCATGGAAACATTTAATGATACTTATAGTGATGCGTTTGGAGTTACAGCGGCGCTGCTGATTCCGCACTAGGTCAGCACCGCAGTGAACATTATTCCTCCACATAGAGCTGAGGGCATATCTTGCTCCCCGCTTTTACTATGCAGCGGTTCGCCTGTCAGTTGTTCTTGCAGGATCTCCCGGCTCCTCCTGCATGCTGTGACACTCAGCGCTGCCCGATCTCTCAGATCAGGATCCTCACGGTCCACAGATCGGTATGGTATGGCGCTGGTGTTTATATTTGCTTTGTTCTCCATGTTAATTCGTGCAGTGGCTTCTAGGGAGTTCTAAATCCTTTTTCCAAAGAGGTGGCATGATTTAAATATATGATTTAAATATATGTGGCAGATGGGGTATCTTCATTTTGTTTTAAAAGAGAGAGCCCGGCTATGAGGTGCAATTATCATCATATGCCGGCTACTTATATAAGGTGCAAGGGTATAAATAGTACTGTTTAAAACTCTTTTGACCAGCTGTGGTCTTTTTAGGGAAATAGGTAAAATAGATTCGATTAAAAGAGTAAAAGAACTCTTATACAATACAAAATGTGTTATAAGTTATAAAATATGTATAAAACAAAAATAGAAACATCTGTTGGTATTACACTCATGACTATCGCTGTAGTCCCAAAGCTATCATTATGTAACTGTAATTGTAATGAGATGGATAGATGGACCACTAGATCTCTAGTTGGTCCCTTATTTGTGGACATGATGGATGTACTCCAATAGGGCAGGGTTGTATGGCGTAATTTCTGGTACGCATATATCAGGATACGTTCAAACAGAACATATATATATATTGTAATCCAATATATGGGTCAAGTAGGATAATAACTGGTAGGGGAAAATTAATAATGATGATAATAATAATAAAAAACAATAAATAATAAATACATATAAATGGTGCATAGATGACTAAGTCTGTATATAGGTATTGTATAGGTGCTATGGTGTATATTAACGATACTTCCATCACTATACTATTGGCCCTAATTCTCTGAGATGTTGTACAGATATATATCTCTCTATATATATATACACGTATGTATAAATACACACACATACACAGTCATATACCAGTGCCTGTCCGTGAGTCTAAGTCGAATTGATGTGTGTTGGCTAGCCCTTAACCTATATATGTATATTGTTTATCATAGGATGGTCTCATTGATTTCGTTCACAACAGAATCCGGTAAGCGAAATACGCACCATAAATTTATATTTTCTATAAGGCGGTACCACACATGAGGCGCTGTGTTTTTTGTCTTTTCTCCTTTCTATGATAAATCCGGATTGAGTATTTCATACCAAGACCGGAGGACGCACGTCCAAACAGCTGCCCTGAAAGAGGAACGCCTTGACCGACCACTACCAACACACCATGGAATATTTCTCACAGAGAATCCAGCAACGGGAACTCATAATATCGCGGTTCACCGCTCGCAACGAGAAAGGTACTTTTGCCCTTGGGGCCACAAGCGAAAATATAACAAAGTTTTCGAAGGAAGAATCTGATAACATGCTGGACTTGTTTAAATCATTAGAAAGCAACTTAAAGAGCGAACTGTTTCACTACCTTGATGTAATGTTTTTAGATATGTATTTAAAAGAGAATTTGGCCCCCAGAGGTTTAAGACTGTATATAAAACCAACATTTCCGGATGATCCGGATTTTATATATGAATAGCATCTTGATCAATGCTCTGCGGGCCTCATTAGAACGGTTCTCAATAAAAGGAAAATACTAACCGACATACACACAAAAGAAATAGAGGCAAATATTAGAGATTTACAACAATTTAGAACACATCCTGACTTCTCTACTATCAATCTGAGTGTAACCAATAGAATATATGAAAATGAGCAGGATATAATATCAAAAAAATCCCATAAACTAATAAGAGACAGACTGGATAAAGAACAGGATACCTATCGCCACCCTGGAAATAGGAATAAATCCAATATCCAGATACAGGAATCAGCACCTGTAGATCCATATAAAAACCCAGGAAAAATAAGGGACCAGACCAACAAAACCAGAAGATATGAAGGGAACCCAAAAACCAGATCCTTTACCAACCAGACATATACGAGGAAAACGAACACGGACATGACACATAGAAGCTACACACACCATAGGATGGCAGAGACCGACCCACAGTCCAATAAGAACACCCATACCAATAATACAAAGACGGACGAACCCGCAAACGCCTCCAGACCATGCCAGGAAAGTGGTAACAAAATCAAGGATCCCACCCATACTCAAACCGCTACTTCTAGCATTATACCAAACACTAAAACCGCGGAGACAGATGAATTCCTAGAAAGATTTAGAGCCCTAAAATCTAAGTATTTTGAATACAAATCCAAAAAGAACGTATCCCATCATGAGACACCACACAGTACCCACAATACCTCACCCACACCTACATCCACAAACACTATTATAGGATCCCCCCTCCTTGGAACCCTTCTAGATCTCCATAACACATCCCACACAGGGTCCCCCCCACAGGACCCATGTGACACACGTAATCTTCTGGACTATACTGTACACCTCTCTCCTACCCCCAGTTCTCACAATTACCCATTGATTGAAATTGAGGAACATATTTCTGTCATAGATAATACAGCATCAGGCTCCAATGCCTTTATACCCTTTCTAAACCATGCCAGACAGTCCAACACACCAAGTGTCTCTTTTTTAGGGGCAAAGACATATCCCTCCCACCCCCCTTTAAAACCAAACATACAGATCACCCAGTATTTTCCGAAAATAAAAAGAAAATTAGAACACGAGGAAAGAGAGGAGGACAACACCAAAAAAGGAAGAGTTGTATAAAGAAACATGAGCCTCCCATCCCCGCTAGAGACACACCTACGGTGAAAATATTTAATCTATCCACACATATGCTTACAGCACATGAAAATAACCTTTTACAAAAAGGATTGTCTTTTTGCCCCCAAAATCGGGTCGACTCTCTAGGCCTATTTATAGACATCAAGAAATTCAGGCGCAATCTAACGATAAAGAGACATTTTGATATAGAAAAGAACAAACCATCACCCCAAAAAATAAGAGAGAAACCTGCTAGCAATAAGGACAAGGAGACCATAGGAAACAATGGAGAAATCCAACAAATGGAAACAGACAACTATAAACATATAGAGGTCCGACCCAAATCCAATTTCTTCCCACTGTATAGTCAGGGACACTGTATCCCGACCTTTTTTGATCTTGTATCTACAGACTTGAAAAAACTGGCCAATGAAACTAAAACCGACAAAACCTATACACCCAAGGGAAACTTAACACACCATGAACGCAGAGCACTGGATACACTAAAAAAGAATGAAGAATTGATCATTCGGCCTGCGGATAAGGGAGGGGGGCTGGTCATACAGAATTATGATGACTATGAAAAAGAAGCACAAAATATTCTCAGTCATACCATTTATTATGAACAAATTCCATATGATCCATTCCCTGAGATTACAAAAAAACTAAATTCCCTTGTTAAAAATGCATACGAGAAAGGGTACATAAATAAAAAAGAACGCAACTTTCTGTCTCCAAAAACACCATGCACCCCGTATTTTTACCATTTACCCAAAATACATAAAAATATACAAAACCCACCTGGCAGACCTATCGTATCCAATACAAAATGCGCCACCAGTAATCTATCACAGTTTATGGATATATATTTACAACCCTACGTAAAGAAATTACCAAGCTACCTGCACGATTTGAGCCAACTTATCCGAGAACTAAAACAAATAGAGTGGAAAGATACATATGGCCTACCTACTATGGATGTGACAGCCCTCTATTCCAATATCGAGCACGACATAGGAATAGAATGTGTAAAAACGACACTACAAAAAGATGATATGCTAACATCGCCCCAAATAGAATTTCTTCTGGAGAGCTTACGCTTCATTCTCCAGAATAACTATTTCATATACCACAATACGGTCTACCACCAGCGCAAAGGAACCGCTATGGGGACGCGAGTAGCGTTGGCGTTCGCAAACCTATTTATGGGGGAATTCGAAGAAAAATTCATCACCAACCACCCAGATTGTCACAAACAGATCGTGTATTACAAAAGATATATCGATGACTTGTTCATTATCTGGGATGGGAAGGAAGATACGGCAAACATTTTCTGCAGCTCCCTCAATAACACAAACTGGGGAATCTCCTTCACTCCAAATTACAATAAAGTAGAGATAGAATTTTTGGACATCATCATCTCATGTCACAACAATCATCTAAGCACGAAAACATACTTCAAAACAGTGGACACTAACAGCTATATACACTATTCAAGTTTCCATCACAAAAAGTGGCTCCAAAATATACCTTACAGCCAATGCAAAAGGATTAGACGCAACTGCACAAAAAATGAGGATTTCAAAACCCAGACCAAAATTCTTGAAAATAGGTTCCGTGATAAAGGCTACCCCAAAAAACTGGTTAAAGACACCATAAAAAAGAGCAGCCTACAGTCACAAGAGGAATGCCTATCAATCACCACTAAACAGCAGGACCCTATAGAAATAGTCCGGTTCATCACACAATACAATACATCCAATAGACAGATACAAAAAATCTTGAGAAATCACTGGCATATCCTTCTACAAGATCCATATATAGCAAAATACCTACCTATCATACCGAAAATTACCTACAGACGAGCACCGACCATAAAAAATATATTAGCCCCAAGCAAACCCAAACAACATACGCAAGCGATAGGGGTAGGCGAACTGAGCTGGGGAAAAGGGAAAGAAAAAGAAAAAGGGAGCTATAGGTGCGGAGCTAAGAGTTGTCTGTGCTGTAAAATTATCACACACAAACAAACTTCTTTCACCTCCAACTGTAATGGCACATCATTCCCCATAAAACATCACCTCACCTGTCATTCCACCTACGTCATTTACCTCATTGAATGCGGATGCGGCCTGCAATATGTAGGCCGCACTACCCAAGCCCTCCACTGCCGGGTGAACCAACATAGGTACAATATCCGCAAACAGTATCTGAAACATGGGGTGTCCAGACATTGCGCATCCACACCGGAAAAAGAAAAACATGAGATTAAAATTACCCCAATTGATTTCATACCAGAGAATCCCTTTAACCGCTTTGAAAGATTACAAAAAAGGGAAGTGTATTGGATGTACCAATTAGACACACTGAGCCCACGAGGCCTGAACGAAATCAATGAGACCATCCTATGATAAACAATATACATATATAGGTTAAGGGCTAGCCAACACACATCAATTCGACTTAGACTCACGGACAGGCACCGGTATATGACTGTGTGTGTGTGTGTATTTATATATACGTGTATATATATAGAGAGATATACACTGCGTGCAGAATTATTAGGCAAATGAGTATTTTGACCACATCATCCTCTTTATGCATGTTGTCTTACTCCAAGCTGTATAGGCTCGAAAGCCTACTACCAATTAAGCATATTAGGTGATGTGCATCTCTGTAATGAGAAGGGGTGTGGTCTAATGACATCAACACCCTATATCAGGTGTGCATATTTATTAGGCAACTTCCTTTCCTTTGGCAAAATGGATCAAAAGAAGGACTTGACAGGCTCAGAAAAGTCAAAAATAGTGAGATATCTTGCAGAGGGATGCAGCACTCTTAAAATTGCAAAGCTTCTGAAGCGTGATCATCAAACAATCAAGCGTTTCATTCAAAATAGTCAACAGGGTCGCAAGAAGCGTGTGGAAAAACCAAGGCGCAAAATAACTGCCCATGAACTGAGAAAAGTCAAGCGTGCAGCTGCCAAGATGCCACTTGCCACCAGTTTGGCCATATTTCAGAGCTGCAACATCATTGGAGTGCCCAAAAGCACAAGGTGTGCAATACTCAGAGACATGGCCAAGGTAAGAAAGGCTGAAAGACGACCACCACTGAACAAGACACACAAGCTGCAACGTCAAGACTGGGCCAAGAAATATCTCAAGACTGATTTTTCGAAGGTTTTATGGACTGATGAAATGAGAGTGAGTCTTGATGGGCCAGATGGATGGGCCCGTGGCTGGATTGGTAAAGGGCAGAGAGCTCCAGTCCGACTCAGACGCCAGCAAGGTGGAGGTGGAGTACTGGTTTGGGCTGGTATCATCAAAGATGAGCTTGTGGGGCCTTTTCGGGTTGAGGATGGAGTCAAGCTCAACTCCCAGTCCTACTGCCAGTTTCTGGAAGACACCTTCTTCAAGCAGTGGTACAGGAAGAAGTCTGCATCCTTCAAGAAAAACATGATTTTCATGCAGGACAATGCTCCATCACACGCGTCCAAGTACTCCACAGCGTGGCTGGCAAGAAAGGGTATAAAAGAAGAAAATCTAATGACATGGCCTCCTTGTTCCCCTGATCTGAACCCTATTGAGAACCTGTGGTCCATCATCAAATGTGAGATTTACAAGGAGGGAAAACAGTACACCTCTCTGAACAGTGCCTGGGAGGCTGTGGTTGCTGCTGCACGCAATGTTGATGGTGAACAGATCAAAACACTGACAGAATCCATGGATGGCAGGCTTTTGAGTGTCCTTGCAAAGAAAGGTGGCTATATTGGTCACTGATTTGTTTTTGTTTTGTTTTTGAATGTCAGAAATGTATATTTGTGAATGTTGAGATGTTATATTGGTTTCACTGGTAAAAATAAATAATTGAAATGGGTATATATTTGTTTTTTGTTAAGTTGCCTAATAATTATGCACAGTAATAGTCACCTGCACACACAGATATACCCCTAAAATAGCTAAAACAAAAAACAAACTAAAAACTACTTCCAAAAATATTCAGCTTTGATATTAATGAGTTTTTTGGGTTCATTGAGAACATGGTTGTTGTTCAATAATAAAATTAATCCTCAAAAATACAACTTGCCTAATAATTCTGCACTCCCTGTATATCTGTACAACATCTCAGAGAATTAGGGCCAATAGTATAGTGATGGAAGTATCGTTAATATACACCACAACACCTATACAATACCTATATACAGACTTAGTCATCTATGCACCATTTATATGTATTTATTATTTTTTATTATTATTATTATCATCATTATTAATTTTCCCCTACCAGTTATTATCCTATTTGACCCATATATTGGATTACAATATATATATATATATATATATATATATATATATATATGTATGTTCTGTTTGAACGTATCCTGATATATGCGTACCAGAAATTACGCCATACAACCCTGCCCTATTGGAGTACATCCATCATGTCCACAAATAAGGGACCAACTAGAGATCTAGTGGTCCATCTATCCATCTCATTACAATTACAGTTACATAATGATAGCTTTGGGACTACAGCGATAGTCATGAGTGTAATACCAACAGATGTTTCTATTTTTGTTTTATACATATTTTATAACTTATAACACATTTTGTATTGTATAAGAGTTCTTTTACTCTTTTAATCGAATCTATTTTACCTATTTCCCTAAAAAGACCACAGCTGGTCAAAAGAGTTTTAAACAGTACTATTTATACCCTTGCACCTTATATAAGTAGCCGGCATATGATGATAATTGCACCTCATAGCCGGGCTCTCTCTTTTAAAAAAAAATGAAGATACCCCATCTGCCACATATATTTAAATCATATATTTAAATCATGCCACCTCTTTGGAAAAAGGATTTAGAACTCCCTAGAAGCCACTGCACGAATTAACATGGAGAACAAAGCAAATATAAACACCAGCGCCATACCATACCGATCTGTGGACCGTGAGGATCCTGATCTGAGAGATCGGGCAGCGCTGAGTGTCACAGCATGCAGGAGGAGCCGGGAGATCCTGCAAGAACAACTGACAGGCGAACCGCTGCATAGTAAAAGCGGGGAGCAAGATATGCCCTCAGCTCTATGTGGAGGAATAATGTTCACTGCGGTGCTGACCTAGTGCGGAATCAGCAGCGCCGCTGTAACTCCAAACGCATCACTATAAGTATCATTAAAGGGTTTCTATCACTTCGTTTCACATAATTAGCTGTCAGACACTAGCGATCCGCTAGTGTCTGCTCTACCAAACCATCCTAATATAATTGCTTTTGGGGCAGCCGTTTTGCTAAAAAAAAGAACTTATATAGATATGCTAATGAGCCTCTAGGTGCTATGGGGGCGTCATTAGCACCTAGAGGCTCCGTCTACCTTCACAAACTGCCGCCGCCCAGCGCGTCCCTCCAGCCCGCCCATCTCCTCCTGAATGCGATCCTCCCTGTGAACGTATGTATTCGGCGCATGCGCAGTGAATGTCTGACCGCTTCCCTGCTCAGACATCTCCACTGCGCCTGTTCCTCGAAGCACTATGACGTCATCGGCGCAGGTGCAGTGGAGATGTCTGAGCAGGAAAGCGGTCAGACATTCACTGCGCATGCGCCGAATACATACGTTCACAGGGAGGATCGCATTCAGGAGGAGATGGGCGGGCTGGAGGGACGCGCTGGGCAGCGGCAGTTTGTGAAGGTAGACCGAGCCTCTAGGTGCTAATGATGCCCCCATAGCACCTAGAGGCTCATTAGCATATCGATATAAGTTCTTTTTTTTAGCAAAACGGCTGCCCCAAAACCTATTATATTAGGATGGTTTGGTAGAGCAGACACTAGCGGATCGCTAGTGTCTGACAGCTAATTATGTGAAACGAAGTGATAGAAACCCTTTAAATGTTTCCATGCAATGTATCATCAAATGTATCACTATGTGTATTATGAAACGTACTGTTGAAACAATTTATGCAATCAGACTATGGAGCGCTTGACCCTGCGCCACCCAGTCTGTACATCACAGAAAGGGTCAGACACTTAACATCAATTGCCACTGATCACTAAAAGATACCGGCAATCAGGTTCATTATACCAAACACGCCCACCCCACCCGCGAACCTCCCCCTTTTTAACCCGCCAAAACAGCGTCTTAAATATCCCGATCACAAGTGTATCTTCATTCTGTATATTGTCCTGACGAAGGGGGCACTTTGCCCTTGAAACGCGTTGACTATAATAAAAAGAATCTTATTCATCTCAAGGACTGATTTCTATGCCTGCAGCGCCGGATAGTGGTCTGACATTTTTAAGAATTTCTGCAAAACTACAACTCCTAGCATGCCCTAATAGCTGTAGGCTGTCCAGGCATGCTAGAAATTAATTGTAGTTTGGCAACAGCTGGAGGGCCACGGGTTGGGTATCCCTGTTCTAAAACTCTTAAATATTGGGCCCATTATTGGTTTTGCAATTTCATTTTTTCGTTCTAATAGCTATAATTTTTTTAATTTTCTGTTCATATACCCATATTAGGGCTGATTTTTTGCGGAATAAGTTGTATTTTTTAATTTACTATGTCTGTTATTGGAAAATGGAAAAATAATTCTTTGTGGGGGTTAAATTGAAAAAAAAAACACAATTCTGCCAAGGTTTTTGGGGTTTTGACATCATTGCATTCACTGTGCTCTAAAAATGACATGACATTCTTATAAGGCTCAATATAAATACAGCGATAACAAACTTATATAGGTTTATTTTGTTTTACTACTTTAAAAAAAAAAAAAAAAAAAACTTTGACAAAATCTGCCCCCATTGTCTGATAGGTGCGGGTCCCACCGCTAGAAACCGCACCTTCAATTAGAACGGAGCCGGGAAATGAACGGAGGGCTCACTGAGCATGCGCAGCCACCATCTATTCATTTCTATGGGGCCGCTGAAAATAGCCGAGCGCTAGAAATGAATGGGAGCATGGGCCGCGCATGCGCGGTGCGCTACCATTCACTTCTATGGGAGCAGTGCTTGGTGGTGGACGGACCCCGAGGTCCTCCAGCCACAGCGCTCCCCGCTTCGTTCTCGGTGTAGGTGTGGTTCCGAGAGGTGGGACCCGCACCTATCAGACAATGGGGGCATATCCTAGCGATATGCCCCCATTGTCTGAGATGGGAATACTCCTTTAAGCATTAATGATATAATTTACCACCATGGGCAAACTAGCTATATACTACTCTACAAGGAAATTTCCTGTAGGGTGATGCCATGGAGGTCGCCCGAGCCCTCCTCATGGCCATTGGCCAGGTACATAACGATCATTGCTCTCAGCATTAATTAATACTAGGAGTATCAGGTACTTCTGTACCTGGCCAGCAGCCCCAGGTGCCTTCCTGAATTCAACCGTTTCACTGTCCTCAGTATGGTGAGAAGTCAGCATTTTATGCTGCACTGTGGTATTTGGTTTTGCTGGGGCAGTATTTTGGCAGTATTGCTGGCCCTGTCTACTTCTATTGTCCCTGCCTACTTGTGGCTTGTGTTGGCACCGCCTACTTGCGTTGCCCTACCTTATATCAATTTGGACTCACCTAAAACTTGGGCCACTTTAATTTTTTTTTTTCAGGGCCACTTTAAAGTAGAACTCCCAGCAAAATGTTTATTCTCTGACCTGCTAGAAAGCGATGTCATGTGACCAACTCTCTGATCTCCAACTGACACAGGACAGTAAGTCAGTTACTTCTCTATTCATTCCTATAAGACTGAGAGTGAGGCTCCCATAGGAATACATAGAGAAACAGACTTCCTGTCCACACATAAGAGGCTGTGCCATTTGGGAAGTCTGATTGCTGGTCACATGACACAGGTGAGAATCAAGGGAGTGTAAGGTATCATTTACTTTCAGGGGTTCGCAAGCACAGATTGCTTCACCAGACAAGGGTTTGAATGTCCAAACTTGTGCTTTATTCAGGACATTTTCGGTACTGAAGTTGCAGCTTCGTTTCACCACGTGTGAAATCCACACAAAATAATAAACACTTGCCCGGTTAGGTTCTAACTAATACATAAAGCGTGTCTCCCTGACTCACCTACATAGGACCGTTCACACTCCATCTCAGATAGTGGCTTTCTCAGCCAATCGTCCAGCAGCCTCCAGGCTGTAGCAAAACCAGTATGTCTGGGGAACGAAGGCTCAGAACTGCGCTTGACTCTGGCCATGTGACCCTCTTACGGAAGGCGTCGCTTGGTCCCCCAAACTTCAGGCTATTCCAAGCCTTGTGGCCTCTCAGCTTCTCTGGCTGAGACCACACACGCAGAGCCTCAGCAGAACCTTGTCTTAGAACCCCCTCACACTCTGGGGATTACTTTATCCCCAGGTGATTACGGCACCTGGTCTTACTTCAGGCCTGGTGATTGTGGAGAAGATACAGAAAAACCCTGACATATATATCCCCTAACAGCTATGAGGCCTGTCACTGCCTCTTAGGAGGTATAACTCACAAATATAGTCAGTGGTAAGAAGATTACCGGCATCACAGATTACATCATGTACTTTTCTAGCAAGTCAGAGAATAACGTTTTTGGCGGGAGTTCTTCATCAAATTCTCAGTCCGCCCCTGTTATGACTACAGCATGTTGACTGTCGCTAACCAGCAGGTGTAAACCCACTGTACCACGTCCAACCTCCTCTAAGGATGTTGTCTAAGTGAACCCCTCGTTCTTCATAGTACCCCTGATGGTGTAGATAGACATTTCCAAGAGGAACCAGGTCGCTACCTCTTGAGGAGGATTGGCACACAAGGCAGATGGTCCAGGAGGTACCAGAGGTACAGACGTAGTCAGCAGGCACGATCCCATGCCCTGACATGGGATCGCGCAGTAAAACAGAGGGCACCGCACATGCGTGAGACTTGGGAAAGTGAAGCCGAGTTGCGGGCTGTCACTCAAAGGCAAGAGGGGGCGTGGTTACCTTGACTTGAAACGAGGAAGACGCTGCCCCCTTGACTTCAAGATGACATGCAAATTAGCACGGACGGAGGATAAAAGATTGCTTTCTGACCTTATGCAGCATCGGACTGCACGGTGAAAAGTATGATTAGTATCACACTGTGGGCTACCCTGAGGTACTGCTGGCGGGTTTACATGCATTTAGGAGGTGACAGGTTCCCTTTAAGCACTTTATGATCTCTCTGAGAGGTATATCTGAGGTTTAACCAATAGTTCAACTTGCTCTACTTGGTTTGCAGTTTGGTCTATGCAATTGTTTTGAGCAGTTTGATCTGGTATGAGCAGTTCATAATTTGGTGGAACTGTAAGTAAACATACATATAACTAGTTCAGTATACAGTTCTAATCACAATACTAACAATAGGAACATTATATAACTGTTCTAAATACCTATTTTGGCCTCTTTGCTTCCATAAAACTGAACTCTGACTGGAACTGTGTGTCTTTTCAGCTCCTCTCTCTGGTGAATAATAATTCCAGCTAGGGGATTTCCCACACAGACTCAGTGTGAGGTTGGCTGTGATTGGTCAATATTCCTGCTCAGTGTGAACCTGGCTGTGATTGGTCAAGACTCCTGCTCAACAACAACAGTTTAACTCTATGCTTTCTGTTATGTCTACTGTGTCATTGAGCGTACCTTACATTCATATAATGAATATTAAAGGCATATTATCTTTTCTGCTTCTGTGAACACAATATATAACTGTTATATGACATCCAAAACATGAAGTCACAGTAAATAACTCTGCTTTTGTCTTTACCATATAAACATAGGAACTGTATTAAGGCTATTGGCAGGTCTAGCTGTATACACATATAAGCCATATTAGCAACCTAGGACAGGTCTTAGCTGGCCAGCTACACAGGTCAGGCAATCCAGGTCGACAATAGGATAGTCAAGGAAAGCAGGCAGGGATCAAACAGGTAGCAGAGTCCAGAAACACAAGCACGGGTCAGGTACACAGGAAGACAAGCAGCGATATCAGCAACCTTTGTAGGACACAAGGACCTTGACGCTCAGGCACCTGGGAATGGGGCTGGACCACTTATATAGGTGCAGGAGAGCTAGGATTGGCCAGCAAGGCCACAAGAGCTAAACACATAACTCACACAAAGTGACTCCGCTGACCCTTAAGGAAGTGCTACAGAAAACAAGTAGCAAGCAAGCTGTGGCCAGGGCTGGAAGGAAACCGTGGAGCGCATTCTAGAACAAAGAATGCCAGCAAGGACAGAGCCCAGGACTACAACAGTGAATGGGAACATCAGCAGCAGATCACCGCTCAACACAGAGCCCGGGATCACTGCGGTAAGCAGGAGAACATTGGCAGACAGCAGCCGCTGTTACATTGACAAAGACAAGTAACAGGGCCAAGCAATGCTTCTCTTAGGTTCTACAATTTATAAATCCATGTTTCTAACAACATGTGATTTGCTGTTTGTTTACCTTGATATAGAAATATTTTAGAAATAAATTTGAAATGCAATAGTTTAACCATTTTAGTTTCTGATCTCCTATTAAATTTTTAGGTACACAGCATGATCAACATATACACTGCTCAAAAAAATAAAGGGAACACAAAAATAACACATCCTAGATCTGAATTAATTAAATATTCTTCTGAAATACTTTGTTCTTTACATAGTTGAATGTGCTGACAACAAAATCACAAAAATAAAAAAAATGGAAATCAAATTTTTTAACCCATGGAGGTCTGGATTTGGAGTCACACTCAAAATTAAAGTGGAAAAACACACTAAAGGCTGATCCAACTTTGATGTAATGTCCTTAAAACAAGTCAAAATGAGGCTCAGTAGTGTGTGTGGCCCCACGTGCCTGTATGACCTCCCTACAATGCCTGGGCATGCTCCTGATGAGGTGGCGGACGGTCTCCTGAGGGATCTCCTCCCAGACCTGGACTAAAGCATCTGCCAACTCCTGGACAGTCTGTGGTGCAACGTGACGTTGGTGGATAGAGCGAGACATGATGTCCCAGATGTACTCAATTGGATTCAGGTCTGGGGAACGGGCGGGCCAATCCATAGCATCAATGCCTTCGTCTTGCAGGAACTGCTGACACACTTCAGCCACATGAGGTCTAGCATTGTCTTGCATTAGGAGGAACCCAGGGCCAACCGCACCAGCATATGGTCTCACAAGGGGTCTGAGGATCTCATCTCGGTACCTAATGGCAGTCAGGCTACCTCTGGAGAGCACATGGAGGGCTGTGCGCCCCCTCCAAAAAAATGCCACCCCACACCATTACTAACCCAATGCCAAACCGGTCATGCTGGAGGATGTTGCAGGCAGCAGAACGTTCTCCACGGCGTCTCCAGACTCTGTCACGTCTGTCACATGTGCTCAGTGTGAACCTGCTTTCATCTGTGAAGAGCACAGGGCGCCAGTGGCGAATTTGCCAATCTTGGTGTTCTCTGGCAAATGCCATATCACCCTCATGGAGTCTGTTTCTGACCGTTTGAGCAGACACATGCACATTTGTGGCCTGCTGGAGGTCATTTTGCAGGGCTCTGGCAGTGCTCCTCCTGTTCCTCCTTGCACAAAGGCGGAGGTAGCGGTCCTGCTGCTGGGTTGTTGCCCTCCTACGGCCTCCTCCACGTCTCCTGATGTACTGGCCTGTCTCCTGGTAGCGCCTCCATGCTCTGGACACTACGCTGACCGACACAGCAAACCTTCTTGCCACAGCTCGCATTAATGTGCCATCCTGGGTAAGCTGCACTACCTGAGCCACTTGTGTGGGTTGTAGACTCCGTCTCATGCTACCACTAGAGTGAAAGCAACGCCAGCATTCAAAAGTGACCAAAACATCAGCCAGGAAGCATAGGAACTGAGAAGTGGTCTGTGGTCACCACCTGCAGAACCACTCCTTTATTGGGGGTGTCTTGCTAATTGCCTATAATTTCCACCTGTTGTCTATCCCATTTGCACAACAGTATGTGAAATTGATTGTCACTCAGTGTTGCTTCCTAAGTGGACAGTTTGATTTCACAGAAGTGTGATTGACTTGGAGTTACATTGTGTTGTTTAAGTGTTCCCTTTATTTTTTTGAGCAGTGTATATATATACACACACATATACATTTATATACACAATCGAGTCACATTATTGTGACCACT